>NC_133008.1:4526815-4829845 GCF_048564905.1 Vicugna pacos | reverse complement strand
TCTCATTTTACACTCACTAGGATGGTTATAATCAAATCATGGACAATAACAAGTGTCGGTCAGGAGGCAGAGAAATGGGAACCCTCAATACGCAGCCATTGGAAAGGAGCAATGGTGCAGCTTCTTTGGAAAAGCCTGGTGTTTCCTCAAAAGTTTAGAGTCATATAGCTCAGCAATTCCACTCCTACATATAGAGTCATCCCTCAGGATCCTCTGGGGGTTGGTTTCAGGAACATCCCACCCTGGATACCATAATCCAAGGATGTTCGAGTCCCTTTACAATCAGCCATCTCGATCCATGAAGAGGAAACTACAGATGTGGCAGGCCAACTGTACAGCCAACAGAATGAAAACATATTCTCGCAAAATCTTTCACATCAATATTCATAGTAGTATCATTCAGAGTAGCCAAAAGTTACTAACAATATCCATCCATCAATGAATGGATAAACAAAATTATCAAGAATAGGCCCACAAACATTTGGTCATTGAATCTTTTACAAAGGAGGTGAGAACATACAATGGAGTAAAGGCAGCCTCTTCAGCAAATGGTGTAGGGAAAACTGAACAGCTGCATGTAAATCAATGAAGTTAGACTACTCCCTCACAGCATACACAAATATGAATTCAAAATGGATAAAGACTTAAACATGTAGACAAGAGACTATAAACCCCTTAGAAGAAAACATAGGCAAACATGTGACATATATCTCAGCAATGTTTTCCTAGAGCAGTCTACTCAAGCAATAGAAATACAAGCAAAAATATACAAGTGGGATCTAATTAAACTTACAAGCTTTTGCACAGCTAAGGAAACTGTAAGCAAAACTAAAAGACAACCTATGGAATGGGAGAAAATAGTTGCAATAAATGAAACTGACAAGGGATTAATTTCCAGAATATGTAAACAGCTTGTACACTTAATAAGAAAGAAAAACAAACAATTCAATTCAAAAATGGGCAGAAGTCCTAAAGAAACATTTCTCCAATGAGACATAAAAATGGCCAATAGGCACATGAAAAACTGTTCAATATCATTATCAGAGAAATGCAAATCAAAAGTGCAATCAAGTACCAACTCTCACCAGTCAGAATAGCCATCATTCAGACGTTCACAGACAATAAATACTGGAGAGGCTGTGGAGAATTGGGAACCATCCTACACTGTGGTGGGAATGCAGTTTGGTGGAGCCATTTTGGAAAACTGTATAGAGGTTCTTCAAAAGACAAAAAATTGACCTCCCATATAACCCAGCAATCCCACTCATGGGCATATATCCAAAAGGATCTGTAATTCAAAAAGACACCTTCACCCCAATGTTCACAGCAGCACTATTTACAATAGCAAGACATGGACACAACCTAAATGTCCAGTGACAGATGACTGGATAAAGAGGTTGCAGTATATTTGTCCAATAGACTACTATTCACCCATAAAATAATAATAAAATAATGCCATTTGCAGCAACATGAATGGACCTGGAGAATGTCATTCTAAGTGAAGTAAGCCAGAAAGAGAAAGAAAATTACCATATGAGATCGCTCACATGTGGAATCTAAAAAAAAAAAAGCCAAAGAAACAAAAAGATAAACTTATCTACAGAACAGAAACAGACACAGAGACACAGGAACCAAACTATGGTTACCAGAGGGGAGAGGGTGTGGGAAGGAATAAATTGGGAGTTCAAGATATGTAGATACTGAGTATGTATAGAATAAACAGCAAGACTACACTGTATAGCACAGGAGAATATATTTAATATCTTATAGTAACTTATGTTCAAAAAGAATATGAAAATGAATACATGAATGTTACTATTTAACTGAAGTGTTATGCTGTACACAAGAAACTGACACAACAGTATAAACTGGCTAGACTTTAATGAAAACATTTTTAAATAGACCAAAAACAAAAACAAAGAAGAAGGATATTATCAAACAAAAAGAATAAAGTACAGATTCAGGCTGCAATATGGATGAACCTTGAAACTTTATACTAAAATAAGCCAGACACAAAAGGCCAAATAGTGCCCTTTAAGGTGAACAGTATCTAAGCGTTTATTGTACTACTCCTGTAAATTTTCCGGAGGTTTGAAACCTATCAATATCAAAATAAAATGTATTATTCATTAAAAACATAAAACACTTCCTCACATGAGGGCTTTAATTGTTAAATGCAGAAATGCATGTAAAGTTTGGAACAACACTTTGCACGTCCACAGTCAGTATTGTCACTGCCACTCAGAGGGTGGTGCCAGCGCTGATGAGAGCTGCCTCCACTCGCTCCGCTGCAGACAGTAGTGAAGGCCTGAGCTCTGACAGTCAAGGTTTGCGTGAACCTGGGTCAGACACATCCACATCCCAGACTCTGCGTTACCCAAATTTCTTATACAAACTGCAACATGAAATGTAAACACGCTAGAGGGATGTATCATACAACACAGGGAATACAGCCAATGTTTTTCAGTAAATATAAATGGAGCATCTATTGTACACCTGAAAATTATATCATATTTTAAATCAGCTATATCTTTATAAAAAATTAAAAACTAATTTAAAAATGTTATCACTGTAATATCCAATTCGGTTTTTAAGTAACTACTAAACAGCCTAGAATGTATAAAAGCATTTAATTGTGCTGTTTGTTTACATATTTGTTTACTTAGAGCCTCCTGCTAAAAGAGAAATTAATCAATTTTTTCAACACAGCTTAACAACCATAACAACAAAAAGGCAAAACTGAGAGTGAAGAGAAAATGGAGATTCAATACTTAAATGATACCAGGGGGAGATAAAGTCATAAAAATGGATTCCATGAAGTCAGGGCAAGTGTTAAAGGCCGACTAGAAATTCAGCTGTAAGATTCTTGGCAGCTAAAGCAAAAAGAAAAAGGTGATGGGGCGTGTGGTAGAGCGTGTGCTTAGCATGCACGGGGTCCTGGGTTTAAGCCTCAGGGCCTCCACTAACAGATAAATACACCTAAATACGTACCACCCCAAAATAGCCCCAAAGAAAAGAAAGAGAAATTTTTTTCCAAAAAACTTTGATATTACATTTGGATTAAATACTTAAAGAAGAAAAATAGAAAAGATAAGTGACACAGTGAAGGAAAAGCCCAGCTGGGCTAACAAGCTAAGTCACATATCCAAGTGTGATAAGTGTCGGTTTACTGATCTACGTTTTTCTGGGCTACCTGGTAAACCTGAAGTTTAGAGTCAGTTTACTGGGCTAACAAGCTAACTCGTAATTCCAAGGTCAACAATTGTCAGTAACGTGATCTGTTCCAAATTGATAAGCTTCAGTGTACTAATTCCTTGCTTTTTGTTGTTTGAGCCTTATTGGCTCATACTTGTAATTAACCCTATGAAACCTCATGTGCACGTCTTGGAGGTGCTCAGAGCTTCGGAAAAGAAGCCCTTCTGAGCTCGCCTGCGTAGTAAATCTCAGTACTCCCACCCTCCGAGTGGTGCTTGTTTCTTGGCTGGCCTGTTGTTTCCGTAACAACACAAGCGATAATGCCCGTGTCATAAATGTGCGGTGGCTGCTGGCAGGTCCCCATGTCTTACGTGGGAAAATCTGAAACATCCTTCTCACCACTCAGAGTCATCATAAGCCCATCCTACACCTCCCGCTGTTAAATGCAGGAGCACAGGCAGGGCCCGGCCTTTGCTCTCTCTGTGTCATCACAGTGAGACAGGATGGAAGGGGGCAGAGCAGAGACATTCTAGGAAGGCCACAGCAATTAACAACAAAATGGTGAAGGATTCAACCCCCAATAGGCCTTGAGGCTCAGGATGAAGAGATTTAACTTCTAGCAGAGCTTGAGCTTCATTAAACACCCATTGTAATAGTAACATTGTGAAAAACCCGGCCCCAGGCACCAAGGCAATTCCAAGGCTGGCCACAAAAGGTCACAGGGTGGGAAATGGATAACTCGCTGGGAATCCTGGCCCCTTGCCCTAAGGCTGGTCCTTCTACTTATTAGCATATGAAACCACCAAGCCCAAGAAAGCCAGCAACACAGAGTCACCTCGAGGGCATCCCTCTTGCTCCCTCTTCGGGGAAGGCCCACACTCAAGTCTGTGGAGTGTGTACCTAGTTTTAATCTGAGCATCAAACCCCCACACGTCGTGATGTTTCTCTTGCCTTTCAATGTATCTCTCTGAATAAATCTATCTTTACTCAACACTGGCTTGCTCTTGAATACTTTACTGCATGAAGAAAAGGAACAAAATCTGGTGGGGAACATCCCAGGGGCTAAACCAAATCCTGGGACACAGCCCTTCTCATGCCCCACGTTTTTTTCTTGTATCAAAAGGACTGGGTTGTGAAGGGAGCTCTGAGGCCCCAGCTAAGGGACAGGAGCAGACAACAGGGCTCCATTTGGTGGGCAGCCTCTCCCCCAGCAGGGGACTTGGGTCGGCCCGGTTCTCTGTGTTTCTCTGTTGTGCTGACACCCCAGCCAGAGAGCGTTCTCCTTGGCTTGTCCCCACAAAACCCTTCTCTCCAAAATACAAGCATAACATGTCACAATCCTTTTCTTCAACCAGGAAATGTTCAACCCACTTTTTCCCTCCCCAGTAAAGTACCAAACTGTTCTCCCTCCCATCCCACCACTTCTTTCTTTGTGAGAAGTCTGCACTCTCCACACACCATCCTGAACGCAGGTGCCTTGCTGGCTGGGACTGAGATGCTTCTTTCTCACACACCCTGCGTCCTTTCACTTTCCCCTTTCTACCTTAAAATAGCCTTTCCTGAATCACCCACTCCTCTGATTCTGACTTTCACAAAATACTGAGTTTGCAGTCACTTTGTGCATACCTCCCAGGTTTTGGCTGGGTTTCCTTCCCAAGATCTTCATTAAGGAGCTGCATCAAGAAGTTTAAACAGGCTAGTCTTACATCTGAGCGGAGGAGCCTGCATAAAATTAAAATGGCTTTGAAGAGAGAGTTAACCAGGGACAGAGAGGTCGCAGGTCGTAGTCAACAGTGCCATAAGGCAAAATGTTCTTCAAAGGCTAAGTGTGGCTTCTGAACGCGGAGTCGGCAGGGAGGAGATGCCAGAAGTGAGTAGGGTGAGTGACACAGGGTACGCTACCCCAGCTGGGGAAGAATTGGATTTTTTTCTAGTTTTTGAAACAATTTCTTACTACCTTTTTCTCTTATTGTGACATAGCATTTTCTACGAATTAAGAATATCAATGTCAGTCATTTGGGCTGCTTGGGTGAAGCTACACGATGCCATTCACATGGCTGGGATATGACAGCCACACCAGTCTAGGTGGAAAGACCAGTGGGGTATTTCCAAGGTAATCACGGGCATGCAGCAAACTCCCCAGTTTCAATTACCTCATCTCAAAGGTGGGGCCAATAAAACTACCAAGCAAAGTGCGTGATGATTATGGCCGACATCTGTTTACTAGGTAAGTGCCCGTGACAGCTGCTGCTGAATGGGGAGTGAGTAAGATTAACAAGGTCCTGTCTACCTGGCCACACGCGCCCTGCCTTCCTGCCTTGGTGCAGCAGCAGAGCTTGTATAGCTGAGATGAACGCCCCCAGAGCAGCCCCGACGGGAAAGCTCCCAGCTCTGCACGACGAGACGTGATCCTTTCCTTCTCAGAGCTGATCGCAGTTTGCAGTCGTCTGTTTTTATGTTTATCCATTTTCTAACTGCCTCTCCTCCAGAGTTTTTGCTCAAGCAGCGCAGGGCAAGGTGTGTCTTGCTGCCTGCCGGATATTCTGGGCTGGGAGACAGCTGAACCCACATCTGGCTCTGGTGCTGAACGGAGAGGGCAGAAGGCCCAGGGGCCCATGCAGAACAGAGGCCCCTGCACCCAAAATTATGGTCTGACTTTGGGCAAATTACACAGTCTTTTTTACCCTGAGATTCATCATCTGTCCATGAAAATAACTGCCCATGTCACGTAGAGTTTCAAGGATTAAAGGAAATCACCAAATTCACAACCTAGCCAAGGGGCTACCAGTGCGTCCTCAATAGACATATGCTGCCTTTACGGCTCTGACACACGCCAAGCGTGGCGGCCGCACACAGTGAACACTGCTTAGTGCAAGTGTGTTAAGTGCTTCATGTGTGCTATAATACTCTTTAGAATTTACAACAATCCCAGGAAGAAACGAATATTATCATGCCCATTTCACATATTCACCAACAGGTTAAGAGAGGTTACATTCTAGTCCAAGGCCCTATGGTGATGAAATGGCGATTTAAGCCGGAATCTGGGCCCAGGCCTTGGCTCCATCTCTCTCCCATCCACCTGACCACTTGCCTATGAAATCCACCTATCCAATGCACAAGTTTACAGCCGGCCAGCTCTTAAATGTAATGTGTGCCACCGTTTGTCAATGTTGGTTAATTACCATAAACTGTTCCCAGAAACCACTACAGAAAAGAAAGTTGGACTTAAGGAATTCTGCATTGCGTTCTCCTTTAATGTGCAGAAACCCTTCCCTACACCACTAAATCATTTTGTATGCTTCCTCCAAGTTTATATTTGCACACAGCTTACTAAATTAGAAGGTACCTGCAGTAATTCCATCTCGGTTGCTTTCCAAGTTTTCAGATTATCCATAATCAGCCCGTGAACGAAAATACCACAATGTGAATGAAAATACTGCAACCATGTCAGTAAACAAAGAATGCTGAAACCAAGTCATTAGGGACTGCCGCCACCCCCCAGCGAGGACAGACCTGCAGCCCAGCCTCTAAAGCAACTCACAATGGTGCCCACTTAGCAGACTCAGAATAAGAAAGGACAGGATACTTGCCCTAGATAGCTAGGTGCTTGTCTAAAGAATGAATTCAATGAGTCCAAAATATTTGCTTCCTCCCATACATAGAAAAGCACTAAAGTCTAGACCATGAGATACCTGGCTTTCCTTAGATAACAAGCAATCTTTTATTGTTCCAACAACCTGGTCTTTGTTGTAAAGCTCCTATATATCCTAGCTCCTCCGCAACCTCTTTGGAGTAGTCCCTCAGAGAGATCTGACAGGCTGTCATCCCGGCTCGAGTCCTCCCGCCAAATAAAACATAACTCTTAACTTTTAGGCTGCACATGTATTTCAGTCAACAGTTGTGGACACCATGAAGGGATCCAGAGCAGACTTGTCTCCACCTCAACTCTCCGAGTAACCAGAGCCTTGGTACCAGCAGTGGCCCTTTGTGCCCATCAGCCTCCTCGGGGAGTCCAGATGAATTTGGGTGTCTCTCTCCTGTTTCTCGCATCTCACATACTGGCTGATGATCCTGAGTTTTTTCTGGCAGTGTATCCAGGTACGTGGCCCTCAAGTTGAAAGAAACTGGGGTGAATTACCCACCCAGTGGAGACATACTGGGTGGGGCCTGGTTGAATGATAACGGGAAAAACCCACCTTGAGGAGACGTCTGAAGTGGGGCTGGTGGAAACATATGAGGAAAATACTCACCCAGTGGAGACGTCCCAAGTGGGTCCAAGTTGAAAGACACTGGGTTCAGGACTGAGTGGTTAAGTAAAAGCCTGTTATAATGTTTTCCTCAATTTGGTTACATCCATTGAATTTTTCAGGATAAAAGTAAAACTCTTATGAGGAACATTTCAACTCCAAAAATGAGGCCCTCCTCCTGGCTGGAAACAGCTTTCTCGGGTACAGAGAATCTTGCAGGAGTGGTAGAGGCAAAGACTTCATGCCATAGAGTTGTTCCTGTGGGAAATCTACTAGCAAATTTATTCTGAGAACCCGACCTTACAATGGGGAATAGAACTTTCAAAAAAATTAAAAACAGAAAAGAAATAAAAAGAAATGACAGATTGCCAGCCTCCAACTCTTACCCCAGCCAGGTTTATATACGTACAAAACTTACAACATTAATTGGGAATTAGAAAAAAAAAAACTCACTCTGAAAGTAACTAACCAGGCCTGATAAAAACATTTTTTGGAATTCTGAAATTATAAAAACAAAATCCCCTTTAGGGGTAACTTGGATTTCTCTTCCTGTGTCCTTGAAATGTAAATGTTTTATCTTTCTCTAGGTGTTTTAAGTGTGTGTATGTATGTGTATATATGTGTACTTTTTTTTAAAGGGAACCTTGGACTCTGCCATACAAAAGGTAGAAGTATTTTGTACATATGGTGGCCACGCAAATAAATTGGATTCTAAGCAATTCTTTGTACCAATATTCAGATATTTTACCATCTTAATATTTGTTGCATCAGCCAGGACCACAAAGGCCTTTAGCTTTTGGAGAGTAAAACTTTGAAATTTATTTAGGCAACACCCCCACTCTCATGTGGAAGGGCCTATTCAACTTATTGTTTTAAAATCACCACATATATATATTATATACATATAAATATTTATATATATATACATAAATTGATGGCCAAATGATGGATCCTTTAATTTGGAAAAACTTTTAAATTGGTGAAAGTTGAAAGAGATCTCATTATAAACATCTGTTTTATTGGTACCTATTAAAATCAAGTTTAAAGGTAGAAAAATATATCTAATGTTTAACCTAAGAACTTAGTTAAAAAAAAAATACTGGTTTGAAAAGCTACTTTTGTGTTTTTCCTTTCCGATAAATGGTTCTGGAGATGCTAATATAAACTTTGAATAATTAATGTTAATTAGTTTGAATAACTGGAAAAAGTATCATAAAAATGTCGAAAAAAAAAAGATCAGGGCTTATCCCAAATGGATAAATATTTTTATATATTTATTTTGAATGAGGTAAATAAAATGGATATTTTTGGATTTGGATACAAGGTTTTTATACAACACTATGTAAAGTTAAAAAAAAAGGGGCCAAAGAGATCACCTACTGCCCCCCAACATTAAAGTTCAAACAAGTCCGTTTTATTTTCCACAGTTTAAAATATATGTATGTATAGACTGAAATACTTGAACAATGATTGGGACAACAGACCAATTAATCAAATTAAAAATTGAAAATGGCCTAAGCTCTTTGGCTGAAACTTGGGCATCCTAGAGACTTTTCTATAAAATTAGATACAATGCCCCCCCAAAAAAGGCTTCTGGCACTCCTTCTAGAAATAAGAATTATTGATTAAACCTAATAAATATAAAAATTAAAGGTATAAGATTTAATACAATTGAGATAAATTTTGTAAAGTTGGTAAATTTAAATGGTCTTTATATAAATCTTTTGCTTAATTATGTTGTGGGATAGATATGTTTCAATGGAAAAACGCTTCCCCTTCTTGGTATTATAAGGCTGGGCCCATATCTGTCCCTCAGAAAACATTAATTGATCAAAGTAAAGGAAACCAGTAGAGTTACATGAGCCATCCAATATAATGTAAAACTGAAAACTAATATTCAGTGGCTAATAAAAAATATAATAAAAGCTTACCCTGGGTTTAACTTATAACTCAAGGAAAAGAGACCTTGCTAAATGCCTTATGCAAGCTTTCAAAGACATGATAAAGTAAACCTTAAAGTTTTAAAACATGGAATTCTTTTTTCACAGCTGTTCTCATTGATAAAATCATGCCAATTAAGGACATAAAATTGGGTCTGGGTGACAGAGCAGTTTTCTGGGGAACTGGAAGAGCATATCTTTGTCTTGCTGATCAGAAATGTAAATACAGCAAACAGTGACCTAGGACTAAGGCTAATTAATTAGCTCAATGAAATAGAACTTAGGGCCAAGAAATTTTTGGCATTCTAGAACTCAGAATTCTGAGGTGTCCTTCAGACATTGTCAAGCAATCTTAACTGTCAATTTCATAAATAGTAAGCCTTAGTGATTTGAGCAAGCAAATTCAGCTTACTCCAACTATTATTATCCCTATCTCATAGGTAAGTTTTAAAGTGAAGCTATGAGATCTCTAGCTTTTGTCTATTTATAAGCCTGCGTACACATTATAGATGTGAGATATTTCTACTGCTAAAAAAAAAATCAAAGTCAAAGAGCTCTGCTCAATTGATGTAAAAAATAAGAGCTTAAAAATTAAGTATTTTTGAAATAAAAACTGAACAAGTTGACTTTCAGCATCATGTGAAATGGAAAATGTTCAATATTAAGGTAATATTTGATATTGTTTAGTTTAAGTATGTTCTAATTAATATAGACATCTTTAAAATCATCCATCTTAACTATAATACCTTTACTGTACCTAGGTTTAATGAAAGTCAAATAAGATCCTGTTATATCTGTTGCAGATTTGTCAAAAAAAAAAAATAACCGTAATGTGGTTTGGTAAAATTTTAAGTAAATTAAATGCAAATGAGATGAGAGTTTTGGGTAAATTTTTAAAATATATTTTTTAAATGTATGCTTAAGATAATCTGTAAATGTTTGGTATCTTTAAATTCTAGATTTGTGCTAAATTAAATTAAATGATAGGATTTTATTAAATAGCTATGTCATTTTCAGATAAAATAAGATTGAACTATGAATTACTTAACATTTAACTTCCTCTTTCAGTGAAACTAAAGGTGTTTAGAAATATTAATAAATGGTTGGTGCCACCCTGAAATAGTCTCTATTACTAAGGGAATGATCTCAGTATCCTATCAAAGTAATATAAATGTGTAAAGGAAGATATAAGAATGGAATTATATTTTGTTAATGAAACATAGTGAATTTCTCCTGAAGCTGGCTACTTCTGAATGGAAGAGAAAATAAGGGACACACTAATATGAGTATAGAAATCTGTGGAAGGCTTGTGGAAGAGGAAACCTGAGGAAAAAGTTTTGTACGTGGTTAGAATTGGCTAAGTTTAAAATCAAATTGGGCAAAGTAAATGAATCTTAGAAGTAAGCTGGTACAAGAATAGATTTGGTTTTCTCTCTGTTAAGAGGAAAAAATTTTCTTAAAATGTTAGTCCACCTTCAGTAACAGATTGTAAAACTTCTTATACCACTTAGCTGATCTGTTCTGCCTTTACCTTTGACGTATTTTCTTGTTAATGAATAAGTACTACTTTACAATGACCTATATGTTTATCTGACCAAGTGTTCTGAAATGTTTTTAAAAGCTCCCCAAGTATCAATTTCTAATGAAAGTTCTTTTAATCTCCAGTTAAGTTTGGGATGCTACAGAGGGCCCCTGAAACATCCCAAGGAGAGATTTTGAACTAGTAAGTTTCATTTGCCATGTTAAATAACATGGTATTGTCAAATGAATCATAAATTTTCTAAGGTTATATTGAATGAGAAAATATTATTAATATAGATATTGTAGAAATTATATGGACTCCCTAAAATTCTGGTATATCTGAAATGTTACCAGTGATAATTCTGGGTATAACGACCAGGTTTCTTTATAGGTTATTGTGTAACAGTGTTTAACCGTGCTTTTAAATCTTTTGTCATATATAGACAGCTAATTGTTTTCTTCTGATGATTTTGAAAATGCTTGCTTTTCATGGAGATTTACTGATTTCTAATAAATTTCAAACAATAGCACTGAACTAAACAGGGTAAGAAATTTTTAATGTGTAATGAAAACTCTGATTAAAAGAATTAGTTATGTGGGACTGAGTAAACTGATGAATATGGTTATAATTTTTTATTTTGTTTGAAATGCTACTGGTTTTAACCTGTTTCTGAGTCATAAAGAATCTCTTCCTCTTAAGCTAGTTATGAATCACAGAAATTTGATAAATTTTACCTATGTAAGCAGACTTGAAACAGTTATATTTCCTCTCTATATGATCGCTCAAGGGACTAAAAACTCTTAGGTCCCCAGTGGCTCTAACAAACAAATGAAGAAGATCATCTCCTAACAGATATAGGAATCTCAAGGTATTTTAAGGATTTTAAAGAGAAAAGAGGCAGAAATCCATGACAAGCCCTTAACGTGGCTTTCCTGGCCTTAGCAAATCTTATTAACATTCTACCCTGAGACACCGTATTAAAACTTCCAACACAGCCAATTTAAAAAACCCTATATGATCAAATAATCAGACTTAACTTGTAAAGAAATTAATCTTGATTTGGCTATATTTGAGAAAAATGAGTGTAACTTTAGAGAGAAAAAAAGACTTTAATTTGGTGGATATTAAATTCTAGTTCTGTTAATCGAGGTCTATATTTACTAAGACACTTCCCAAATCATTCCTTGCTGTTATGTCACATTGCTGTACAATTTAACTGAATTATGAAAAGGGTACACTAGGTTTGTTTCTGAAGCTCAGTAATCTATCCTTGGGTAAAGTTCCAATGCCCCATGACCTGCAGCCAGGGGATTATACACACTGGAACAGGCATTACTTAAACAACTGTGTCCAACCTGAATGGAAGGAACTTTTATCAAGTATTCTTAACTAGACCATACACACAAAAGCTGAAGGAAATGTAGTTTCGGATTCATTTCCTATCAGAAAGAGCCCCTGCAGTGCACTGGCCTATAGAGCACTGCTCACCTTAAAACAATGCCCAAATGGAGAAAAAGCTACCAGGCCAGGATCAGAAGGAGATGAGATCTGAGGTAGACAGCTGACCCAAGACACCAGACCAAGCTTATATAACAATTACTTTGACAATTACTCTTAATTTTGATTATGAACTACTCCAATTGTTAAGTTTATGATAAATTACCTATGTCTAGTACTTCTGTGTTACCTTGGTGGGTTTCCTTACTCCAACACTCAAACTAGAAAGCCCTCAGAAACGTTATTTAAAAAGAAATTATAGCTATGTTTAGGCAACTGTTGATCTTACAAGGTGAGAGACCTCACCTGGCCAATTAATACCTGCTCTGACCCTGACCATAAATATGAAATTTCTCATAAGATCACTCAAACTCAATCAGAAATACAAGCAAACTTTTAACCCAAAAATATAGCTTTTCGACTATTAAATTCTTACTCATGACTTCATTAACATTACTAGCTATATTACTTATATCCTGTCTATTTTATAAAATTGTTGTCTGTTACATTTCCCAATGTGTAACTAGGCCTACAAGATTGATGATGGCTAAACATCTTGAAGAAATAGATAAAATTTATAACCCTGCATAAAATAATTGTAATATTGTGATTCTAGGTATGGGAAATAGCAACAAAGGGTAAACATTTCCTGGATCATAATAGACTAGTAAGACAGGCGATCCAGAGAACTTTTAGTATCAACAGGGCCTGATAAAAAACCCAACACCTTGAATAGCAGCTCAGAAAATTCTTCACCTGAACTAGGAATGAGCCATCCTAGCACCGTGGGACAAAATTTGTCATGAAATGTCTCTCAAAATATTGGTCGAATTTAGGAAAAAGGGGGAGCACTGTGAATGAAAATACTACAATGTGAATGAAAGTACTACAACAATGTCAGTAGACAAAAAATGCTGAAACCAAGACATCAGCGGCTGCTGTCAACCCCCAGTGAGGACATGCCTGCAGCCCAGCCTCTCAGCCAATCACAGTGGTGCCCTCTGAGTGGACTCAGAATAAGGAAGGACAGGATACTGGCCCTAGATAGCTAGGTGCTTGCCAAAGAAATGAATTCAATTACCCATATGTTTGCTTCATCCCATACATAGAAAAGCACTAAATAATTGAACTTGAGATATCTGGCTTTCTTTAGATAACAAGCAATCTTTTATTGTTCCAAGTACCTGGTCTTTGTTGTAAAGCTACTATTTATCCTAGCTCCTCCCATACCTCTTGGGAGCAGTCCCTCAGAGTGATCTGAGGGGCTGCCATCCAGGCTCGAGCCCTCCCGCCAAATAAAACATAACTATTAAATTTTAGTCTGAAAGATTATTTCAATGAAGTCCCAGAATAGACACAGCTCATCAATTCTGTAATGGAACGCACTGAATCAAGAACCAAACGCGTGTTCTAGTTCAGAAAAACAACGGTTTCCTCTTTCTTCCTGTCATTATACAATCCCACCAGAACTCATTAATTTGCTGTCTGCTCAGTTGGCAACCAAACTCAGAGAAGTGTCAACTCAGCAGAGCACCGTGCTGGGGAGAACCCGCCACAGCAGCAGGGCTGGCTGCCTGCCCTCCCGCACGCTCTGCTGAACCCTAATGTCCTACGTGGAGACCAGGCCAACAGAAATGCTCCAACAGCTGCAAACTCCCACATATTAAATAAAAGCATTTTATTTTATAATATATGTTAGCTATATACCCATTTCTGAAAACAGCTTTGCCAGAAGCCCAAATTTTCAACATTAATCTGCAAAGTCAAATCCGGTCCCCAAGGGAAAACATGTCTTATGACGAAGCGAAGGCCTCCAAAGTCCTCTCCACGACTGTCAACAAAACTGACTGCAGGTCTGCAGCTGCAGTTGGTTACATGTCTATTTTTAAAGCACCCACCTCCTGCCCTCGGGTGCTACAATGTCCCTCTACGCCCTCCCATCTCAGGGTAAGAGCAGCCGCAGCAGAACCTTGCAGGGAAGCACTGGCAGGACTGGACAAAAGGATCAGAGCTAAACTAAGCCTTCTGATGACACGAGCTTGTCACTCTGTCACTTTACAGATGAAGATATATATAGAGAGAGGTGGGGTGATATTGCTCAAACTCACACAGCTAATAAGTGGCAAAGTCTATAACTCTGCTCTTCCCTCCGGCGTGAAGCCCCGGCTGGGAGGCCCACAGGTTTCTCTCATGCCTGCCTGACTAGTCCTTTCCTGTCACTCATAACCCACCACAGGGTCTGACCCTAGCCTGACTTTTCGGCACCTTTTCCCTCCATTCTGGCAGGAACAAGGCTGCTCAGGTGACTGTATGACTTCTGGCTTCCCAAAACCTCCGTGCTCAGGTTGGTCTTGCCTGTGCATCCGGCCCCCTGCTCAGAGGCTCTTCTTCCCCTGCAGAAGGACGTTTCCACTCTCCGCAGGGACACCCCCTCAGGGGAGCCTTCTTCTCGCCCTTAGCAGGGCAGGTGTCCCAGGGCACATCCCGAGCTGCCCCATTAGGACTGGAGGTGCCCAGGTCTGCTAATCAGACCAGCAGCCTCAGACCCAGGGATTATGCCCGGGCCACCCTGTAAACCTACTGCCCGCCTCACAGCCCCCAGCCAGCAGGTCACCTGCAAGTCACAGCAAGTGCCCCACCCAATACAGAAGCCTCTTCATTTGCCAGCACCGCTGATGAATGGTCTCCAAACTTTGGTCAGTTTTGCAAATAACAGCACCTTCTACTGTGAACCGGGGGTTATCGCTTCTGCTCCCCATCCTTACTGGAAACGTCAAGGGAAACCAAAAGTCCTTTTCTCAACACTTTTCTGATGAAACCCTCCCACCCACAATACTCACATGCTCAAGAGCTTTACGTCCACGTGATTTTGTTTCCCTTATGGTAAGTGGCTCAAAGCACTGAGGGATTGTTTCTTTTTTTGTGGGTATTTGTACTCAGTTTATCGGCTTTAATCTGTTTTTGTCTCTCTCTTCAGTATCCCTAGCAGTTACCTATTCTTACTCACTTCAGCAGCCTCCCACCCATTATCTAGTCTAGAAAATCAGCTGTGATGAGGGGGCCGGGGGCAGTCACAGAAGATGCAACTAAGGCACAGAGAGGCTACATAATTTGCCCAAGAAGATCAGCTTCAACCCCCAACAGTGTGTGTCACTTCCCTCTGTTTAACTCTTATGCTAAACAAGCTAAATTTTTGTAGATTATGGTTATAAACAGATGAGGTATCAAAATAAATACAAGGACACACATCAACCCTAAGACGTTAATTAACTCCAATATTTTGTTTCCATTTATTTTATTTCTATTAAAAAATAATTAAGAACCCCTGCAGTCAATATAGCAAAATGTTACTGGGTTTTAATCCAAAATATAGAAGTGTTAAGTGTGTCATTACTCAGACTTATTTGTATGTTCACAAGACAAAATGATTTGAAGGTCTCTCTCCCCTCCCCTACTCACTACTGGCTCTCACCTGAGCTCCCGGACGACACATCCAACAACCTTTCACTTTACCCACAGCTGAACTCATGAGTTTTCCCCCAGAAATCCCTCTGCAGTTTTCCCTCCTCAGAGCACAGCAGGACCATCATTTACCTCATTAATCCACACAGAAACCTGGGTCTTACTCCATCCTACCTTCAGAGACAGCATTCATTCTTTCCTTTTACCATCTAAACATGCCTTCAATCTGTTCGCTTTTACCCACTGACCATCCCACCGCTCAAGTGGAAGCCACCAACACTGCCCACCTGGCCTCACGAGTTTCCCAAGTGGCCCCACAGCCGCTCTCCCCTACTTGAGACAAATGGGATTGTGTCACTTCCGTGCTTTTTGGACTCTTTTCAAACCCACTCTTCTTAGAAGAAACTCCAATTTATTCACCTGGTGAAGGTCTTTGCTATGAAACTGTCAGCTCAGGGAGGGCAGGACACGCCCTCTTCCCTCGGACCCGCCCTCTGGCAGAGCATCAGCTTGGGAGGACCTGCTGAGCTACACCTGCCTGTATTCTAAACCTGGTCTTGAGTTCTTAGGAAATTGCTTCACTTATCCATACAAATCCAAGGTAGATTAGAAAGATTTTAGATGTTGAGCTAGAATATTGATTTGGGGATTTTGCACTAGCAACCTGCAAGGACATGTTCTAATGATTCTGTCTTCTTAAAACCACACCCAGATATAGGTAGTATTTGTAGAATATCTTCCAAGTAAAGGGGACTGTACTTTTACAAACTTTATGTTTTATAACATGAACAACCCGGACAGGGTCACAAATGGAACAGCCTCACAAGTGACCAAAGACAGGTCAGAGGCATATAGCAACATGTCACAAAGATGGTAAGAGCAAAGTTGTTTCTCCAACCCCCGAAAAAATTCCTCCAATAACCAAAAACTCTGAATTTTGAAAGTAAAATTCTATCATATAAAGAAATGCAATAAATAATCCTCTTCATCAGGGTTTCAAGATCTGACTGAAGAATTTTTAGCAGGCCATACTGAATCCTAGCACAGAAAAATCAGATGGACTAGTGGTGAGTATGTTCCAGGGAAACGGCAGTAATTCCTCCACTTGTAAGGGGACACACACTCACTTGACGTAGGTGATTGTAAACCACATTCTGGGGAAATTCAGAAGATTCAGTCACCGCTTCAAGATGGTGATGACACGGTAGGACCGCTTGGATGCATGCTTCTAACTGACTCACCGGCATTCTTGCACTGCAGGGGGAAAAGGAGGCCCCCATTCAAGAGCAAAGATATTCCTGTCATGTCTCCCAGGCCGTGCCTTGGGGACTCAGTTTCCTGTAGCAGCCTGGCACCAGGCGAGGACCCGCAGCCTGGCCCACCCAAGCAGGAGGGGCACTGTGCTTGAGAAAGCCCACCCTAGATGGGAGCAAGAGTGGCTGGTGTGGTTGTGTGAACCTATAAATGCCCATTGAAATACACCTGCATACATTCAAGTGATACAATTAAAAGTAGCAGGCTATTAAACAAAATTTCAATTGTTAGTGTTAATTTTACCATTCCTTTCCGCTTGTCCCCTGCACTCTGAGACAGGCTTAGGCTCTCTCACACCTGCAGCTCTGATGCAATAGTTGTGAAGTTATTTTACTTTGCTGCATGTGTCTTCACTCCTCGTGTCGCTGTGACTGTCGTCTCTTAACACAGCCAGATGTCTTCCTAGATCTCTCCATGAGTTCCTTGCTCCTGCCTCTCAGATCCTGAGATAAACAACCGGTGAAGGCACATGGCTAGAAAAGGCACTGTGGACTTGACCAAAGTCCTCAGTGACCCCCTAGGTGAGTGCTACTCACCCCTTACCTTCGATTCTCAAGGTTCTGCCCAGGGTGACATCCAGACCAGAGAGAGTCTTGGGCCCAATTAAAAGCTGTGTGGTTTGGGTGCGGGGACAGGTGCAGGAGCTGGTTCTGGAGCCGGGCCCCTCCCCACCTCTGCTCCTCTCTCTCCCGAGGCACCACTGCCAGGCCCCCTGGCTCCCTGATCTTCTGTTCTTCTCATCTACTCTACTCCCAGCCCTTTTCCTCTTCTTTTTTTCCCTGATTATCCCCAGCGGGAGTGATTTTTCCATCACAGTATCTGAAAAAATTTCCTGCAGCTGAAAAAGAGGTCTCCAGCGGTCAATGCCCGTATGCTGGTTCCTGAAGAGAGCCCCTGTCTAGGGGGACCCTCACCAACACTCAAGGGGCATCAGACATGTTGCAGGGTTGGCCATCCCCAAGAAGAGTTTGCTGTGACCCCAAGGCACGCACAGCATCCCTGCTCACAAAATTGTAGTTGGCCCACTCATCCGTTAAGAAGCAAAAACAAAAATATTGCTCATGTTTCTTACTAAAATTATTTATGAGGTGGAAAAAGAAGTTGTAATAGAAAAAACAAATTTGACTCCATGTTAGATGTGTTCGTTTGGCTTTAAACCTATACCCTGATTTCTAGTCTCAGACTTGCTATCTCTGCACCTTTTGTAAAACAGAGCTGCCTTTAGCCTGAAATATACAGGAGAGCCTATTCTCCAGGCTCTGATCTTTAAGGATGTTAGCTCCTCTACACTTAAGTAGAGACGGCAAGTTGCAAAATAGAGAATAACCTTTTTTTTTTTTTTGAGGTTTTACGGGGACACCATGATTTGACCCACATGGACAGCTGCAAGAACAAAGGATTTCACGGACAATCAATTCGTACAGCAAGAAGTTTGCAACAACCAACCATACCCCCGCTGCTTTTTACTATAAAAAGAGACTGAATTCTGACTTGTGGAAGAGAGTTCTCCTGGATATCAGTATGCCATCTTATGGGTTTGCCAACTTTTCAAATAAAGTCACTATTCCTTACTCCAACATCTCATCTCCCGATTTATTGGCCTGTCATGCAGCAAGCAGAACGAGTTTGGACTTGGTAACAAAATGACTGCATTGGAGGTAGTATGTCTCCACTGTTTTCTCATTTCCATTATGTCACACCCTATCAATTTTACATGCTGTTTAACAACACGACCAAAAAACCTATTTTACGGAATTGATTCCATGGAAATAAAATTATTTCTATTCCTTCAAAATTTTTTTCTATTTTATTTTGTTGCTTTTTGAAAAGAAAATAAAAGTCAAATCATTTTATTTCACATATTTTTATATCTACATATTGTAAATACTAATAAGATTTAAACTGCAATAAAAATTGTTCATATATTAGTATAAAGATATATACACCATCAATGCAGATTAGGAAAGGAGTTGATATTTAATAAAAATCCACTGCACATCCATTGATTTACAAGCATA
Organism: Vicugna pacos; assembly: GCF_048564905.1. Classification (NCBI taxonomy): domain Eukaryota; kingdom Metazoa; phylum Chordata; class Mammalia; order Artiodactyla; family Camelidae; genus Vicugna; species Vicugna pacos. The sequence goes on along the minus strand of NC_133008.1, from coordinate 4,810,650 downwards.
TCCTGGAATATAAGCTCTATTATCCAGGGGTCCCCCACCCCCATTCTCACTGCTGAGTCCCTTAGTAATCAAGTACCAAAGAACCAGCATAGAACCACACGATCACTATTTTAGTTATAAATGAGGGAAATAGCTCATTCAATTATAAATCAGAAACCTTAAAATACATACTGAACTTATTTACAGATAAAGAAAATTGGACACAAAAAAGAACAGTTTCTCCCCCACGTCACAAAGATAACAACTGGTAAAGGCAAGATTTGAACTCAACTGCCTGATTCTAAAAACTAAGGTGGAAAACTCTTCGACTGTGGAGGTCCAGCAGCACAGCCTATCACCCTATCTTTGTTCAGATCTAGCCTTAGACAGCCTGAGACAGCACCCCATTCCTATGGAGCTCGAGGGCAAATGATAACAATAAGGATTTTATATTTAGTAGTTTCTTAGTTCTCATTTATATAAAGTGTCAGCAGGTCAGCAGAAAACTCTGGGAAATATGAGTGGGTCCATAGCTTTTTGCTGATAAGAAACTCATTCTGTCAGGACAGAGTGACCTTCCCATGAGAGGCCTCATGGACATAAACTAAAGGCAGCTGAGCAATGAAAATTAGCAAGACCCTGGAACTCAAGCAAGAAGTATCCCTGCCATCCCCTGCCCAGTTACCTCTTCACTCGCATGGACACGATGGCAGAAGACCCAGATTCTTGTCCACGTTACACCATCATGGATTCTCACCCAAAAATAGTTACGACTCCATGCTCTCTTAAGTCCTTTCCAACTCAAATATGATGACACCAATATCTCACCAGAATCTCTATATCTCCACTTTCTCTCTTCTATTAGGAGACTATATCTATGGCCACAAAGCAGAAATCCAATTAAAAACACCATGCACAAAGCCTGGTGAATGTCTGCGTAAGAGACTTTGTCCTCACGCTCAGTGAATGAAAACTCAGAAAAAGTAGTCCTTCTCCCTCTGCAAGTGGGATGTAGCCTGATTGTGTGTGTGTGTGTGTGTGTGTGTGTGTGTGTGTGTGTGTGTGTGTAAATCTAATACAATCAAGTCTGGGATGTGTACAGGTTTTTTTTAATGTCACTGTCATTTCATGGGGATGAGCCAACATTTAAAGTAATTTGAATCTAGTGTTCTGAGAGTCTCATTCTCTTTTGGTGGAGGAGGGGAAAGGGGAAAGGAAAAAAGGAAAGAGCTAAATGAAGCAAAGGAGTAAGAATATTGCTAGGGAAAGGCAAGACGTTAATTTTGTTCCTACTTGATCACACACAAATTAGGGACTGGCTTTCCCCCATCTCTTGTCAAGCACTAACTTGCAGAAGAAGAGGCGATAGCCCATTTCTCACTGAGATAGTGAATGTACGTGGCATCTTATAGACACAAATTATTTACCCTGCTCAAACACTCTAGAAGCAGGCCGTAATTCTCCTATTTTGAGAGACAAGAAAACAGGAATTGAAAGAGGGTATATAACTTGACAAAAGCCAGAGGACCAGTAAACTAAAGAGGATGAATTCAAACTCAGATCTGAATGCAGAGTCTGAACTTCCCACTCCCAGTGCTGGAAAATCCTTAACACACAGGGTCTCCAGCTCCCCTGCATTGTTCCGGCACCAAGCATTTCCCATGGCGATGGTCTCCAGGTCTCAGACACAGCACATTTTGCAGCCAATAACCTCCATTCAACCTTGATCATCTACCAGCCTCGCCCACCAGGCTTCACCATACATGCAGGAAAGCTGGCTTTCAAATGCATACAAAACCACCCCTGGTCTGACCTGGGATCTTCCGTGGCTTTTCCAGTGAAAAGGCAGCCATGAAACTGCTCACAGTTTCTACATGAGCCCCACTACCTCTCTCCATCTGTCTCCCCACCTATACTACTTAGCTATGACCATTTTGAGAAACTTGGAAACAAATTTTTAAAAACAGAAAAAAGGATTCTGTAACAATTGCTTAATATTTGCAATTTTAAACTATATGTTACAAAGTGAGTATTTACAAACCAATTCTGCCTTCCTAGGTGTCAGTTTTAACAGTTACAAAATATAATAGCAAAAAATTCTCACTTACAAAATTAACAAAAACATCAACAATAATCTGGAATAAATGCAAAAACAATGCCCATGTTATACATGGAGAAAGTACAGGACTGTACTGTGGGGTAAAGTAAGAGGTGTGAATTTAGAGACATCAACATATTTTATGGAGGAAAGCAGTTTTGTAAAGATGTATGTTCTCCTAAAGATAATTCAAAACTTACTAAAATATCCTATGTTAACCCTTATCCTTTTTTTTTAACTTGAAAAAAGTATTTTAGAATTCTTCAGGAATAATAAAGTCATAATACTAGCCAAGAAAATTAGGGATGGAAGAAAGAATGAAAAAAAATCACACTGTCATATATTAAATAAATTTTTACAATATATGAGATATAGGACTGGAGTAAGAAAGTAAGATTGACAGAAATAAACCATGAGCTCAAAAAGAGACTGTAGTATGCATAAGTATTTTTTACAGGTGGGGTTTCAAATCAAAGAGCAAAGTATGAATTCAATAATTGTCCTGGGACAATCAGAGAATCACCTGGAAAAAGAAATTCTATTCCAGTCATATTGACCACAAGAAAACTTACAGAAAGTGATGTAAATGTTAGAAAGTACTAATAAAAGCAAATACAACTCTTTGCTCATATCAATTCAACTTCTCCTCACTATGACAAGCACTATTATCATCTCCATCTTAGAGATTAAAAAAACCTACAGAAGAGATTTATACCATTATAAGAACGTATTTCTAAGAATAATATCAAGGATTAAACCAAAAAGAAGACATTTACTATCTTAAGATTAGTTTGGGCCACAACAAAAATAAATCTGCGGAACAAAATGAAAGGCAAGAAATGACAAGAAAGAGCTCTGTGATACATGTTGATGAAGACAAGGGGTTAATGTTGATAACATACAAAGAGCTGTCACAAAGCAACAAGAAGCTCCCTCACTTAAATGTATGCAAAGGACAAAAGGAATCATTCACTTTTTAAAAGTCAGATGGCTAATGAGTGAAAAATACTCAATACTTCACTGGTCATCAAATGCAAACTAAAACAATGAAAAAGCACTTTGGCTCATCATATTGCCAAATATTTTTCAAAGATATTCTAGCAAGTGTCCATCTGTGGGAGAAAAAAATTTGTGAGATCTTTTTGGAGGATGACATGTCAATGGATATGCAAACTCTGAAAAACGTGTGTACACAGACTCAACTCCACTTTTAGGAATCGTTTCGTTTAGAAAAAAATCAGTTCAAAAAGATGTACTCATCAGAGCATTTACACAGCACTGTATACAATGGTGGGAAGAAAAGATGAAGTGAAATCATATCCAGCGATAGAGAATTGCTTACATAAGTTATTCTACATCTTTTCATTCCCCACTGGAGAAGGAATTCCTAGAGTCACTTGAAAGGAACCTGTGATGTATGTAATTGTCACATCCAGGGACTAAATTTTCAGAATCCTTAACTAAACGAATACTCATACAATATCACAGGAATGTTTGTACGAGAAGGATGCCAGTCAAACATACTTTCTGACAGTGGAAATTGGAGAAAACTTAAGTGTCCACCATCAAGACAATGATGCGGCAAATGAAGGCGAGCTGTGGGCACTAAGGGGCCGGTGTTTCGGCGTGGCCCAAGGCCTTGTCCACAGCACTCTCCCACCAAAGCTGTCCTTGCACAAGAGACCAAACCTGCACATCAGGAGACCCCACTATCTGAAAGGACCGGGTGTGTCTGGACTGGAAGGACGTTTATGATATACACCTGAGTGAATAAACCGAGCTTCAGAAAACATATAGTATGGCTTTATTTTTCAATAAAGTATATACACACACACATATACATAGATTTCTCATATACATGTCTGTATGTATGTGTATATATATATGACATAGGCATAAAGGTCATGAAATATATACTCCACATTGTCAGCAGTTTTTACTCTCACGAAAAAAGGGGAAGGGATGTAGCTGTCTTTCGGTACAACCACAGTTCTCTTTTCAGTATATCAGTTAAGTATACTTGGAATTTAAAAGTTTATTTAAGTCCGAAGTAAAATGGGCGATGCCTCCACAAGACAGAATGCTATACTGGTCATTAAAAATCATGCCAGGGGAGGTAGAATATTGTAGAAAAACGTGTAATAAGCCGAATGGAAAATGGAGGTCTCCACATAGTAATCAGGCATAGAGTGCTCGCTGGTTTTTATGACAGAGGTAATACACACTGATGAAAAGAACAGAAAATAGATGTTAAAGTGTTTATTATTATCTCTGAGTAGTGGGACCAGGATACACACTTTTGCCCCTTCTTTCAGACTTTTATATTAAATACACATTATTTTCCATCTGAAAAAAGCATTTTTAGATGTCTAGTAAAACACATTGATAAACATGCACGAGTACTTACCAAAACAAATAACTAGGAGACACCACAGCAGCGTCACACAATGTAGAACGGGCGATCCTGAATAACACCACGCAGTTACATAAGGACCCACAAAGTGAGAGCACCTGCTGTAACAGGGCGTGGCCCCCTTCTAGTTGTCAGTTGTGTCTTCAGGGCTGAGGCAGTTCTAAGCACGGCCAGTGTCAGTGCTGGTGTCTGGATGGATGCCACTGGAGGTGAGGGCACCTGCAAGCCGAGAGGAAGGACAGAAATCATCCTCTGCTTTTTCTGTCTTGTTTCATTGTTACTTTAAAAGAGAGGCGTAAATAAGATAAAGAATCTCCCCTACTGAAATTTCAGTAATGAAACCGGTTTTAAAGTGTTCACAACTTATATTCTGCCTATAACTGTCTTTTCAACAAAGCATAATATCTATTAAATGTTAATTAACTCAGTTAATTAACTACCTGTTGAAACCTTTTAAAGATCATGAAATGTACTATGTAAAAATACCACGTCTGCAGTGACTAGCCCAGCTGTCTTGATGGCAGTGCAGTCAACCCCCACCATCCCGCGGCCATGAGCTCCTGATGCTGGTAAGAGAGCACGCTGCCGCCTCAGATAGAGAGGCACGGTGAAACCATTTTCTGAAATCTACAGCACTGACAAAACTTAACTGACAATTCCCAGGCTCCTTTGAGGCTGTCATTTTCGGTTTCTGGCCAACACCCGTCAATGAGCAGAACCACCCCATTCCCGAGCCATGGGACTCACGTGGGAAGCAGTTTTGGAGAAATTTCCAGGTATAGAATGTAACCAACTATACGTAGAACTCTCACAAAAGAAAAGATGCAATACTCTGGTTTTGGAAGACACTCAAAATATTCTCCTAAGCCTTAGTAGATGGAAAGGCTGGGCTTCTCCTCAGCCACTTATTAATTTCACAGCCAGTGAGCATCTCCTACAAACCCTGTTTCCCTGTGTCTGCTAGAAGCCTGAGGCACACTGCTGCTGTCGATCTTATAAGTCACAGGGCAGAGGCGTGTGTCTCATGCCTGCAACCCTCACACAGGGTCTCCTCTTAGCCTCACTGTCTGAACTTGGCCCCATTTTCTCACCTGTTTATTTTGGTATCTGTTTTTCTGTAAGCTGCCTGAAATGCGTTTTGGAACATGTCAGAACAATAAGTGAGTAAGTAAATGGACTGAAGGAAAGGTCAACAGAAAGAAGAAAGAAAAGGGGAACAAAGAAAATTTCCTATGCAAAACCCTCTTCTAGTCAGGGAAGGAAACCACCACGGAGAAGTGTGAAGAGGCAGGTAGCTTAGGACTGTTTCCTGAATTCCATGAAAAGTCACACCAAGAGATGAGAGGGTAGAATTATAAATAATAAAAGAAAAATAGCATGCATGGTTGAAAAATATATCTACAATATGTACTTTATAATGAATAGACTAAAATCAGCAGGGCCCAATAACACAATCATTGGGTATTCACAGAAGTGAGAATCCCATCTCCAAACCACAAGGCATCCCTTCGGAGCAGAGAGTCAACACGGGGCGGTCACAAAGCCGTCATCACAAAAGCTATGCTATCCTGCACTTATGAGGAACGAGCAGGTGTGCTCAGGCTGCCAACGCGCGTTATTTATCCCCCACAGCACCTCTACGGGGGTGGGGACGCCTAGCGAGCCATGTCTCTGCAGGACAGAAAACAAGTCCGTGAGAGGCTAAGCCGACATACCAGTTCTCCATCTCAAAGGACTGGTCAATTCAGAGCAGGACTAGAACTCGGACCCACGTTTGTAATCACAGTACTACCGTACTTTATGTCCTTTTTGTGTGTATAATACATTTGTTTCTGGCATGAAAGGATATGTAATAAATATTCGGTTGTTTTGTCTATCTCATTAGCTCACAATCTTTATATTTTTGAACTGTACTCTTTTCCCCTGGAGAAAGAACGGAAAGAGCACGTGTCAGAATGAGTTTGGGCTCCATTCTTTATCTGTTACCTCATCTCATCCAAGTCCCCAACCTTGGAGAAGGAGCAAATATTCTCTTCATTTTAAAGAGAGGGCTCCAGTGATGGTGACTTACTCAACAGGAAAACGAAGGCTGGGGAAAGGCACGTGCAGCAACCAGAGCAGTATCACCTGTAGGAAGGTAAAAAGAGCTCAGGGGAGGGCTCAGGGGGTCAGCTTTATTTAATTACATTTGATAAAAGAATACCACAGTCTAAAAATACTAGCATGCAATGTATTTGCTCTTTCTTGACATCTAAAATGTTTCCACAGCCCACATGTAACATTATCGTGAACTAGTGATTTCTAGAATTCTAAAGGAAGAGTCCACAGACAGGGAAAATCAATGCCACAGGCAGGCTGAAACCCAGGCTGGAGGAAAGGAAGAGAAGGGGCATAGATAAGAAGAGGGGAAATTTTGGGAAAAAGACATTATCACAAGGACTCTCAAGCATCATCCAACAATCATATAATCATTCATTCATGAGAGAGTTACTGACGTCCTATTGTGTGCAAGATTTTACAGAGGGCAAAGAAAGACAGCAGCGTCCATGGTGACAGCAAGTGGTGGGGCAATAACACAATTCTGATCCCGGTACCTTGCACACTTGTACTCAGTATAAAGGCAAAAAAAAAAGTAAAATAATACTATGTAAACTCTATACTTTTTTGAAACAAAATTAAAGAAGACCTAAATACCTGGACAGACACACCACACACATTCATGGATCAAATAACAGCACTCTTGGGATGGCAGTGCTCCCCAGAGTGATCCGTATACTCAACGTGGTCTCGATCACAATCCCAGCGGGCTCCTCTGCAGTAACTGACTAGCTGCTGCTACAATTCATATGGGAATTCGAGGGTCTCAGTAACCAAAACATACTTGAAAAAGAAGAACAACGTGAGAGGACTTGTAATTCTCAATTTCAAACCTAACAACTGTATCTCCAGGTGAGATTAGAGGCCATTTTTAAGTTATTACTGAGTTTATCCTTATTTTCTAAATTCTGTTCCATGAATATACCTGTTAGAATAAGAAAAATTAAAAGTAACCTATATTTTAAAACATGCACACCAATTCATTCATTGGGAAAAAATTATTTTAACTATAAAGAGGTAAATAAATATCTAGTGAAAAAGGAGTACTTAAAAACAAGTGTGCATATACAATTTTCATAATTTGAAAACTGAAAAGCACAAACACATCAAGTTTCTAGGGAGACCGGTGAAACATACTAATACTTACTTTCAAAAATTCTAATTGAACAATGAAATCTCAAGAAAGGCAAAATCCTCATTGTCAGCCAACTGCAAACACATGGAGAGCAAAGGCCTAGAAATCACAGCTCCTTTAACTCTGCTACTAACTCAATAGGAGAGGAAATTCCTCACTGAGGGGACAGTGGAATCCCATGCATAAGACAGGATACACAGTACAAACTGCTGTATTAGGGGAGTGAATTTCTTAGGAGAATTCTAAAGTTACAACATCGCTGAAAAACTATAAAATCACTGTCAGACAGATTAAAACACACAATCATATATATTATATAGAAACATATGAAGCCTGCTCTCATGTTGCATAGAAATACAAACATATTTGTTCATTTATAGGCACTGATTAATTTATCCCAGTTGGAATATTTCAACTAAAACAAATAATCAATACATCACTCCTCTTGTCATATCTACTTGATAAGTTATTCTGCTATATAACCACAAAATGTCTAAGATAGATCTAAAATTAGTGAAAAAGATCTTTGTATGGTTCCTTGAATTCTTCTCAAAATTCCAAGCTTAATTTTAAAATAGATCTGAGCAGTATTTCTATATTATCTATTCCCTTATAAAATAAACAACACAGTCTATTGTCAAAATTCTGTCCTTACAATGATTCACGAGCACCGTATCCTCACAAAACTGCTGGACTGAAAGGCACTATCCAGACACTGTGACCGAACCAATGAAACACAAGTAATCAGTGACCCTATTCTGGAGGGCTTATAATCTGTGTCAACACCGGGGTTTTTATTTGATTGGTTTCATTGGGTAGCAAAATAAAATCAATCAAATACTTCCTTCTTTGAGCATTCTGTAAGTCATGACTGTTTTTAGTGTCATTAGCAGGAAAGACTTAAGCATGACTTGATTAGGTCAACTAGCAACAATCATCACTGGAGAGTGGGTAATAAAGAAGTTAACTGATAGCAATGCTTCTGCCTACATGAGACCTAAAATAAACCTACACTGGTTTCCGAAAGGAAAATGAGGAGATGAGGTCCCCAATGAGAAAACAAACTAACAAGAAGTCAAAAAAGGAAAGATGTTTTCATTAACGATTCCAGGCAGTAGTACAGCATGGTGATGAAGAGTACAGTTGCTGGGGACAAACATGAGGGTATGAATTCCCACAGCACTGGGTAGCTGTGACACTGATATTTCAGTGAAATTTTCTGCATCTCAGTCTCCTATCCATAGACTGGGGACAACAACCACACCCATCTCCTAGAACGGTCCTATGAATTAAGTCATTTTACATATACAAGTTTAAATAAAATCATTCAGATTTTAAGTAATAACCCAAAAGCACAAGGAACAAAGAAAACAGAGATAAATTGGAGTTCATCAAAATTTAGAACTTTGCTTCAAAGGGCACCATCCAGAAAGTGAAAAAACAACACACAGGAGAAAATTTTTTCAAATCATTTATCTGATTAGGAATTTGTATCTCCAAATGTAAAAAAAAAAAAAACTCCTACATCTCAACACTAAAAAAGCAACTCAATTGAAAGGTGAATAAAGGATCTGAAAAGGTATTTCAAGGAAAATATACAAATGTCCAATAAGCACAATGAAACGATATTCAATATCATTAGCTGTAAAGGAAATGAAGTCAAAACCACTAGGAGAAACTGCTTCACACTCACTACAATAGGTTATAATAAAAAAAAAGAATAACAAGCACTAATGAGGACACAGAGGAAGCGGAGCGTGCAGCCCTTGATGGTGAGGATGTAACACAGTGTGGCCACTTTGGAAAACAGCCTGGCAGGTCTTCAAAGAGTTGAACATTTGGTTTCTGAATGAACCAGAATTCTGCTGTCTGGGCACACACGTAAGAGAACTGAAAACAAATGTCCACATAAAAACTCCTAAAGGAATGTTAACGGCAACACTACTCATCACAGCCAAAAAGTAGCAACAACCCAAATGCCTATCACGTGATGAATGGGTAAACAGTGGGGCCCAGACATACAGTGGAATATTATTCAGCAATAGCGAAGCATAGAACACTGACCCAGGCCACAACCTGGACAAACATTGAAAACGCTACTCAGTGTGAAAGAAGTCAGTCACAATAGACGGCTCCACTTACAAGAAGTGACTTGATTTACATGAAATGTCCAGCACAGGCAAACCCACAGAGAGAGGAGTGGCTCCTTGGGGCTGGGGGAGGATGGGGAAGATGGGAATGTCTGCTTATGCGTACAGGGCTTCCTGTTGGGGAGATGAAAATGTTCTAATATTGACTGCGATGCACAATTCTGGGCATAGAGTAAAAACTGCTGTACATTTTAATGGGTGTATTAAAACTGTTAAGAAAAAAAGCACCTCGGGCCAGTACCTTCCATAGTAAATGCAAATTGCTAACTTTTGTTATAGGAAGAAGAAACTGTCTTCAGCATGATAGCAGGAGATCAGCAAATGTGAGATAACCAGAATTGGACAAGAGCATTTCACTTGAAACAGTTGTTGAGTGTACATGAAATATTCAGAAATACGAAAATCAGTTTGACATCACGAAGAAACATTCTGCTTCAAATGCAGATCAAGTATTGGGCAAGCCCAGCAGCTACAAAAGAACAGAGAAGAAACTTGGTTCATAAAACAAGTACCAGAGTCAACAAGGAAATCGTGGTGAGGAAAGTAGGTGGCCGAAAATCTGGAACAATTTGCTACAAATAGTTTCTCCACTGAAAATTTAAAAATAAAATGAAAGTGATGCAATGCTGTGTTGACCTCACGTTAATGGGCTTCCTACGGTGCTCGACTGTTCTGTAACCCCGATTGTGAAACTCAGGAGAATCAGCATGGCTCCTGGGAGTCCCCAAAGGACTACCCACCAGCACGCTGACCACCATCAAATCTGCCAGTGTTGTATTGCAGAGAAGAGACCAACTTCTGAAAGGCACAGCAAATGTTGACAAGGGAAGAAAAGGCTGCAGTCAGTCCTGGGACAGAGGCCCTCTGAGCAGAGGCCAGAATGCTGCAGGTGGACTGCAGTGGCCCTGGGGCAAGAAGGGACCATGAGGGAGCAGATCTCAATTCTCTTCTCTCTCTCCATCTGGTAGGAGAAATAAAGCCTGCATCGTTCTCACCTGGAATTGTGGGTTCTGGCTGGCAGAAGTCTTACCAATACAGAATGATTATTCAAGACTCTGTGGAAAAAGTCAAGAAATCGAGAGGGAGTAGGGAGCGAACTCCAAGAGCCTCTCAAATGCTCCCATATTTATTGTGTATAATCAAAGGAAAAATTCAGTAACAGTTGTGTGATAGTAAGGAGGAACTCCGGGAAAGACAGGGTGAGGCAGAGATTGTAGAATACACAATGACTAAAAAAGATTTGTTTAATTTTAAGGAAGTAATGGGGTGAGGGGAACAAGATACATTTTTAGATATGTGAATTACAAAGCAGACCACCAGACCAGCCTGGTCCTTGTTTTGCGGATAACAGACTTTCTAACAGCACACAAGCCCAGCGTTTATAGCTGAGGGCCTCGGTCCTTGCTTTGCAACCAGCAGAGTGCTAACTAAAACCTCAACTATGCAAGCAAACATTGTCTCTGCTTTTTAAGACAAGGAGACTGGAGTGAGGATGCACAGGCACTTGCTTGCAAAGCAGTTTCTAAGCATTTTTTTTTCTTCTTAAAGTTCACAGGCGGCTGGGGTGTGTTACAATTTGTTAACCCAATCATGGGCTCCCACATGGAATCATTATGGAGGACACCCTAGGATGACAAATCCTGGCTGTCGGTCTTTTCCTGCCAGCTTCAGCCACTCTAGCAGGGTCTAGACACATCAGTGAATAACGATCCTACAGAACCACACACACTCTTAACTCCTGGTGCTTGAAACTTAATATTAGCTCTACACAACATACCATAGAAAAGTTTCAGAAATAAAAGTTATTATAATCCCTTTTTATCTCATCATATTACTGATTTTTCTGATTGCCCTAAGTAGTTTCTACTTGATAAAGCACCTAATTCTGCAGGTGAATTCAGTAATTTCCATTGGGCATATCTAGGCAACCTGGGCTCGCTAACTTTTATTAGTCAAATCCGATAAACTTAATTGATTTCCTTGTTTATCAATTTCAGCCGGGAGGAGAGGGAGTGTCACTCTTTTCCTCAGCCCAACATCAACACTTTTCTCATCAACTCAGGCCTCCTGAAAACAAAACAAAGCATTTGTTTCCCTTCCACTCTTTCCACAAACCCAGCAGGAAACATCAGCCTGGAGAAAGAATTCAACACAAATTTTAAGACAAAAATGTATAAACCTGAAGCAACTCCATCTCCGAATCATGATACACAATGACATGAGAGTAAGTGTGTCAGGCACAAAGCATGCGGGAGCCTGACCACCTGATTTCTATTCTTCAAAGGAAGGAAGGTTTTCGTATTTTTTATTATCATTCTTTGTCATTGTTTCTGATTATGCCAGAGCATAGTTTATGAAATAATTATGCACTGCAATAACAGACTTTCATTGTATCAATTACAGAAGGCATTCAGAGGGGATAGGAAAACCCACCTCTGTAAAAAATACAAAATTTCTTCCCCTGTGAAGAACACGTATACAAAATGCAACAGAGAATTCAAATTCTTGTGCAGAGGAGCAAAAGCCACAGAACCAAAGCAAAGTCATTACAATGAGTCAATTCAAAATTCACTGGACAAACATGATCAATGCATTCAAATAATATTAAAGGCACACTGCTAACCATTCACTTAATGATCTGCAGGCTAGAGGAAGAATTTCCCTCTTTAACTGACAACAGAAATCAATAGGTTGCCCCAACAAACAAGGACCAAACAAAAATCAGGTTTTTAACAGTTCTGATAAATCAGCATGTTCTAAAGATCAACATCCAGAAATTTTAAACATTCATTCAAGCCACAATAAAGCAAGCCCTTAAAAGAAAAAGCCATAGAAACTAAGCACATAGATCATGTACATAGATCAATGAGAATTTCTTGTACCGCTGGAAGAAAGAACAGGCAATAGCTTTTTACTTGAAAAATAAAACTACTTTTAAAGATAACTGCTTAAACACATTTCATCATTCATGTTGCCTTGAAAAATCTGAGGCACTTGTATCTGATAAGAAAAGCAATTCTGAGTAAAAGTTGGTTACAATTCCAAGCCAGTTTGCTTTAGAAGAAAAGAGAAAAGAAAAGCTACTGTTTCTCATATCCTGCACAAAGTGTGAATTGCCTCCTTGCCTTTTTCTCCTCCCATTATCTAAGCTCATGCTCCCCAACTCTTCTGAATCAAGTATGAGAACCTCTTATTCCCACCAATATGCCAAATGACAAAAGAATATCAATTTATTTGTGTAAATATATGCCTACACCTCAAACTGGAGGAGAAAGGTATCCGAAGTCTATATGGAACTTATTTCTACCTTCCTGAAATCACACACACAAACGTTCACACAGACAGACACTTACCCCTGGATTACTGGGCACTTCACAAGCTTAGTACATACAAGTTCTAGAAGATAACTTTTTAGTTAGTTTAAAATACAAAACTGTCACCTTTTGAAAGCCTTGATCATCTGCTACACCATCCAAATACCAAAGAGACCCAATTAGCCTTCTCTGCAGAATGTAATTTCCCTTGATGAAAAAACAGACCCTTAGAATTACTGGATCAAAGATTCGTGTTTATCGCTACCTATGATCGTTTTTAAGCACATTAACAGATTCAGAAATTTATGTCTCAACAACATTTATTCTTATTGAAATAGCATACGTTTTCAATTGTCTATAAAGAGACTAGGTCCCATGATGGTGTTTAAGAGCTATTTTGTGTATAGCAATATTTAATTTCAAGTGCAGACAAGGAAGGTGTGTATTACTCAGTTGTAGAGCACCTGCTTAGCATGCACAATGTCCTGGCTTCAGTCCCCAGTACCTCGAAAAAAATAAATAAAAACAAGTGCATATATAAAAATAAGAATAAAGTTATAAAAAAAATGGAGACTAAAAACCACTGCAATCTATGTGCTACAATTATACTAAAAAAAGTGTTTCTATCAAATATTGACTATATGCCAATCACAGAGACAACCACAAATCACACCTGACCACCATCACGTGTGATTCTCAGCAACCCTACTAAGAAGACACGGATGAGAAACCCGGCGCTGTGGATGAGGGGACAGAGTTTGGAGGAGCCGGGGACGCTGACCGTCCTGCTCCCCGTGACACCGTGTCAGCACAGGGCAAGCGCTGACAGAGCTGCACTGAGGGGACACCCAGCTGCACGGAAGTTTGGGGCACTGGGGAGCCCCAGAAAACACTAAAAATTGTCCAGTGAAAAACCAGCTCAAATATATTACACTGTGCTGAATCATTTAAAAAGGGAAAATGACTGAGACCTTTTTGATGCCTCCGTGTCCTTTCTGCCATCATTAATTATTTGCCTTCTCAGTGTGACCAGTGATGAACTAGACCCCATGTGAAGTGCACTCAGATGGAAGAGCTTTTAAAGTTATTTTATGAAGTTTGTAAGACTCTGTCTATGCCTCACAAAGGCGGTCATCCATCACTTCTCACTGGTGTGGACGTACCACCTGAAATCACTCCTTTCTGCTTTTTAAAATCCCTTCATCTACTCCAGAATTTTCAACAGCAAAGAAGAAGCTCAACCACAGACACTGGACGGTTTTTCACCAAATGGAATCGAACAGCCCATCCGACTACCTGGAAGACCTTTTATTCTATTAAACCCACTTCCAGGTACTTCATAATTTTCTAATTGGTGGACTTGGCCTCTGACTGCTTAAATCAGAGACCTCCTAGCTTCACATCTGGGGGTGGGACAGGACCCTGCTGTTGGGGGAAATCAGTGCGTAAGGCGGACATCCTCCAGCCAGGTCTGCATGGGTAGAAGTGCCACAAAGTGCTCAGAAATTATACCATCAGCACCCCTGGGCTCCCATGGACTGGTTTCCCATTAACCAAACTCATGACACACTGATGAAAGGAAACCAGAAACTTAACTTATTAATGTAACAGAAGATGTGAAACTATGAACCAGACTGAAATATCAGGGTTCAATCATGAGTACAGTTTCTCCTCCACGGCCCAATCACGGGCAGGCAGTTACATGGCAAGCGTGGACAGAAACAGAGCAGTAAGGGATTCAAGATAAACTCAATGGACTAAATTTCTGTTATAAGAACAGATATACTGCCTGGAAAACAATTAACGCCAATCACGGTGCACCTGTGTAACTCTCCTTTCCCTGTCCTTTCTGGGCTAACTGATGCACAGAGGTACAGAGATTCTGGGATGCAGATAACGCTAAACACCCAAAGCCCATCTCTGGGAGCCTCAAAACCAGACAGCCAGGGTTTAAATACCAGCTCTGCCACTGGCTAGTTTGTGATTTTGGACAACTTACTTAACTTCTGCATGCCTCAATTTAAACACTGTAAACCTGGGATAACAATCAAACCTTACTTACTCGCTTTTTGAGAAGATTGAAGGATTCATTTCTGTAAAACACTCAGAAAAGAATGTAGCACATTTTTGGTGCTCAACAAATGTCAACTTAATATCAAAGTGATTTACAAGTCTCCCTTCTAATCTTCTGATGTGTTTCCTGGCTAGTCTAATTCCCAAAGAAAATCCTTATTTCTACTTTTATAAACTCTTGGGGAGCACCCTTCTCTTCCATCTCACCACCTGTTTAAACCGAGGGAGGTGATTCCTCCTA
The DNA here is from genome assembly GCF_048564905.1 of Vicugna pacos. Lineage (NCBI taxonomy): Eukaryota > Metazoa > Chordata > Mammalia > Artiodactyla > Camelidae > Vicugna > Vicugna pacos. The sequence continues at coordinate 4,795,150 of NC_133008.1, read as the reverse complement.
ACCACTCCTCTGGGCCATGGAGTGTGCTTCTCCCTTCACATCCCTGGCCCCTGGCCCACAGGTAGCCCTCCTCACACTAACAGAGTGAGGTGTGAGTCCGGGGAGACAAGCAGGGCATTTGTAACCCTTCCTTTCCCTCTAGTGTTGGCCACCATTCAGAAGCACCCGGGATGCTCAGCTCCATGGCAGGACAGCCCTGTGCATGAAGGGGCAGGTCCTCTCAAGGGAAGGCTCGCTGTGGCCCAGAGCTACATGGGACAGCGTGAGTCTCTAATTCTGGGACACAGTATCATGACACGGATTTTCCCACAGCCCTAAAGTTCATGGAGAACTTGGCTTCATCAGTAACAAAGAAGACATTTATCACCTGTCTACTCTTTTGTGTCATCTCTCAGTTGGCTGTTGGAGACAACATGTGTATAAGTATTGGATCACCTTAAGCCCAAACATATATGAAGTAACAAATAATTCTGTGGCTTAACGTTGGTTCAGGGCGACTGTGGAACAGTTCTTACTCTGGTGATGCTTAATTATGTGTATAGGAAATATGGAACCTCCTCAAATATCTTTCATCATAAAACCAGCTTTTCTTATTTTCCTGTTTCTTAGTAATTGCCAAAGACTCAAATGATGGCTTCACCCAATACAGCACCTAAAATTTATGAGCCCTCTTGATATAGCCACTGTGGTAAACACTTTACATAATTTCTAATTCTCACAATTCAACAAAGCAGATACGAATGTCCCCATCTAACAGATGGGGGAAAAACTCAAAACGAACTGACTCAGGCTCACGTGGCTCAGTGGCAGCGCGTGCACGCAAACCCAAATCAAAAAACTACACACCTTTGTATATGTACCAAATCTCCTACCACCAATTAACACACAGCGGCGGGGTCAATACTCAGGGAACTCAATACGCTTTTCAGCTTTAAGGTGCTCCAGAGGCCGCTTCTAGGTGTTTTATAAAATCCCGGCTCACTGGTTTCTAACACTGGAAGTGCAAGTCCAATTTTGCCATTGTTTGCACAGCAAGTCTGAAATGTTCACAGTGACATGACAGAAAAAAACTAAGATATAAGCAGAATAATTTTTCCAGGTAGACAGACATAATGGACATTGGGCTATTCTGAAGCATTAAGCAAATAAATCAAAATAAAAAAACGTTGTTTAAGCCTTCTTTTACAAACAGGACAATTAAGACTTAAGAACGTGCAACAGCGCCACCTATGGCTACAACGACCTTCCAGGTGGCCGGGAAAGATGCAACACAAAAATTGCCTGTAGGATCAGAAAGGAGAATCAGATAACTAAAAGCTTATGTAGCACATACTGCACTTTGCTTCTGAGGAAGGGAGGGGTATTCAGTATTTAATCTGATATTGCTAATACTCCTGAACATAAACAGAAGGCATAGGCTCATGGAAACTCATCTTAGAAGAGGAAAAAATCCAGTCCAGCCACTTCATTTTACTGGAGGGGAAACTGAGACATGGGATCTGTCCTCCTGGCAATCGGAAGCAAAGCTTTCCTAGGCCTCATGTCTTGCACTGTAGAAAAACCAACAGATCTATACTAAGCCTATATTCATAAAAGTCACGTTTGTATTTTTCCAACAGTAGGTTATCTAAGTATCTTACAAAATACTTCTCAAAGAGCCAGGATATCATACAAGTTTCTTGAAATACAAAAACATTTATTTACATAATAAAACAGCATGAGCTTTATTATCTCTATTAAAAAAGTGACATGTCTAATCAATGTTTTGATATTTTAAACCTGTTAAGAGTGCAGGAAAAAAAATCAAAATTTTCTTTAATCACAAATGAGAGAAGCTTATTCCCTGAAAATGATCAATGTGGATTTTACTAAACTTAATAGATCTCGTCACAATCACACGAATTTAAATTTGTGAGTGGATGGTTACACGGCAACATGAATTCTGAGTTGTAACAATAAATATTCTGTGTAAATAATCTTCAAGGTCATCTGATTAAGGTAATTTAATTAGTCCATGTCTCACTAGAATGATACAGATTTCATTAAAACTTCATACTACACTAAAAAAATGAATCCTTGTTAGTTTAAACCATATTCAAATATATCATATATATACATATTGAATATGCATCAGAAATAAGCGAAATTCTTTAGTATTCAGAGTTGATACTTCTAAAATATCTGTCATTGTGACAGCACAGTTTTATTAAGCACCTCTTAGGTTCTTTGTATACAAGGCGTCTAACTCTCACAGTCAGACAAGTTAAACGATATTTCTCCAATTTCACAAATGAGGAAATATACTTAAGCCATGAAAACAACTTACATATTCATCAACAGGAAAGAAAAGAGTAAAGATTTTACTTACAGTATTCACTGACAATCTTTTCTTCCATATTAAGACTACGTAATACCAATTCAGTCTTTGTAACTGTTTCTGACAATAAGGGCTACTAGAGAAAAACAAGTAACATCATTATCAGTGGTTGGACTTTCAAAGCCCACTTCTCCTTTGTACTATAATTATTTTTAATGTTTTGTTTTCAGTGCTTACAGAGCACTAAAATAAAAGAAATTAACTTTTTAAGTAATTAACTGAGAATTAAACATTTGTGAAAATGTACAATTTTAATTTATGCCACTCTGTCTCACATTCTCAATGGTGTCTCTCCTTTGAAGGCCTCATCAGGCTGAGATCACTAAAATCGGCCATTTATGGAGTCACAGGATTTCGGGTAACTACTCAACAGGAGGCTGATTAGAGGAGCAATTAAGAACGCTTCCTGTGCAGCCTGGGTTCCAGCACCGAGCTAGCCACCACCAGCTGCGTGTGATTGGGGACAAGTTGCTCCATCTCTCAATCCCTCAGCTGCAAAAAAGGAGACACTGATACCTACCCTCAAACACCTGCTATGAAGTAAAACATGAGGAAAGCATTTTAGACTTAGGTAGGTGTCCACTCAGAGTGAGTTTGGTCATTATGATGATGAGGATAGCTGTTAATAAATTAAGATAGACCAAAAAGGAGAAATCACCTTAAACGAGAAACATTTTAAGTCCATGAGCATTTTTTTGGATGGATTGCAGAATATTCTTTTGATTTTTTAATAAACTATGTTTTGTCCATTAATTATAGATTTACAGATTCATGGACAAGTCTCCAGAAAAAGAATTAGAGGCCTCTAACCTCTGAATACTAAGAAAGTAAAGTTTAAAAAAAATCAGGGGGAAGATTATACGTCATTTGGGAGAGTATGTGCTTAGCATGAATGAGGCCATCAGTTCAGTCCCTAGTAACTCCATTTAAAAACTTTGCTTTTTAAAAAATGGCAAATTAAAGAAAAAAGATGGAGGAATACAGAATTTTTTAGAGACTCATCTCAGATTTAAGATGAGGAAGAAACCATCCATTTCTCAGAAGAAATCTTGAGAACTATGTAAACTGGATCTGAGATGTCTAGTCTACTAACATTATTCATGAATTCATATTACCAATTCTTATAACTACCTGATAATCCACAGTGGTTATACTGATCATAACAGCTGCCAACACGGAATGAGCTCCGGATAGTACTGCTCTGTTCTGACATCTCTGCCCCTGAGGCCTCACCAGGCTGACAGCACTAAATTTTGTCATTCATGAGCATCTCGTGTATGTCCTCCATTTGTGTTTCTCACTCTCCCCTCACCAGCCCCTCTGAGGGAAGCACTGTTATCATCTTCCCCACCAGCAGATAAGGCCACTGAGGCACAGAGACTAAACCCATTCCAGTACACATTGACATTAAAGGACGTCTGTATTTCTGCTGTTTTGCTTTTGACAAAGGAATCTGAGATATCAATTCAAGATAGACTGTTAAATTATCAAGTCTGTCAGGTCTTAACCTCAAAGAGCGGATACTACAAATTCCTGTTGTAGGATGAGGCTGCCGCCACAAACTGACTCAGCTTGAAATTAATATCCAAGATCAAGCAGTGGATACACGTAAATATTCACGACTGTCAACTCCGCTCACGGGTCTGGGCCCGTCACTGCCTGAACGGGGGTGAAATCCCCACCCGTGTCCGGGAGGGAAGCGTGGCTCTTCCCGGTCTCACCCAGGCTTCACGGGCAATTTCCCCCCAAAGACTGGCCTCAAAGATTAAAAGCTCTCAAGATTTTTACACCATGCAAAAGTAAAAGACATTTCTGCAGATGGAGCGCTTTCCCAGGCTTAAACCTTTTTTTGCCTACACTCAGCAAGGGGGAAAAAAAGAAACATGACTCTACAAAGTCCCTGACCCTCACCACTTACAGGAGTAAAACGGCCACAGCACAAGATGACCATTCACATTGCAGGATGAGAACAAAATAAAGCCGCCCTACAACAGGCCCTCCCAGAGACAGCATCAGCACTCTTCTGCACACTCACGGTTGTGCAGCCCTCATCACCATCTATTTCCAGAACACTTCATCACCCCAAAGATTCCCCCTGTCACTAGCAGTCACTCCCCAACCCCCCTCCACCCAGCCCCTTCCAACCATCACCTGCTCTCTGCCTCTGCATGTGCCATTTCTGGGCATTTAAGATCACTGAAATCAACAATATGTGGCCGTTTGTGTCTGCTTCCTTTCACTTAACGTGCTGTTATCAAGGCTTGTCCATTTTGAAGTGGTATCAGCATCTCTCTCTTTTTTTTTGAAAATATTAAAAATTATTAGAAGGTGGTAAGTACTATCAAAAAGAGTAGAGTGGAGCATAAGTGATTGGGTTTCAAAGGGAAAAGGGCGGTTTGAACAGTCAGGGTGGACTTCCCAAAACAGGTGGCCTTTTTCATTTTCCTACTTTTTTTTCCTTTTTTATTCACCCTTACGTCTGAATAATGTTCCACTACATTGAGATACTATATTCTGTTCATCCATTCAGCAGTTCTGTATGGACGAAGTCCAGAACAATGAGTGTAAGGGGTGACTAGCATGGATGGCATTTAAGCAAAGGGCAAGATGTGCTTTCAAAAAAAGCCAGCAAACAGAGGCACAAGGAAACTCAGTGCGTTTCTGAGCAAAGTGTGTGCTTGCTTCGGCAGGGCTTCCGTGCAGGGCTGGGGCGGATATTGGCAGGAATCACGGTGAGGGAGTCACCTGAGAAGACTCCCCATTGCAAGCAGCTCAGCCAATTCTCCTCCCTCATCCTGTATTGTTAGAGCCATGTTTCTAGGTTACTGTTATTTCAAGTAATAGCACTTTAACTGCACATCTGATCATCTCCATCAGACCGCATTAACTCCAAGCCACAGAAAATCATTCACTGACCGGAGCAGCTCCAGGACATAACGGTGATGGATCAGGGAGTCCTACAGCATCCCAGCTGCAGGCACAAACCCCACATGTGCCCTGGTGATGTCCAGAAAATAAAATGCATGGAAATATCTCACTGCTGGTACACGATATCTGCCCTCAAATTGCCCCAAATTCATGCTGGCAAAGCACTACTCAACCTTCTCACTACAAAAAAAAAAAAAAGAAAAGCTAAGAAGGCAAGTTTAGGCTCTTCCATTGAAAATCAGCAACCATCACTGCCAATAACTGAGCTGGAATGCTCCTGACTTTGAAAACCACTGCGCAGTTACTTTTCAAACGTGAAACTCATATATGAATTCCACGTAGATGATATTACAGTAGGACTTTTCTTTCCAAAATTTCCAGTAGCAGCATTAGCACAAGAAAGTTTATGTTTCAGTTTAAAAAAAAATCAATTATCCTCCACATTCTCAATTTTGAACTTATTATTATTTTATAAATGGAGCTATGCTGCGTATTATAAAACTACTGTTTGATTTCTGCAAACAAGACCTTTATGACCTCACTATTTTAGAGCAAACTTTAACGGTTCTTTGAGAGGTGGTTCCTGGGGCGCTCACTAACAGCTCTTTAAATACTGACAAAGATGTGCTATTACGTAATGCAAAGGCTCTAACTCCACATTAGCTCAGAAAGCAAAGAAACTACACCAAAGACTTACTTTAACAATTTTATATATTCCTATACTTTGAATATTAAAGTTCTTAAAAGATATCATTTTTTTTTAAAAAAGACAACAGCTGTATTAAATTTCCTCTCACCAACAAAGCAATCTTTATCAAGAATAAAGACCCCTATGGATATCGCAATGACAGGACGTTTCTAGCTAAGTGAACATCCAGATATGAACGCAAACCTAAATCGTATCAGATCTCACTCGAACGAGCTCAACAACGTCCTGGGCTACCCTGGAAATTAGCTCTTCTGTTCCAAATGTTGGCTGAGCTAAGATCATCACACAAGGCAGGGAAGGAGAGAAAAGGAAAGTCCACCTGGTGGCCTCAATCAGTTTTCTTCCAGCCACAAGGTGCCTCTAGGGCGGCCCCGCTAACAAGCCCTCCCCATAAGGAATTCCTACATCCACTCTGCCCCTGCCGTCCCCAAGCAGCACCGACGCCCCTCTCTCTGCGTGTGAATGGTCTTCTAATGACCCCTCAGTTGGTGGCACCCTCCCCCTCTTCCCTGCTACACACACACACACACACACACACACACACACAGAGCCACGGCAGCCTTCACAAATCACAAATTTGATTACATCACCCCCACTTCAAACCTTTCAGAGTCTCCCTGGTGGAATTCTAGCCCCACCCCAGTCACTGCTCACCTAGCCTCACCTCAGTACACAGGTCCCCAGTGACCTCAGGGGCCCCTTGACCTGCTCCTAATTCCCACTTGCATCCAGGCTCATTTTGACTGTTTCCCAAGGAAGCCTTCCCTCCGTCCAAACTCCACATTTGTTCCTCTGTTCCTAGAACATTCTAGGTTAAGTCAACTTCTGACAATGCTAAGCTCTCAAGAAGCAAATACATTTTGCTTACTAATGTGGCTCCAACCTCTCTCCCCTAGACTCACAGAAGTGCTCTTGTTATGAATAAATGAATGACGGGGTGGGTCTCAAAGGGAAAGACACCTGCTTTCGCCCGTTCCGACCCTTCTGTCTGTAGAATATCAGAAGCAAAACCAGAAGTATCTTTCCTGACGGTCACATTCTAATGACACCCTTCACTGCCTACTGTGTCAGTTCTAGTAAAACCCAAATTCTTCCAAAGCCCTCCACCCCGGACACTCTCCAGTGTCCTCCCCAGCAGGGGCACCTTCCATCCTGGACCACACAGGGTATTCTCCCCGGGTCCCCACTCCAAAAGCCTCCAGGCCTCTGCCCAAGCTGCACCTGTGACCTGAGCCACATTCTTGACTCCTTTTCCTGGCTGACACTTACTCTGTCCTCACAACTGAATGTAGGGCCCATTTCTTCCAGGAAGTCCTCTCTGATAATGTCCTTTAGGGCTTGGCTGGGCTCCATCTACAGCAGCAGTACATGGTGACCAACAGGGTGTTTGCACGCTTCTTTCAGACCATGAAATCTTGGGGGCCACGTGGGAAGGAGTGAGAGATTACAAGAGGGGTGGGGGAAGCAAAAAGCAAAAATCACAGCCCAAGTCACAAATTCAAGGATACTTTCTCAGAAAAAAGTATAAATTATTTCACACTTGTGCAATTTGGCTCCTATTTTTGTGACTTGTGGACAGCAAGAGTTTGGTGTTCTAGTCCAAAGCCCAGATTACATGCAAAGAAATGTATATATTCTTATCCAAAGGAAACCAGAGCTGCTCAAAAACAGTTTGCAGTTAGAATTGAAAGGAAGTTTGATAAAGGCAATCTCTCTCTCACTCTTCTTTCTTTTATGGAATCATATAATTTTAGAAGTATTTGCATGACTAAGAGATGGCTGCAGCCCGTGATTCTGCACTGGAGTGTTTGGGGCTGAGGGAGCCCAGATTATATTCACTGTGTAAATGCAATCACACCAACACACTAATAGGTGCCGTGTTGGTGAAGCTGATGTTCCAAAGCGGGCAACCTTATGTTGTAAGAGAACTCTAAATAGAAAGTAAGAAATGCAATGTTCTGTACTCAATTTCATTTGTTATATGGGTCATTAACTGATAGTATATCTCGACTAATGAAACCCAACAATAAATTGTCAATGTCGATTTTCTTCATGTGACTGTTTTATGCTAACTTTGGATATCAAACCCACAATCCATAAGTAAATCTCAGGCTTACGCTGCAGCACAGTTACATCTCGTGGAAGAAAGCCAATGAAGGGATAACTGGACAGTTTCCCTTCAGAAGCTGCTAAGTCTGACTTTCCACCTGTACGTCACTTGCGACCATGTCATCGTCAAAGGAGTAAGACCTTACCTCTGTGGGGTGAAAAGCACTGCGGTGCTTCAGAAGCATCAAAGAACGCTGAGCTTTGTGAAACAGTCCTGAGGCACTTAAATCGCACTTTTTCTGAAAGGCTCCAAAACTGACCCACTTCACCATTCCAGGTATAACAAGGAGGTACAGGAATTAGTAGAGAAAATTTGCCCTTGAAGTCTGACAAGGCCCTGCTTGAATCCTGCTACAGCATTTACTAGCCATTAAACAGACCAATTCCTTAACCCCTGCGAGAAGGCTTCCCAATCTGCAAAACGGGGCTGCCACCGCCCACCTGGGAGGCATGGATGTGAATGCAACATGCAAGTAGGGCGGCCAACTGGTACCTGACACGGGGCCTGGCTAGTTTCCCTCCGCTGACCTTCTCCCCTTTTAAACTTGCACTGTTCCCCCTGGTAAGGGTGAAGCCCCCGGAACAGACTGCCCGTATCTTCTGTGTATCCCCGGATACATGCCTTACCCTTAGGAGGCCAGAAAAACTGCCTCGTCCCCAGTCACTATCAATGTTCTTAAGATTCTGGGTATTTTTTCTCTCGTTTTCAGGGAGACTATTCCAGAACTTTCCAAGCACCATTCTCCAGGTTGGCTCCCCTGCCAGTGCCCATCCCTTCTCAATTCAGATACCCTTTATGATTGCCTTCTGTTCATGGGAAAGCGAATCCGGTAGGATGGGGACTCCCAAGGACTCCCCCCTTCCTGACAGGTGAGGGTGACTACCTTGTCCCCAGTCCCCACTTTCCACTCCAACTCCAGCTTCTAAGAAGTCTACCCTCCCAGACCCTGCAGCCTCTTTATCTTCCCAAGACACACACCTGGCCACGACCCTCCCTTCAGATTTCTTCCTGGCTGACCCTGCCCACGCCACAGCCCATTAAAGATAAAAGACATTGCTCTGAAAATCGCAAACGCCGCTGACTGACACACCAAAGCTGCATGGTCTGGGCTTTCCTCCAACACAGGCACAGCCCCGCCCTCTCTCAGCCTAAGTCTGCACCTCTCGAGATGATCTAATTCACATGCAAGGCTGTGAACACCAGCTAAGAATGACGACTCCCAACGTGAATCTCCAGTCCGGCTCCTTCACCTGAGCCCCAGGCTCATAGACACGAGTGCCTATTTGAAGTCCTAACTTGAATGACAAATGGCATCTTAAAAATGACAAATGTCCACCATTTACTCTGGAATTCGATTCCTGGCAGGTACCTCCAAGCTCCCCATTTTAGTAACAGCCCCAGCACCCACCTATGCGTTTGAGGTCACATTCAATTTCCCGTTCCCTCCCCTTAGCCCTGCCCTGGAATCAGTCCTATTATTTCCGTCGCTAAGCCCATCTCAAGTCTGGTTCTGCAAGGAACATGGCCGGAACCCCACAAGCTCACAGCATGGTGCAGTGGCTCACAGTCCACCGAAGGGTGCTACCTGGAGGGGGAGGCATCATCTGGCACGGGTCACCTCAAAAGGCACTGGATTCTCACAAAGGAGGCCCAGGAGAAGGGACTCAAGGTTCTCCTGTGGTCTGAGCTTTGAAGGGCCCGAGGTTTGGGGAGCTCCTAATTAGCCGACACACTTGCCAGTCAGCAGATGAGGATGGAGGATCCCAGGAAAGGTTGTTCTCAATCTGACCCCTGGGCTCTCGGGAGCCACGGGAAAGGCCTGTGTCCAGGGCATAGCCAAGCCATCACAGATCCCAGCCTGCATTTGTCAACCCGGACAGCCTGGACTCCATCTACTTGTGACACTTACATCTGTTCTGCTCCCCACACAGAATGGGATGGACTCATTCAGATATTCTGACCTGTCTCAAGCGAGAGAAATTCAGTGAAATATGAAGTGTCCACATTTGGACCAGAGCATGAAAGGAGAAACAAGGCCTCATGGACAGCATGATGGTGGTGGTGAAACTCTTCCCCCGGTTGAGATGTACCAGGGTAGGAGTAAGAATACAAGGTCTTAGGTCGGCCAAAGCATGTTCCTTCATGGTTGACTGGGATGATGGGGACTCACTACCGCAAACTAACAACAAGGCCGACAGTGGTGGACGTCAGCTGCAACAGACACGGAGTCAGCTATTTACTGCAAACATGGGTTAAAAGTAAAGGCTGGGGCAGGGAGGCCTGCATGGCTGCTGAGGCAAACCACAGACCTGGCTCTGAATGCCCACTGGCTGAAGCAGAGAGGAAGCTACGGTCCCCTTTAGCAGTCCTTGTGTCCACCAGATCCAGGTGAGCCAGCTACTAAGGAGAAGGCTTTGTAGTCCTGATACTCAGAAGAACCAGCCTCATAAAGGGAACAAAAGAGTGGCATGGACTTTAGACCCAATTCTGCGCCCTTTTGGAGGCAAAGTAAAATAAATGGCACGGGGAAGTTGAATGCAAAAAAACAAAATATAACAAAACGATGACTGCTTCCTCCAACAGCGTCCCCTACAGCTGCTCACCCCCGAGCCGGCCACTTCCCCACCAGGGACCGCCAGCCAGGCAGCGCTGTCACGCACGTCACACAGCGACAGCCAGGAACCATGTGCTAAGCACGTTTGTATAAAAGCAGGAATCGAGCAAGATCCTGCAGAATTTGACTTTCCAAGTTTAAATACTTCATGAAAAGAATCCCTCAGCAACCGCCTAAATCAATTCACATCTCACTTCTTCAAAACACCCAAACAAATTTAATAAGGGCGCATTTGTCACCAAATATAAGGAGGACCAAACAGGTTCCTCAAAGTAAGGATTTTAACAGGTATCAAACTCCTGTGGGTGATGGGCTAACAAAGCAAAAATTCCAAAATCTAGAAAAGAAAACGATGACTAGGATAATACATGGATCAAGGCAGTCGTTAAGTTTTTGCTTTTTAAAGAGATGGAGACGGTACGGAGGGCAATCTGGCTATTTCCAATGCAGGGTGTGAACAGCCCACATTTTCAGACGCAACAACATGCTCACTGGGCAGTACAAGAGAAAAAGAAATAAAGAAAAAGGAAAAGAGGAACAAGAGAAAATTAGAAACACACAAAAACAAAAATGATTTTTACAGCATGTACAAGAATTTACGTGAGTGTGTGAGGCCAGGGATGCGGGGACGATGGGACCCACCCTCACCTCCTGATCCAGGGAAGGCAGGGGCCTGAGGGAATTGACGCTGCTGGGGGACGTGGTCAGCGCCCCAAACCAAAACTCCACCTACATGCATCTAGGCAGCTTTTGAGCTACAAATTGTGGTCGCATTTCAGGCTGGACAGTTTTACTCACTTCCACCAAGAGTAGCAGGAGAGAATTAGGCTCTGCTCCTGCACCAAAGCATTGTTTAAAAAATTAATGACTGTGGAATAGTAAAAGCTACAATGGAGTAAAAGTGACTGGAGGAGAATGTGCTTGACCCGAGCTCACTGGCTGCGTTATCTCACTGACTTTAAGAAACTGGCTAAGCTCTTATGGAACCAGAACAGACAGACCCACAAAGAGGGAGGTTTAATGCGCTGCTGTATTTGATGCCGAGAGCCATGCCTGGTACACGAGGTTCTGGGTAAACAGTGGCAACAATGTCAACCACTATTGGCTAAGCACACATCCAGCTACTCCGCCAAATCCCAAGGGCAGACTTCAAAATTCAAAATCAAGCTGGCAATCTCTGGTGGGTCTGCAGACTCACAGCCAAGCAGTTGCTGAGCCAAAATGTCACCAGTGCCTCCTATGACAAAAGAAAAGGCACTGGCTTGGGGGCTGGGGCAGGTCTTCAGGCTTCCACTGCTCAACCACCAGCCTGTCCAGGGGGAGAAGGTGGTCGCTGCTTACGTTGTACCGTTGCACCTACCTTGACTGATGCCTGGGGCCTCAGCAGGAGGTGACATGTGAAGAGAACAGAGCCAGCCTCGGTGTAGCACAGTGCTGGCAGCTATGCCACCAGCAGTGCCCAGGATCCTAAACATGACAGCTCATTTCCAAGAAGCAGAAGGGGAGTGCGGGCGTGTAGATCACAGGGCCCTGTGAGGACAAGTACAGATCATGGCCACGATATGCCTTGCCCCTTCCTTAAGCCATAGAGGGATGTCCGGGAGGAACAGGAAATTCACCCAGAGCTCGCTAGTTGGGCTCTCGCACGAGGAACTCAGGTACAATGTGCCTCTCACTGACAGGGCTGGTCTGGACATTCTTTTATCAATTCTCTAGCATTTTCTCCTCCAACTTACCAACAACCAGAATGTAGGATCTGATCTTAGGTAAGTTCAAGAATCACAGAGCACTGCTTTCACAGCGGGCCCGGCAGCACGTGCCAATTCCTCGGACCGTCACCTGTGGGACCGCCATGAGCGCTCTCCAGACTCAAGGCCCAAGGAGGCCGGGGGGACACAGCTTCCCTCACTCTCCCCAGCAAAGGGGGACCACCTGTCAGCAAAGGCATCTCACCCTCTTCTACCCGAGGAATAGCACGATAGATACTCGGGGAAACAGAGCTGAAGTTGGGGGGGTAGGCAGCCCAGAAGAGCTCGTCTGTACTTCCAAGGCAAAGTGGGGCCGTTGACATAATCACAGGGACAAAGTGATGATGAGCATTTCCCTGCTCTGTCCCATACTCCATGATAAGCCTTTCCCTTTGTAAGGAGTTCATTTGGAAGTCCCTGGCGGTGTTTCTGATGTCCTAAGATTGCATACTGGCTGTCGGGCAGGAAGAGAGTGCCTGAGCCGAACAGGTGCTGGGCCTGGGAGGCTGGAGACACTGCTCCAGCCTCAGCTCAACCAGCACCCCGTTCTGTCTCTCGGGATTCAGCATCTCATCTATAAACAAAGGGATAAGACTGTCTCAGGACAGGCTGCCCAACAGAAATGAAATGAGAGCCGTGTAAATTAAGTTTCCCAGTTGACACATTTAAAACTGTAAACAAAGAAACAAACCAACAAACAAAAAACAAATACAAGAGACTGATTTTAAGAACAGATCTTACTTAATCTACTGTATGTAAAATAGTATCATTTTGACATGTAATCAATATAGGAAGTGATGAGATAGTTTATATACTTTTACTAAACAAGCCTCAACGTCTGATGAGCATTTGACCTACAGCACATCTCAACTCAGACCAGCCTCCTCCCCAGTGCTCCTAGCATTAGTGGCTGTGGCTAATCTATTGGACAGCAACTCCAGGGGTCCCAACATGGTCCTGGCTGAAAAGCGGGATTAAGTGTCCACACTAACCCTAAAAGGAACTCTCTGAAATAAAGGCAGATTCACTTTGAAATGTCTGTAAACTGGCGGGCTGCACCTCCCACCATCCTTGGCTACAAGACAGCCCTCTTCCTTGCTGATCCCTTTCTGAATGTAGGGAAGCAATCCGGAACACAGCCAGGGTGGACTGGCCTCCAGGTAAACTTACCTGCTGTCTGTGTCCAGTCCCATGAAGTCCTCCTTCTCAAACGGGATGCAGAGGAGGGGGATCTTGTCCCCAGACTTCTTAGGGGCCCTGTCCAGCCTCTTGGACTTGGGCAAGATATAGAGTGACTCAGTGAAGTCCTCAATCCTCTTCTCCACCACCCTGCAGTCCTCGTAGTTTGAAGGACAAGTCGGTGCGTGGCTGCTCGGATACCTCCCCATGCAGCACAGAGACAAAGAGCTGAGAGTCATTAAGCATGGTGCCTTACAGCTCCTCTGCATGTGGAGCTTCTTGAAGGCCTTGGCCGAGAGACAGTCGGTAATGGTGACAGGGCCCACGACCTTGCGGTGTGTCTGGAAGCCGCTCCAACCATTCTCGGGTGCACAGTGCTGCCTGTAGTGGATACAGAGTGCCCACTTGGAGCCGCACGGGCTGATACGGCTCACCAAGGAGATTTGCTTATAGATGCAAAAGAAATTCTCCTCTGAAATGATCCCCATGGGTTGGACCACTATGGGAAGGGTCTGGTGGTCCTCAGCACACTGCACGAAGTCAGGGATGCTCATGTTGCAGGCCCTGCCGAGAGGGGAGAGGAGATTGAGGTACATACTCTGCTGTGGGCTGCAGGCCCATTTGGGTGGCGGTGACCTGGTGTGTACCAGCCAGAAGGCAAGGGAAGCCAAAGCAAATTCGGGGATACAGTTTGTCCTCAGAGTCTGCACATGGCTACCATAGCTCAGATCACATTACCCAGATTTGGCCTCGGCTTCCTGCCCCTGCAGAGAAGGGTCATTTCTTATTTTCTGTTTCCAAGCACCGAGCAAGTCCCTGATGCAAAGTCACTGCTCAAAAATGCTGAATAAAGAAATGAACAAAGGATCTGCTTTCCCCAACCACCTCCAGCAGAAGATAAAGAAAAGGACTAGAGTAGGATCAAAAGATCTAGATTTCTATCCAATTTATTTGAATCCCTAAGCTTCATAATAATGGATAAGAAAATTTGCCTTGGGGAGGAAGGTACAGTTCAGTGGTAGAGCACGTGCTTAGCATGTACGAGGTCCTGGGTTCAAACCCCTCTATCTAATTTTAAAAAATGAAACAACTAAATACACTTAATTACCCTCCTCAAAAAATATATTTTAATTCAAAATTCAAAAAACACAATGCAATTGACACAACATTGTAAACTTGACTATACTTCAATTAAAAAAAATCCTTGCCTTACAAGAATATATCTGGATTAAGGAAGTTTGCAAATGTAAAATGCCTAGGGTACCACCTGCATAAAAAGAGGTGACTGTGCAAATTTACTATCGCTTATGAGCTATATTTCCTTTGGGGGGATTATAACTTCTCAGAGCTAATTTTGTCAGATTAAAAAAAAAATTACCTGATTCTCAGTACTGCTGAAGAATCAGACAACCCTATGAAAGCATCTGACCCACAGAGGTTACTCAATAAATGTTTGTTGAATGAATGAATAAACAAGCAAAGTGAATGCTGCTCCCTGCCACAGACCATCATAATGGTACTGCCTGCAAATCCCAAGCTCACGTTCCATCCGTCTCTACATTAACCATGTGGGTGACCTGGGAAGTCCTGAGTGATTCTCTAAGCGCCAGTTTAATCGTGGATAGAAATGAGGGCAATAACACAAACCTCAAATTGTTAGTGAGTCAGTAATGAATTGTACCCCAACTTTGCACGATGGAACCATTCAGGAAAACTGGGCAAAGTGTCCATAGGCCCTCTCCATATAATCTCTTACAACCACATGGGAATCTACATTACATCTCAAAATAAAATATTTAATTTTTTAAAGAGGTTATTGAGGTTAAGTGAGCTCACTGTCTCAAATAAGGGACACACAGTATAAATGGGACAATGCCCAGCCCATGAGATACACTCAATTAATATTCCCACTGAACCCACTGGTACCTCCAACTTCAGAGCACAAGGATGGGTCCTCGTGGCAATAGGCCACTGCACCTGAAGCTAAGAAAGCTAACAGTGCCCACATTCAAGAGCCCATGTCACCACCCTTGTTCTAATTTTCTATTTGTAATTTTTTACTTTTTATTAAATAGAAACTTCCAATTGCATAGCCTTCACCTAACCAGACATCATTATGGCAGCCCTTCAAAACCTGACCACAGAGATCATGAAGGCAGCCCTCCTTGGTGAAACAATAAAATGAAAAGCCATTTCCACAAGACCTCTGTGTAAATCTACTAGGGAACTTCATCCTGGACTGATGAAGAGGACTGGGGAAGAGGGGGCAATCTGGGGCAAAGAGAACTATGGGCCACCTGTCCCACGATGGACTTTAGACTCAACCCTCACCCTCCAGGAACTTCAAAATACACACCGACACAGTGCTATGGACAAGATTTTTTTTTTTAAACAAATCCCTGAATACCTAGCAGGTCTTGTTTCTACCGAGACACAAATGGATTCTGTGTATAATGTTTCACAAAAGCCCTAAAATATTATCACCCCAACTTAACACATTAAGAAACTGAGGTAGAGAAGTTTATCACATTGTACAAGATTAGAGAGAGGCCACGTCAGACACCGTATTTAAATCCAAGCCCCTGCTCCAATGCTCACACTAGAAAGTGTGACATACTGCCCCTTTCCTGCACTCTCCCTGCAATAAATCTCTGAAGTCTTTTCTGTGCCACCTGGAATCACAATCACATCAATTTTCCACAAAGAGCTATGTCACTCCTTGGAGAAATTATCAAAGTCTAAAGGGTTGTGTTGAGAGGAGAGATTTGCATTTTCCATTTCTCAAAGGGACCATGGCTTTAAAAGAAACTGAAAGCACTTAATCTATTCTAAGCCATCATTGTGCAGAGAAAGAAACGGAGGCTCAGAAGAGATGAGGAAAGGGCCTTATTAATAAATATTGCCTCAGCGCAGCACCAAGCCAGCCCTGGCCCTTCTGGGGAAGGATCTGGGAGGCAAAGGAGAATGAGTGTTAGAAAAAGGAAAGAGAAGAAGCATAAAAGGCCCTGTCTCTACACCACCATACCATGAATTTCCACCAAATTACCCAGTATGGGTGCAGCCAATATTAAGGTGGGCTAAACAGGTTATAGAAACCTGGAATTCCCAACCATAATGGAAATTCCAACATTTACTGTGCTTTTTTCCCAGTTCAAGCATCAACTCAGTGGGCACTCTGTACCAGGGACTACACGAGGCCTGGAGTTCTCCCAAATACAGATCTCTATTACCACATGTGCAAACCACATAAAGTCCACCAGAAGAAAAGTGCCCACAGATAAGATGGAATTACTGAAACTGAAAGCAGCCAAAGAGCATATATTACTAGGAAAAATGGTGCTCCCTGAAATGGACTCATGGACATAGAAAGCAAACTGTGGTTAGCAGGCAGGAATGGGAGGATTAACAGATACACATTAATAAATATAAAATAAATGACAAGGACCTACTATATAGCACAGGGAGCTATATTCAATTACTTGTAATGAGTTGTACTAAAAACAATCTAAAACATATGTATATACATATGCATATGTTTATAACTGAATCTCTGCTGTACACCTGAAACTAACATTGTAAACTGACTACATTTCAATAAAAAATAATTTAAAAAGTAAGTAAAAATAAAAGCAACGCCATTAAGAAAAAATAAAGGAACACTCAAATCCCCTTAGCTGTAGGTTGTGGAGCTTTCTGGTTCCAAGCACCAAGTCCACTGGATCACTCCAGCACTGACTGTCACTCTTTCTGACCATCAGAGAATCACTTGGCTTCACTGAGGATAATTTTCTTTTCTGTGAAAGGCTAGAGTTGCAACTAACGTTGTATAGAACCTCATCATTCACAAGCCCAAAAAGTAGTGAGGACTTCCCATGGGCCTGGCTCTGGACAGATGAAAAGATAGGGTCCCAGGTATATTCATGGGTAGAAGAAGTTTATGCCATAAAGACATTAATTCTTCCTGTTATGATAGACAGATTCATTGCAATTCTGATTAGAATTCCTCCCAGATATTTCATGGAATGTAACAAGTTAATTTATGGTCAGGAACAGCCAAGAAACTTCTTTAGAACCACCACTGGGGAGCGGTGGATAGGTCATTCATTTCCACTGGTCTTTCTGAAGTGAAGAAAACATTCTGGAATAATAATGGTTGCACAACTGTGAATATGCTAAATGCTGCTGAATTGTACCATTTAAACGGATGGACTTCATGGTGTGTGAACAATATCACAATAAAGCTGTTATATGAAAAAATATTTCTTGACAGTTATTTTTCCCTTTATACCACTTGTCTGCCCCACAATTTAAGAAAAACAAAAAACCAAAACAAACCAAACTGTGCCAGGAGCTCTTTAGGACCGCAATGTCCCTGGATCTCCAAAGCCTCTGGTGGTGCTGTTCCTTTTAACACACCCAAACTGGGCTTTGGCTCTTTAGGGAATGTAACTATCTTTTTAAAATCGACGGTCACACGTTTCACCCTGGGAGAGGGAAGGAAGGAGGATGACACAGCCTCATGCCTTCAGCTCATTTTTAATTGAACCAAGCCCTGCTTTCACCACTGTAATCCCTCTCACTATAAAAACACGTAACATCAACAAGCACCGCCATCATAACACCTGAAAGTGTTCAAGGTACTTACCTTCCTCAAAAACACTGAGGAAGGAGACAGAAGCTCGCTCAGCACTGATTCTCCCTTTTCTCGACTCCACCAGGAGAAGCTGGGCGTCACTGCCTGAGGCTCTCAGCCCAGGGAGCAGTGCCCACGCCACTGAGCTGGTCCTCAGGGAGCGGGAAAGGGAGAGCAGTGCAGCCCCAGGGTCGTGGGGCAGGGAAAACGGGGGGAGGGTTTGGAAACGCGGGCTGCAGCCCCGCTCGGAGGCCAGACCCAGCTCCAGCCCCAGCCCCAGCCCCAGCTCCGTCTGGGTCCACAGACACCGTGCGCCCTGGACACAGCCCGCCCAGGGGCGGGGACGGGCAGGCAGCCGAGGACAGGCAGCCAGGGAGGAGAGGACTCCTGGGTGGGAGAGGGGAAGGGCACGTCAGCCGCGGACTGAGGTTAACCCGGCTGGGTGAGAGGCTGCAGGTGCACACCTGGCCCTGGACAGCTGTGGCTGGGGCGCCAGGGCAGGTGGCGCCCTGGGGGCCTGGCCGTAGCAATTCAGCTGAACAGACTCTGACTGGTTCCCTGGTGGGCTGTGACAGGCGGACCGCCCTCCCTCAGCCGCCTGAACCCTTTCTTGAGATCCCCCCTCCTTGCACTTCCACAGCCAGAGGCCCCGGCCCCAGGCAGGAGCCAAAAGCCCACCGGGCAACAGAGCCGAGAAGACTTTGGGCCGATCCCCAGCTCGAAGATGGAGCTTTCAACCAGCTTACCAGCTGGCACCGACTGCACATGCGCAGGAGGGCCAGTGATCCGCTCTGGGTTCTGCGAGAGAAGGTGGGGCAGGGAGGGAGGGAGAAGATGGGAGCAGGTTGAGAGGAGGGGAAAAGTGGAGGGAGACAGATGGACAGGAAGACCAGAGAGAAGGGAGGGATCTGGAGAGGGGAGGGTCATAGCGGAGATGGAGAGAAAAAGATTTATCTCTGGGGCACCCCGAAGGAGGCTGCAGACCTGCCTCTGTACCCTTCTGTAACCCTTCAAGGCCCGCAGCTCAAGTTTTACCTCCCTGATCCAGCCCGCCATCTGATACTTCTGCTGAACCCCTACGGGTATCACACCCGTTGCCCCCACGCGGAGCTGGGTTTCCTGTTGCTCTGGGAACCAAGCACCCGCAGGTGTTGTCGCTCAGAACTACCTTGGGAAGAGTACATATTCCCCTTTTACACGCCGGGAAACAGGCAGGCACGATCTCAGCCTTAGCTCCACTGTCACAGGTGTTGGGCTGGCGGGGAGCGGGGTGGTACAAGATCAGAGCCCCAGACAGAGCAGACTACCTGAGTGTTGGTGCAGAGTCCCCATCCCTCCTGGGTAAACCACACCCCACCCTAGTGGAATCATCAAGGGCTCATAGTTGTTCCCTGGGTGTGGGAGAGCTGTCCTCATGTGAAGGAAAAGTCCAGCTGGGCTAACAAGCTAAGTCACAAATCTAAGTGTGATAAGTGTCGGTTTACTGATCTAAATTCTGCTGGGCTAACTCCTAAATCTGAAGTTTAGTGTCAGTTTATTGGTCTAACAAGCTGACACATAAATCCAAGCTCAACAAGTGTCAGTAATGTGATTTATTACAAGTTGATAAGCTCCAGTGTACTGATTCCTTGCTTTTTGTTCTTTGAGCCTTATTGGCTAATACCCCCTTACTTGTAATTAAGCCTTTAAAACCTCATGTGCAAGTCTTGCAGGTGCTCAGAACTTCGGAATCGAAGCCCGTGTGAGCCCGCCAGCATAATACATCTGAGTACTCCAATAATCCGAGTGGTGCTTGTTTCTTGGCTGGCCTGTTTCCGTAACCCTCAGCTCCAGTGCCCAGCTTTCTAGGTAGATAGGAGTGTTACCAAGTCCAAATTCATTCTCCTCAGTGCAGGACAGGCCAATAAGTTGGGAGACCAGGTGTTGGGGCATGGAATAGCAAGTTTCTGTAGACCTAGATGGCAAACTAATGTCATGGAAAACCATCTCCCCAAGTCCCAATTCAGGCTCCTTTCCTACATGCTTGGTTGTTGCAAACTTCTTGGTGTAGGAATTCCTTTTTTTAGATTCTTTTGTTCTTGCAGCTATCTGCCTGGGTCAGATCCCTGTAAACCTCCAACAAAACAAACGTTATTTTCTATTCTGCAATTTGTTATCTTTTAATGAATGAAAAAGTGTTAAATATCCTTAAAGGTCAGAGCCTTCAGAATAGGCTCTCCTGTATATTTTAGGCTCTAAGCAACATTGTTTTACAAGTAAGATGAAGCCCAGGAGACAGAGCACAGTGTTAAAGTCAAAGGAACAGATCTAATATGGAGTCAGATTTGTTCTGTTCTATTATCCGGGCAGAAGACACTTGAGGATTTAAATCCCTTTAAGTTAAAAATAAGTAAAACGTTAAAGGAATTTACATACATAGGTGGGAATGTGCAAAGCATATCTGGAAAAGCATCCAAAGGATAGTAAACAGTGGCATCTCCAGAGAGGGCTGAAAGAACAGATGGTGAGGGAAAACTTTTTTCACTTGTGTATTTTTGTACTCTGATTTTTTTTAACCATTTGTTTGTATTTATTTTTCAGTTAAAAAAATATGTGTAATGGAGCAAAGGAGTAACTAGCTTAGCAAATACAGCAGCCATGGAATAACTGAGTCATCACTTTTGATTTAAGCCCGAAAGCACTTACTGACTCTCTCCAATGTGCTCAGTGCTGTTTTAAGACTTCTTTTATTTATTATTATTATTATTATTGTTATTATTATTAATTATTATAATAATTATTATTACTATTATTCTTATTTTATAAAATAATAACATGGTATACCTCACCACTGTCCATGGCTCGTGGAAAACCAACTGAGTTTTATTGAGTTGTTTTCCAAGGAGTATAGATGTGTTATAAACAGAACACATCTTCAGGGCAAAACAGGCGGAGTGCTTTTCCAGCAGGCCAGACAGCTATGAAGGGTTTTTAATAGAGTCGTCCAGAAGCTGAGAGAGAAAGCCTTCAGGACACTACTAAAAGCTGTCCAAACTGCCTTCTCCATGGCACTACTGAAATAGGAAAGGGCAAATCTTACTCCATATTTGATCTGTTCTTTGATTTTAACAAAGCCAAGTTAATATGCTCCAGTATTTTCATGGTTTATGATGCCACAGAGGAGATGGACAGGTCAACAAGGAATCACTCTGCCGTGATCACGGAGCCGGGGAAACGGATGGGCTGCAAGATATATGACGCAGCCACAACTGTTCCCGTGCTTCTAGGCAGGTAACCAAAGTCGCCTCGACAAGGTGTCAAACACTTGTGCCCACGTCCTCATCAACAGACATGTATTAAAGAGAAATGGAAACATAAAAGGCCAATACCCTTGGTGGGTACACCGTTCAAAGAGCAAAGTCTCAGTTTGACAACTGGCCATCCTGGTTCCCTGGGATTCATTCTTGGAGAACCTTAAAAACCACTCCTCTGTCCTCAAGAAGTGCTGCATATTTGTCCTATCTTTGGCTCAGGGATGGAGCACGTTCAAGTGAACTTTAATGTCTTCACAGATTTGACTGTCTTTCTCCAGGTTCACTTGTCCATTCCAAAGAGGCCTGAGCTAAGTCCATCCTCCGTAAGGTCTATTCCCTACAGTGACAGCTCATTGAGCCTGCAATTAAAAGCCAAGTGAACAAGACTGTCCTCAGCTAAAAATATCACTGACCCTTCACTGTTTTCCTAATCTGCTCTCCTGGCTAATTGCAACAGACTAATACCTCCCTCCACCAAGCTACCCAACTATGTCACTTTGTCTCCCAAAAAAGAAAGTGAAGTCCATAAAACAGTAGACAACTACATAGTCACCTCTGAATTCCTAGCATATAGTAATGTCAATAAATAGAACTATGATTATGGCTACTTTCCTTTAAATACTTTCTGGTTATTTAAATGAGACCTTGGAAGAGATGTGTTTGTGGTCCAGTATCTTGATCCACTAGACTCTGGAGGCCTTTTTCGGAATGCCTGTTCACTGATTCATTCATAACACAACTTCTCAATGAAGGAGTAGCTCTGCTTTTCTGCCAGGAGGCTAGGGTCACTCTCATGGCAGAACAGCTTTAAACTAAATGCTTACTTTGGGTTTCTTATTTTTCCCTCTTCCAACTTAATTGACTTTCCTTACTTTCTTGCCTTGAGGAATTATTTTTTTCCTATTTCACCCATTCATAAACCAAGATTCTCGGTAAGGGCTTGGCCGATAATATGATCAGCCATCCAACTCCCAGTGTGAGAGGCCTGGGGCTCACTCCTGTCAAGGCAACTGAAATTCAGTTCAGGAGCCAACTGGCACCCCAGGGCTTCTAAGGCTTACGTATCTCCTAGAATCCCTGCTTTCTCATTTGTCTTGGCTTCTGAGGATTTCCCCTCACTTTCTTGACAATTAGCTGTGCAGCTTGATAGATGAGTAAGGAAGGTTTTATTTCTTAATCTGCATTTTAAGGAACTTGTGTAATGAAGGTTTTCACGAGTTTCTAGAAACCTCCATTGCCAAGACAGAAAACAAACTAGACATTTTCTAAATTTAGCTCTCATGTGCATTTTTTTTTGCTTTTTTTCTCTTAACTGTTAACAGACATTTCTTAATTAAAAAAAAATAAAGCCCCAAATACTATAGAACATTGAAGGGGCAAACAAAATTAAAGGGCAAAGACAGAAAAATGATAACTACACTACAAAGTTAATATAATACATAAACTATGGATCAGATCAGCAATTCTCAGTAACAGCTAATTGAAACATAACCATGAGGTAAAATGTCTCTCCTGTCAGGACATGGCCAACAGAAAATAGAATTAACCCAACAAACTCATATCCTAAGTCTGGCGAGGTACAGAAGGCTACCAGCTAAATGTGTCTTCTTCTGGAAAAGAGGGAGACTCACCAGCTCTTTCCTGTGGAGGCTGAGTCCACGGGAGGATGGTGAACTCAGCTCTGTAAGCACCCAATTATCAAAGTGAATGATGAATAAAGAGACGTGAGCTTTGATGACAGAGATGATACTACTATTCATTTGTCCTGTAAAGTATGTCTTCACGTTCAGTGATTAATATTTTGGCTTCCTCAGGGGTTGAGATTATAGGAAAATGCACAGCCCGGGCCCAGACCTCCTCTTTGAGCTCGTGACACTGCACTTAGATGTCTCAATGGCACCTCCAACTCCACCAGCAAAGAGCTGGCTTCACGGTGCTCCTCACATAGCCGTCCTGCCCAGGGTACCTAGTCGGGGGGTAAAGTCTCCCTGCGTCTCCCAAATCAGGCCCATCACTCACAGATGTGAATGGACCCTTCCTTCAGGGCCCAGATATCCTAAGTCACTGAGTCCCACCACCCTCACCTGACCTACCAGGTACTCACTGGCACTCATTCAGCACTGAATCTGTGCTGGAGACAACGCTGCACACTGTGCACACGTTATCTCAATGAATCTCCACAACAGTCCTGGGAATTGGGTACATCACTGATTTAATTGATTAGATAAATTGTTTCACTTCCTTGAGTGCGTCATCCAAAGTGACACAGCTACTGAGCCACAAGCCTGGGACTGAAAACCACTTGAAAATTGAACACTGCTACACCTCGCAGCCACCCTACTCTGATTCATCACATCACCTCCTGCCAAGCGTTCTAAATGTTTCCAAGCACTCTACAAGACAAAAGTGATCTACGAGAGCACCCCACTCCCCTACATAAAATCTGTCAATGACGGTCCACTGTCCTTAGGAGAAAGCCCCACTGGGCCTGAGCACAGCCGAATGACCCGGAATCCGCGTTCCCTTCACGGCTGCCCCGCCTCACCCTCCACGCATTTCTACACGTGACGTGTCCAGGACAGGGATGCTGAATCTGTACAACCCAGGGCTTGTCTCACTCGAAAAATCATCACCTTCTTCAGTGTTCATCTTCTTCATTGCTGACTCTCATAAAAATGTTTTCTCAGGATGAATCAATATCTTTTTCCTTACAACTTCCCATCATTGATAATGAGCTCCCCACAAAAGAGAGAAGACATAATTCTCAGTCTCCTTATATGTAAAGTGAGAATAACAAGGAAATATGTGAGGTTTTAAGAGAAATAATATTCATGTGAGGCTAAGGGACAATTCCATCATACAGTAAGCACTCAATATGTGCTTACTTAATATTAATAAGAATAGATTCCATTCCAGGAACCTTCAATCAATGTTTTATGACGTTGTCCAACAGACTACTGACAAACTGTTGGACGAACCCCTTTGAGCTGATCAGCACAAGCATACTGGGAGAGGTAAGCGCTGACTCCATTTACAGCTGCAGCCACCCAGCACTGCGAGGCGGGGGCAGTTTGCTCAAACTCTTACATGTTGCTTGAGCATTTAGTTGTCGTTATTGAATAAAGACAAGTGTTCTTTAGTCAAAGCTCCTCAAACATAAATCTTCAAAGATTGATGCAAATTTGGTTTCAAGTACAACACTCTCACTAGAAATTATTTTAAAATGATAGTCTTAGCTCCTCTGAACATCAAAAGGGCATGTTCTTAATGTATCTGTGTAAATACACCGAAAGGGTTGTTTAAAAAGAATTAAGAAGAAGCCATCCTGAATAAGCTCTAAGTATCATCTGAACAAAGCCCCACCCAAGGATCTCATTTCTCACTTCCACATAGGGGTTCAGGTAGCTTAACTTGGGTCTTGGTTTCTTATAACACGGGGCGGGAAATAGTTGTGGATAGATTTATGTAGCAAATATAAACCTAGGGTATTAGCTGTGAAATACTAGAAATAAGAAGATTGATATATAGTCCCACCCATAAGAAACTCAGCCTTTCCATTTACAAAAGCATTAAAAAAAATGAGAGATACATTTAACAAAAATTTACAAGATTTGTACATTGAAAATTTGAAGTATCACCAAAATAAGTTTTAAAAGATTTACATATATGGAAGACATCCCATTTTCATGGAATGATAGACAATATTATTAAAATGTTAAGACTCCCCAAAGTGATCTACATATTCAGTGGAATCCCTATCAAAATTCCAGCTGACTTCTTTGCAAAAATTGAAAAACTGATCTCAAAATTCATATGGAAGTGCAAGGGGCCCAGGACAGTCAAAACAACTTTGAAAAAGGAGAGCAAAGTTGGAGGACTCACTTTAAAGGGTACTAAAAAGCTACAGTACACAAGTCAGTATGGTACTGTCATAAGTTTGGATAAATAAATCTATGAGACACAATAAAAACCCAGGGGGTAAAAACTTACATTTACAGACAGTTTTCCACAATGGTGCCAACAACACTCCATTGAAAGAATAGTCTATTCAACACATGGTGCAGGGAAAGCTGGGTATCTGCTGGCAAAAGGATCAATCTGGAATCTGGACAGCCATATTTTATATAACAAATAAAAATTAATTCAAAATAGACCACAGACAGAAACGTAAAAACTAAACCTATAATCTTTCTAAAAGAAGACAGAGTATAAATTTTTGTGATCTTACCATAGGCTTTGGTTTCCTAGTTACAGTATGAAGAGCACAAGTGAAAGAAGGAAAAAGCAGATAAACGACTTCATCAAAATTAAAACCCTTTTCTTACAAAGGACATCATCAAGAAAGTGAAATGACAGGGGAAATGGGTATCTCAAGTGATAGAGTGTGTGCTTAGCAAGAAAAATAAAATAAATCAATACATCTAATTACCTCCCCTGTAAAGAAATTGTTTTAATGTTTAAAAAACTATAGTGAAAGGACAATGTGCAGAATAGAAGAAAAAATTTGCAAAGCATGTATCTAAATAGAGAGAAGTATCCAGGATATATAACAAATGCTTACAACTAAACAATAGAAGAAAATAGACCCAATTTTTAAATTTACCACGAATTTAAGTAGATATACAAATGGCCAATAAGCATATGAAAAGACGCTGAGCATCACTAGCCAATTCAAAATTAAAATGAGATCTAATTTTACACCCACTAGGATGGTTATAATCAAAACATGGACAATAACAAGGGTCGTTCAGGAGGCAGAGGAACCTCATATGTAGCCAGTGGAAAGGAACAATGGTGCAGCTTCTTTGGAGAAGTCTGGTATTTCCTCAAAAGCTTACAGTTATATGACTCAGCAATTCCACTCCTACTTATAAAGTCATCCCTCAGTATCCTCGGGGGGTTGATTTCAGGAACCCCCAACCCTGGATATCATAATCCAAGGATATTCGAGTCCCTTTACAATCAGCCATCTGGATCCATGAAGAGGAAACTACAGATATGGTGGGCCAACTGTACAGCCAACCGAATGAAAACATATTCTCACAAAAACTTTCACATCAGTATTCATAGCAGTATCATTCAGTGTAGCCAAAAGTTACTAACAATATCCATCCATCAATGAACGGATAAACAAAATTACCAAGAATAGGCCCACAAACTTTTGGTCATTGAAACTTTTACAAAGGAGGTGAGAACATACAATGGAGTAAAGACAGCCTCTTCAGCAAATGGTGTAGGGAAAACTGAATAGCTGTATGTAAATCATTGAAATTAGACTACTCCCTGACAGCATACACAAAAATGAATTCAAAATGTGTTAAAGACTTAAACATGTAGACAAGGCACTATAAACCTCCTGGAACAAAACATAGGCAAAACATCTGACATAGATCTTAGCAGTGTTTTCCTAGAGCAGTCTACTCAAGCAATAGAAATACAAGCAAAAATATACAAGTGGGATGTAATTAAACTTACAAGCTTTTTCACAGCTAAGGAAACAGTAAGCAAAACATAAAGACAACCAACCAATGGAATGGGAGAAAATAGTTGTAATAAATGAAACTGTCAAGGGCTTAATTCCCAGAATATGTAAACAGCTTTTATACTTAATAAGAAAGAAAAAAAAACAATTTAATTCAAAAATGGACAGAAGTCCTAAAGAAACATTTCTCCAAATAAGACATACAAATGGCCAAAAGGCACATGAAAAAATGTTCAATATCATTATCAGAGAAATGCAAATCAAACTGCAATCAAGTATCACCTCTCACCAGTCAGAATAGCCATCATTCAGAAGTTCACAGACAATGAATCCTGGAGAGGTTGCGGAGAATTGGGAAACCTCCTACACTGTGGTGGGAATGCAGTTTGGTGGAACCATTGTGGAAAATTGTATAGAGGTTCCTCTAAAGACAAAAAATTCACCTCCCATATGACCCAGCAATCCCACTCCTGGACATATATCCAAAAGGATCCGTAATTCAAAAAGACACTTGCACCCCAATATTCACAGCAGCACAATATACAATAGCAAGACATGGAAACAGCCTAAATGTCCACTGACAGATCACTGAATAAAGAGGTTGTAGCATATTTGTCCAATAGACTACTATTCAGCCATAAAATAATGCCAATTGCTGCAACATGAATGGACCTAGAGAATGTCATTCTATGTGATGTAAGGCAGAAAGAGAAAGGAAAATACCATATGAGATCGCTCAGATGTGGAACCAAAAACAAAAAAAAAAAAAACAAAGAAACAAAAAGATAAAGTTATCTACAGTACAGAAACAGACACAGAGACATAGGAACAAAACAATGGTTACCAGAGGGGAGAGGGTGTGGGTAAGAATAAATTGGGAGTTCAAGATTTGCAGATACTGAGTATGTAAAGAATAAACAGCAAGTTTATACTCTATAGCACAGGAGAATATATTTAATATCTTATAGTAACTTATGTTTAAAAAGAGTATGAAAATGAATACAGATATGTTCCTATTTAACTGGTGTTGTGCTGTACACAAGAAACTGACACAACATTATAAACTGACTAGACTTCAATGAAAATACTTTTAAATAGACTAAAAACGAAAAAAAAAAAGAAAAAGGATATTATCAAACAAAAAGAATAAAGAACTGATTCAGGCTTCAATATGGATGAACCTTGAAACTTTATGCTAAAATAAGCCAGACACAAAAGGCCAAATAATGCCCTTTAAGGTGAACTGTATCTAAGCGTTTATTGTACTACTCCAGTAAAGTTTCCGGAGGTTTAAAGTCTATCAATATCAAAATAAAATGTGTTATTCATTAAAAACATAAAACTCTTCCTCACAGGAGGGCTTTAATTATTAAATGCAGAAATGCATGTTAAGCTCTTGGAACAACACTTTGCACTTCCACATACAGTCACTGCTGTCACTGCCACTCAGAGGGTGGTCCCAGTGCTGATGAGAGCTGCCTCCACTGGCTCCCCTGCAGACAGGAGTGAGGGCCTGAGCTCTGACAGGCAGGGTGAGCGTGAACCTGGGTCAGACACAGCCACGTCCCAGACTCTGCATTACCCGAATTTCTTATACAAACTGCAACATGTAATGTAAACATGCTAGAGGGATGTACCTTACAACACCGGGAATACACCCAATGTTTTACAGTAACTATAAATGGAGCATCTATTGTACACCTGAAACACATATCATATTTTAAATCAGCTATATCTTTATTAAAAATTAAAAACTAATTTAAAAATGTTATCACTGTAATATTCAATTCCGTTTTTAAGTAACTATTAAACAGCTTAGAATGTATAAAAACATTTAAGTGTGCTGTTTGTTTACATGTTTATTTACATTTAGCCTCTTGTTAAAAGAGAATTTAAACAATTATTTTAAACACAGCTTAACAACCATAACAACAAAAAGGTAAAACTGAGAGTGAAGAGAAAATGCAGATTCAATATTTAAATGAAACCAGGGGGAGATAAAGTCATAAAAATGGATTCCATGAAGTCAGGGCAAGTGTTAAAGTCCGACTAGAAATTCAGCTGTAAGATTCTTGGCAGCTAAAGCAAATAGAAAAAGATGATGGGGCGGGTGGTAGAGCATGTGCTTAGCGTGCACGGGGTCCTGGGTTTAAGCCCCATGGCCTCCACTAACAGATAAATACACCTAATTACCTACCCCCCAAAAAGGGCCCCAAAGAAAAGAAAAAGAGAAATTTCTTTCACAAAAAACCCTCATATTAAATTTGGATTAAATACTTTAAAAAAATAAAAAGAAAAATAGAAAAGATAAGAGACAGTGTGAAGGAAAACCCTAACTGGGCAATCAAGCTAAGTCACAAATCTAAGTGTGATTAGTGTAGGTTTACTGATCTAAGTTTTGCTGGGGTATATGGCAAACCTGATCTTTAGTGTCAGTTTACTGGGCTAATAAGCTAACTCCTAAATCCAAGGTCAACAATTGACAGTAACCTGATCTATTCCAAATTGATAAGTTTCAGTGTACTGATTCCTTGCTTTTTGTTGTTTGAGCCATATTGGCTAATAGCCGCATACTTGTAATTAACCGTATAAAACCTCCTGTGCACGTCTTGGTAGTACTCAGAGCTTCGGAACAGAAGCCACTGTGAGCCCACTGGCGTAATAAATCTCAGTACTCCAACCCTCCGATTGGTGCTTGTGTCTTGGCTGGCCTGTTGTTTCCGTAATAACACAAGTGATAATGCTCGTGAGATAAATCTGCGGTGGCTGCTGGCAGGTTCCCATGTCCCACGTGGGAAAATCTGAAACATAGCTTCTCACCACTCAGAGTCATCCTAAGCCCACCCCACACCTCCCGCTGTTAAATGCAGGAGCACAGGCAGGGCCAGGCCTTTGCTCTCTCTGTGTCATCACAGTGATGCAGAATGCAAGGGGGCAGAGCACAGCCATTCAAGGAAGGTCACACCAATTAACATCAAAATGGTGAAGGGTTCAACCCCCAATAGGCCTTGAGGCTCAGGATGAAAAGATTTAAATTCTAGCAGATCTTGAGATTCATTAAACACCCATTGTAATAGTAACATGGTGAATAACATGCCCCCAGACACAATGGCAGTCCCAAGGCTAGCCACAATATATCACAGGGTGGGAAATGGCCAACTCCCTGGGAATCCCAGCCCCTTGCCCTTAGGCTGGTCCTTCTACTTATTAGCATATGAAGCCACAAAGCCCAAGAAAATCAGCAACACAGCGCCACCTCGTGGTCACCACTCTCTCTCCCTCTTCGGAGAAGACCCACACTCTGTCTGTGGATTATGTACCTACCTTTAATCTGAGCATCAAACCCCCAAAACTCATGACGTTTCTCTTGCCTTTCAATGTATCTCTCTGAATAAATCTACCTTTACTCAACACTGTCTTGCTGTTGAATTCTTTACTGCACGAAGCCAAGGAATAAAATATGGTGGGGCACATCCCAGGGGCTCAACCAAAACATGGGACACAGCCCTTCTCATGCCCAACGTTTTTTTTTTTTCTTGTATCAACAGGAGTGGGTTGTGAAGGGAGCTCTGAGGCCCCAGCTAAGGGAACGAAGCAGCCTTCAGGGCTCCAATTGGCGGGCAGCCTCTCCCCCAGCAAGGGCCTGGGGCTCTGCCTGGTTCTCTGTGTTTCTCTGTTGTGCTGACTCCCCAGCCAGACAGCGTACTCCTAGGCCTGTCCTCACAAAACCCTTCTCTCCAAAATACAAGCATAACATGTCACAATCCTCTTGTTCAACCAGGAAATGTTCAGCCCACTTTTTCCCTCCCCAGTTAAGTACCCAACTGTCCCCCCTCCCATGCCACCACTTCTTTTTTGCGAGAACTCCGCACTCTCCAAACACCATCCTGAACTCAGGTGCCTTGCTGGCTGAGATCGAGATGTTTCTTTCTCACACAGCCTGCGTCCTTTCACTTTCCTCTTGTTACCTTAAAAAAGCCTTTCCTGAGTCACTCACTCCTCTGATTCTGAACTAACAAAGTGCTGAGGTTGTAGTCACTGTGTGCATACATCCCAGGTTTTGACTAGGTTTCCTTTGCATGATCTTCATTAAGGAGCTGCATCAAGAAGTTTAAAGAGGCTATTCTTACATCTTAGCGGAGGAGTCTGCAAAAAATTAAATGGCTTTGAAGAGAGAGTTTACCAGGGACAGAGAGGTCGCAGGTCCTAGTCAACAGTGTCATGAAGCAAAATGTTCTTCAAAGGCTCAGAGTGGCTTCTGAACGTGGAGTCGTGGAGTCGGCAGGGAGGAGGTGACAGGCAGTGAGTGGGGTGAGAGACACAGTGTACACTCCCCCAGCTGGGGGAGAATTGGTTTTTTTCCAGTTTTCCAAACAATCTCTTACTACCTTTTTCTCTTATTTTCACATACCATTTCCTACGAATTAAGCATATCAATGTCAGTCATTTGAGCCGCTTGGGAGAAGCTACATGATGACATTCACAGGGCTGGGACATGACAGCCACACCAGTCTAGGTTGAAAGACCAGTGGGGTTATTTCCAAGGTAATCACGGGCATGCAGCAAACTCCGCAGCTTCAATGACCTCATCTGAATGCTGGGGCCAATCAAACTACCGAGCAAAGTGCGTGATGATTATGGCCGACATCTGTTTACTAGGTAAGTGCCCGTGACAGCTGCCGCTTAAGGGGGAATGTGTACGATCAATGAGGCCCTGTCTACCTGGCCACTCGCGCCCTGCCTTCCTGCCTTGGTGCAGCAGCAGAGATTGTTTAGCTGAGATGAACGCCCCCAGAGCAGCCCCAACGGGAAAACCCCCAGCTCTGCACGGCGAGGCATGTTCTTTTCCTTCTCAGAGCTGATGACAGTTTGCTGTCGTCTGTTTTTATGTTGATCCCTTTGTAACTGCCTCTCCTTCGGAGTTTTTGCTCAAGCAGCACAGGGCCAGTTGTGTCTTGGTTCCCGCCGGATATTCTGGGCAGGGAAACAGCCAACCCCACATCTGGCTCTGGTGCTGAATGTAAAGGGCAGAAGGCCCAAGGGCCCATGCTGAACCGAGGCCCCTGCATCCAAAATTATGGTCTGACTTTGGGCAAAGTACACAGTCTTTTTTACCCTGAGATTCATCATCTGTCCATGAAAATAACTGCCCATGGCACACAGAGTTACAAGGATTAAAGGAAATCATCAAATTCAGAACCTATTCAAGGGGTACCAGTACATCCTCAAAAGACAAATGCTGCCTTTACGGCTCTGACACACGCTAAGCAGGACGGCCCCACATAGTGAACACTGCTAAGTGCCAGTGTGTTAAGTGCTTCATGTGTGCTATAATACTCTTTTGAACTTACAACAATCCCAGGAAGAAACAAATATTATCATGCCCATTTCACAGATTCTCCAACAGGTTAAGAGGGTTTACATTCTAGTCCAAAGACCTATGGTGAGGAAATGGCGATTTAAACCTGAATCTGGGCCCAGGCCTTGGCTCCATCTCTCTCCCATCCACCTGACCACTTGCCTATGAATTCCTCCTGTCCAATACACAAGTTTGCAGCCGGCCATCTCTTAAATGCAATGTGTGCCACCATTTATCAATCTTGGTTAATGACCATAAACTGTTCTCAGAAACCACTACAGTAAAGAAAGGTGGACTTAAGGAATTCTGCATTGCTTTCTCCTGTAATGTGCAGAAACCCTTCCCTGCACCACCAAATCCAAGTGTAAGCTTCCTCCCTGTTTATGATTGCACACGGCTTATTAAAGCAGAAGGTACCTGCAGTAATTCCATCTCGGTTGCTTTCCAAGGTTGCAGATTATCCATAATCAGTCTGTGAACGAAAATACTACAATATAATTAAAAATATTGCAACCATGTCAGTAAACAAAGAATACTGATACCAAGTAATTAAAGGCTGCTGCCACCCTCCAGCGAGGACAGGCCTGCAGCACAGCGGCTGCAGCACATCACAATGGTGCCCACTGAGAAGACTCAGAATAAGAAAGGACAGGCTACTGGCCCTAGATAGCTAGGTGCTTGTCTAAAAAATGAATTCAGTGAGTCCAAATATTTCCTGCCTCCCATACATACAAAAGCACTAAATTCTTGAACTTGAGATACCTCGCTTTCTTTAGATAACAAGCAATCTTTTATTGTTCCAACAACCTGGTTTTGGTGTAAAGCTACTATATATCCTAGATCTTCCTCATCCTCTTGGGAGCAGTCCCTCAGAGAGATCTGAGAGGCTGTCATCCCGGCTCGAATCCTCCCGCCAAATAAAACATAACTCTTAACTTTTAGGCTGCACATGTAATACAGTCAACAATTTTGGACACCATGAAGGGATCCAGAGCAGACTTCTCTCCACCTCAACTCTCCGAGTAACCGGAGCCTTGGTACCAGCAGTGGCCCTTTGTGCCCATCAGCCTCCTCGGAGAGTCGAGATGAATTTGGGTGAGTCTCTCCTGGTTCTCGGATCTCACATATTGGTTGATGATCCTGAGTTTTATCTGGTGGTGTATCCAGGTACGTGGTCCTCCAGTTGAAAGAAACTGGGGTGAATTACCCACCCAGTGGAGACATACTGGGTGGGGCCTGGTTGAAAGATAATGGGAAATACCCACCTTGAGGAGATGTCTGAAGTGGGGCTGGTGGAAATATATGAGGAAAATACTCACCCAGTGGAGACGTCCCGAGTGGATCCAAGTTGGAAGACACTGGGGACAGGAATGAGTGGTTAGGTAAGAGGCTGGTCTAATGTTTTCCTCAATTTGGTTACCTCCATTAAATTTTTCAGGATAAAAGTAAAACTCTTATGAGGAAACTTTCAACTCCAAAATTGGGACCCTCCTCCTGGCTTGTAACAGCTTTCTCGGGTGACAGAGAATCTTTCAGGAGTGTTAGAGACAAAGATTTTATGCCACAGAGTTGTCCCTGTGGGAAATCTTACTAGCAAATTTATTCTGAGAACCCGACCTTACAAAGGGGAATAAATCTTTCAAAAAAAAATTAAAAACAGAAATGAAAAGAAAAAGAAATGACAGATTGCCAGCCTCCAACTATTACCCCAGCCAGGTTTATTTACATGCAAAACTTACAACATTAATTGGGAATAAGAAAAGAATAACTCACTTTGAAAGTAACTAAACAGGCCTAATAAAAACTTCTTTTGAAATTCTGAACTTATAAAAACAAAATCCCCTTTATGGGGAACGTGGATTTCTCTTCCTGTGTCCTTGAAATGTAAATGTTTTATCTTTCTCTTGTTGTTTTAAGTGTGTGTATGTATGTGTATATATGCGTACTTTTTTTTAAAAGAAAACTTTGACTCTGCCATACAAAAGTTACAAGTATTCTGTACATATGTTGGCCACATGAATAAATTGGGATTCTAAGCAATTCTTTGTACCAATTTTCAGATATTTTGCCATCTTAAACTTTTCTGCATCAGCCTGGACCACAAAGGCCTTTAACTTTTGGAGAGTAAACCTTTGAATTTTATTTAGGCAACACCCCAACTCTCATGTGGAAGAGCCTTTTCAACTTACTGGTTTAAAATCACTATATATATATATATATATATATATATATATATATATATATATATAAATTGATGGCCATATGATGGATCCTTTAATTTGGAAACACATTTAAATTTGTGAAAGTTCAAAGCGACTCATTATAAAGAGCTGTTTTATTGGTACCTATTAAAATGAAGTTTAAAGGTAGAAAATTATATCTAATGGTTAACCTAATAACTTAGTTAAAAAAATCAAACTGCTTTAAAAAGCTACATTTGTGTTTTTCCTTTCCGATAATAGGTTCTAGAGACGCTAATAAAAACTTAGAATAATTAATCTTAATTAGTTTGAATAACTGGAAAAAGCATTGTAAAAATGTCAAAAAAAAAAAAGACTAGTGTCTTATCCCAGATGGATAAATATTTTTATATGGTTATTTTGAATGAGATAAATAAAATGGACAGTTGTGGATTTAGATACAAGGTTTTGATACTACACTACGTAAAGTTAAAAAAAAAAAGGGCCAAAGAGATCACCTACTTCCCCCCCAACATTAAAGTTCAAATAAGTCCGTTTTATTTACCACAGCTTAAAATATATGTATATATAGACTGACATACTTGATCAATGATTGGGACAACAGACCAATTAATCAAATTAAAAACTGAGAAGGGCCTAAGCTCTTTGGTGAAACTTGGGCATCCTAGAGACTTTTCTATAAAATTAGATACAATGCACAAAAAAAAAAAAAAGGCTTCTGGCTCCGTCTAGAAATAAGAATTATTGATTAAACCTAATAAATATAAAAATTAAAGTTATAAGATTTAATAAAATTGAGATAAAAGTTTGTGAAATTGGTATATTTAAATGGTCTTTAAATAAACCTTTTGCTTATGTTGTGGGATAGATAAATTTCAGTGGAAAAACGCCTCCCCTTCTTGATATTATAAGGCTGGGCACATATCTGTCCCTCTGAAAATATTAATTGAACAAATTAAAGGATACCAATATAGTTACATGAGCCGTCCTATATAAGGTAAATCTAAAAACTAATATTGAATGGTTAATAAAAAAATATAATAATAGGTTTACCCTGGGTTTAACTTATAACTCAAGGAAAAGAGACCTTACTAAATGCCTTATGCAAGCTTTGGAAGACATGATAAAGTAAACCTTAAAGTTTTAAAACATGGAATTCTTCATTTGCAGCTCTTCTCACTGATACTAAAATGCCAATTAAGGAGATAAAATTGGGTATGGATGACAGCAGTTCTCTGGGGACCTGGACGCGTGTGTCTTTGTCTTGCAGATGACCTAGAATTGAGCCTAATTAGCTCAACAAAATAAAACTTAAGGTCAAGAAATTTTTGGCATTTTAGAACTCAGAACTCTGACGGGTCCTTCAGACTTTGTGAAGAAATCTTAACTGTCTGTTTCATAAATACTAAGCCTTAGTGATTTGAGCAAGCAAATTCAGCTTACTCCAACTATTATTATACCTATCTTATAATTAAGTTTTAAAGTGATGCTATGAGATCTCTATCTTTTGTCTGTTTATAAGCCTGTGTACACATTATAGATGTGAGATATTTCTACTGCTAAAAAAAAAGGCAAAGTCAAAGAGCTCAGCTTAATTGACCTAAAAAATAAGAACTTAAAATTAAGTATTTTTAAAATAAAAACTGAACAAATTGACTTTCAGCATCACATGAAATGGAAAATATTCAATATTAAGACAATATTTGATATTGTTTAGTTTAAGTATGTTCTAATTAATAGATACATCTTTAAAGTCATCAATATTAAGTATAATACCTTTACTGTACCTAGGTTTAATGAAAGTCAAATAAGATCCTGTTATATCTGTTGCAGATTTGTCAAAAAAAAATAAATGTAATGTGGTGTGGTAAAATTTTAAGTAAATTAAATGCAAATGAGATGAGAGCTTTGGGTAAATATTTAAAATATATTTTTAAAGTGTATGCTTAAGATAATCTCTAAATGTTTGGTATCTTTAAATTCTAGAGTTGTGCTAAATTAAGTTAAATGATAGGATTTTATTAAATAGCTATGCCATTTTCAGATAAAATAAGATTGAAATATGAATAACTTAACATTTAACTTCCTCTTACAGTGAAACTAAAGGTGTTTAGAAATATCAATAAATGGTTGGTGCCACCCTGAAATAGTCTCTATTAATAAGGGAATGATCTCAGTCTCCTAGGAAAATAATATAAATGTGTAAACTAAGATATAAGAATGGAATTATATTTTGTTAATGAAAAATAGCAAATTTCTCCTGAAGCAGGTTACTTCTGAATGGAAGAGAAAATAAGGGACACACTAATATGAGTATAGAAATCTGTGGAAGGCTTGTGGAACAGGAAACCTGAGGGAAGAGTTTTGTACGTGGTCAGAATTGGCTAAGTTTAGAATCAAATTGGACAACGTAAATGACTCTTAGAAGTAAGCTGTTACAAGAGTAGATTTGGTTTTCTCTCTGTTAAGAGGAAAAAATTTTCTTAAAATGTTATTCCACCTTCAATAACAGATTATAAAACTTCTTATACCACTTAGATGATCTCTTCTGCCTTTACCTTTGACATATTTTCTTGTTAATGAATTAGTACTAATTTACAGTGATCTATATGTTTATCTGACCAAGTGTTTTGAAATCTTTTAACAAGCTTCCAAGTATCAAATTCTAATTAAAGTTCTTTTAATCTCCAGTTAAGTTTGGGGTGCTACAGAGGGCCGCTAAAACATCCCAAAGAGAGATTTTAAACTAGTAATTTTCATTTGGCATTTTAAATAACATGGTATTATCAGATGAATCATAAAACTTCTACGGTTATATTTAATGAGAAACTTTTATTAATATAAATATTGTAGAAATTATATGGACTCCCTAAAATTCTGGTGTATCTGAAATGTTACCAGTGATAATTATGGATATAGTGAACAGGTTTCTTTGTTGATTATAGTGTAACGGTGTTTAACCATGCTTTTAAATCTTTTGTCATTTATAGACAGTTAATTGTTTTCTTCTGATGATTTTGCAAAATGCTTTCTCTTCAAGGAGATTTACTGATTTCTAATAAATTTCAAACTATAGCATTGAACTAAACGGGGTAAGAAATTTTAAAGTTCTAATGAAAACTGTCATAAAAAGAATTAGTTACATGGGACTGAGTAAACTGGTGAATATGGTTATAATTTTTCATATTGTTTCAAATACTACTGGCTTTTAACCTGTTTCACAGACATAAAGAATCTCTTCTCCTTACACTAGTTATGGTTCACAGCAATTTGATAAATTATACCTATGTAAGCAGACTTGGAACAGTTATCTTTTCCCTCAAGCTGATCCCTCAAGAGACTAAAAACACTTAGGTCCCCATTGGCTCTATCAGACAAATTAGGAAGATCATTTCCTAACAGATATAAGACTATAAAAGTATTTTCAGGATTTTAAAGAGAAAAGAACTTACCTAAATCTGAAAGGCAGAAACCCATGAAAAGCTTGGCGTGGCTTTCCTGGCCTTAGCAAACCTTATTAACATTCTACCCTGAGACTCCGTATTAAAACTTCCAACACAGTCAATTTAAAAAAGCCTATATGATCAAATAATCAGACTTAAATTGTAAATAAATTAATCTTCATTTGGCTTTATTGGATAAAACTGAGGGTAACTTTAGAGAGAAAAAAATTATATTTTAGTGGATATTAAATTCTAGTTTTGTTAATTGACGTCCATATTTACTACGACACTTCCCAGATCATTCCTTGCTGTTAGGTCACACTGCTGTACAGTTTAATTGAATTATGAAAAGGATACTCTAGGTTTGTTTCTGAAGCTCAATAATCTATCCTTGGGTAACGTTCCAATGCCCCATGACCTGCAGCCAGGGGATTATACATACTGGAACAGGCATGACTTAAAGAACTGTCTACAACCTGAATGGAAGGGCCCTTTATCAGGGACTCCTAACTAGACCATACACACCAAAGCTGAAGGAAACGGACATTCAGAATCATTTCCTATAAGAAACATCCCCTGCAGTGCAATGGCCAATAGAGCACTGCTCACCTTAAATCAATGCCCAAATGGAGAAAAAGCTACCAGACCATGTTGAGAAAAAGATGACATCTGAGATAGACAGCTGACCCAAGACACCGGACCAGGCCTGTATAAAAATTACTTTGATAATTTCTCCTACTTTTGATTATGAACTACTCCAATTGTTAAGTTTATGAAAAATTACCTATGTCTAGTACTTCTGTGTTACATTGGTGGGTTTACCTACTCCAAGTCTCTAACTAGATAGCCCTCAGAAATGTTATTCTCAAAAGAAATTTTAGTTCTGTTTAGGCCACTGTTGATCTTACAAGGTGGGAGACTTCACCTGGCCAATTAATACCTGCTCTAACCCTGACCATAAATATGAACTTTCTCATAAGATCAAACTCAATCAGAAACACAAGCAAAATTTTAACCCAAAAATACAACTTCTCGACTATTAAATTCTTACTCGTGACTTTATTAACGTTACTAGCTGAATTACTTATATCCTGTCTATTTTATAAAATTGTTGTCTCTTACATTTCCCAATGTGTAACTCAGCCTACAAGATTGATGATGGCTAAACATCATGAAGAAACAGATAAAATTTATAACCCTGAATAAAATACATATAATATTGTGATTCTAGGTATGGGAATGAGCAATGAAGGGTAAACACTTCCTGGATCATAATAGACTAGTAAGACAGGTGATCCAGAGAACTTTTAGTATCAAGAGGGCCTGATAAAAAAACTAACACCTTTAATGGCAGGTCAGAAGATTCTTCACCTAAACTAGGAATGAGCCATCCTAGCACCGTGGGACAAAATTGGTTATGAAATGTCTCTCAAAATATTGGTCGAATTTAGGAACAAGGGGGAGAACTGTGAATGAAAACACTACACTGTGAATGAAAATTCTGCAACCATGTCAGTAAACAAAGAATGCTGAAACCAGGTCATCAGCAGCTGCCGCCATCCCCCAGCGAGGACAGGCCTGCAGCCCAGCCAAGGCAGCCACTCAGAATGGTGCCCTCTGAGCAGACACAAAGTAAGAAAAGACAAGATACTGGCCCTAGATAGCTAGGTGCTTGCCGAAGGAATGAATTCAATGACCCAAATGATGCTTCCCACCATACATAGAAAAGAGCTAAATACTTGAACTTGAGAAAACTGGTTTTCTTTTGATAACAAGCAATATTTTATTGTTCCAATTATCTGGTCTTTGTTGCAAAGTTCTATATGTCCTAGCTCATCCCCTACCTCTTGGGAGGAGTCCCTCAGAGTGATCTGAGAGGCTCTCATCCCGGCTCGAGTCCTCCAGACAATTAAAAGAAAGCCCTTAACATTTAGGCTAAACGTTTGTTTAAATGAAGTCCCAGAATAGACACAAGTCATCAATTCTGTTATGGAACACACTGAATCAGGAACCAAAAGCATGTTTTAGTCCGGAAAAACTCCGGGTTCCTCTTTCTTCCTGTCATTATACAAACCCTGCAGAACTCAATAATTTGCTGTCTCCACTTCTGGCAACCAAACTCATAGAAAAGACAACTCAGCAAAGCGCCATGCTGGGGAGTACCCCCCGCAGCAGCACTGCAGGCTGCCTGCCCTCCCGCACGCTCTGCTGACCCTTGGTGTCCTCAGTGGAGACCAGGCCAACAGAGCTGTTCCCAACAGCTGCAAAGTCGCACGCGTTAAATAAATCATTTGATTTTATACGATATTTTACGTATATACCCATCTCTGAAAACAGCTTTGCCAAAAGCCCAAATCTTCAACATTATTCTGCAAAGGCAAATTCGGTCCCCAAGGGAAAACAAGACTTTAGACGACGTTAAGGACTCCAAAGTCCTCTCAAGGACCGACAACCAAACTGCCTGCATGTCTGCAGCTGCAGGCCGTTACATGTCTATTTTTAAAGGACCCCCCCTCCTGTCTTCGGTGCTACAATGTCCCTCTACGCCCTCCCATCTCAGGGTAAGAGAAGCCGCTGCAGAACCTTGCAGGGCAGCACTGAGAGGACTGGACAAAGAGGATCAGAGCTAAACTAAGCCTTCTGATGACACGAGCTTGTCACTATGTCACTTTACAGATGAAGAGATATAGAGACAGAGGTGGGGTGATATTGCTCAAAGTTACAGAGCTAATAAGGGGCAAAGTCTATAACTCTGTTCTTCCCTTCGGTGTGACGCCCCAGCTGGGATGCACACAGAGTTCTCTCATGCCTGCCTGACCAGCCATTTCCTGTCACTCATAACCCACCAAATTGTCTGACCCTAGCCTGCATTTTCAGCATCTTTTACCTCCAGTCTCTCAGGAACAAGGTGGTTTGGGCCACTGTATGACTTCCGGCTCCCGGAAACCTCCGTGTTCAGGCTAGTCTTGCCTGTGCATCCGGCCCCCCGCTCAGAGGCTTTTCCTCCCCTCCAAGAGGACGTTTCCACTCTCCGCAGGGACACCCCCTCAGGGGAGCACTCCTCTCGGCCTCAGCAAGGCAGGAGTCCCAGGTCACATCATGAACTGCCCCATTAGGACTGGGGGTGCCCAGGTCTACTAATCAGACCAGCAGCCTCAGAGCCAGGGATAATGCCCGGGTCACCCTGCAAACATACTGCCCGCCTCACAGCCCCCAGCCAGCAGTTCACCTGGAAGTCACGGCAAGTGCCCCACCCAATCCAGAAGCCTCTTCATTTGCCAGCAACGCTGATGACTGGTTTCCAACCTTTGGTCAGTTTCGCACAAAACAGCACCTTCAACTGTGAAGCAGGGGGTTTTCGCTTCTGCTAACCATCCTTTCTAGAAATCTCAACGGAAATGAAGAGGACTTTTCTCAACACTTCTATGATGACACCCTCCCACCCACAATACTCATATGTTCAAGAGCTTTGGATCCACGTGATTTTGTTCCCCTTACGCTAAGTGGCTAAAAACACTGCAGGATTTTTTCTCTTTTGAGGGTATTTGTACTCAGTTTCTCGGCTTTAATCTGTTTTTGTCTCTCTCTTCAGTATCCCTAGCAGTTGCCACCTCTTACTTTCTTCAGCAGCCTCCCTCCCAACATCGAGTCTAGGAAATCAGCTGTGATGAGGGGCCCGGGGTCAGTCACAGATGATACAACTAAGGCACAGAGAGGCTATAAAATTTGCCCAAGAAGATCAGCTTCAACCCCAAACAGTGTGTGTCAAGGCCCTCTGTTTAACTCTTATGCTAAGCAAGCTAACTTTTTGTAGATTATGGTTATAAACAGATGAGGTATCAAAATACATACAAGGACACACATCAACTCTAAGATGTTCATTAATTCCACTATTTTATTTCTTTTTCTTTCTATTAAAAAAAATTAAGAAACTCTGCAGTCAGTATAGCAAAATGTTACTGGGCTTTAAATCCCGAATATAGAGGTGTTAAGTGTGTCATTACCCATACTTCTTTGTATGTTCACAATACAAAGTGACTTGAAAGTCTCCCTCAACTCCCCCTACTCACTACTGGCTCTCACCTGAGCTCCCGGGCCACACATTTAACAACCTTTAACTTTACCCACAGCTGAACACATCAGTTTTCCCCCAGAACTCCCTCTGCAGGTTTCCCTACTCACAGCAAAGCAAGATCATGATTTACCTCATTAATCCACACAGAAACCTGGGCCTTACTACATCCTACATTCACAGACAGCATTCATCCTTTCCTTTTTACCAACTAAACATGCCTTCAATCTGTTCGCTTTTACACACTGACTGTCCCACCGCTCAAGAGGAAGCCACCAACACTGCCCACCTGGACTCATGAGTCTCCCAAGTGGCCCCACAGCCACTCTCCCCTACTTGATACAAATGGGATTGTGTCACTCCCATGCTTTTTGGACTCTTTTCAGACCCACTGTTCTTAGAAGAAACTCCAAGTTCTTCACCTGGTGAAACTCTTTGCCATGAAACTGTCAGCTCAGGCAGGGCAGGTCCCGCCGTCTTCCCTCGGACCCACCCTCTGGCAGAGCATCAGCTTAGGAGGACCTGCTGAGCTACACCTGCCTGTATTCTAACCCTTGTCTTGAGTTCTTTGCAAACTGCTTCACTTATCCATACAAATCCAAGGTAGATTAGAAAGATTTTAGATGTTGAGCTAGACTATTGATTTGGGGATTTTGCACTAGCAACCTGCAATGTCATGTTCTAGTGATTCTGTCTTCATAAAACCACACCCAGTTTAAAGGAGTATTTGTGGAATGTCTTCAGAGTAAAAGGGAATGTACTTTTACAGACTTTATGTTTTATAACATGAACAACCCGGACAGGGTCACAAATGGAACCGCTTCACAAGTGACAGAAGACAGGTGAGAGGCACAAAGTGACAGGTCGCAAAGGTGGTAAGAGCAAAATTGGTTCTCCAACCCCCCAAAACATTCCTGAAAGAAACAAAAATTCTGAATTTTATAAGTAAAAGTCTATCATATAGGGAAATGAAATAAATAATCCTCTTCATCAGGGTTTCAAGATCTCACTCCAGAGTTTTTAGCAGGCCATACTGAATCCTAGCACAGAAAAATCAGATGGACTAGTGGTGAGAAAGTTTCAGGAAAACTGCAGTAATTCCTCCACTTGTGTAAGGACATACCCTCACCTGACGAAGGTGAATGTAGACCGCAATCTGGAGAAATTCTGGAGCTTCCAGGCTCCGCTTCTGAATGCCGAGGACACGGACAGCTTGGAAGCATGCTTCTAACTCGGTCAACGGCATTCTTACACTGCAGGGGAAACGGAGGCCCCCAGTCAAGAGCAGAGATATTTCTATCGTGTATCACAGGCCGTGCCTCTGGGACTAAGTGCCCTGCAGCAGCCCGGCCTCAGGTGAGGACCCGCAGCATGGCCCACCCAAGCAGGAGGGGCACTGTGCTTGAGAAAGCCCATCCCCGATGGGGGCAAGAGGGGCTGGTGGGGTTCAGTGAACCTGTAATTGCCCACAGAAATATGCCTGCATTCATTCAAGTGATACAAACAACAGTAGCAGTCCATTTAACAAAATTTCAATTGACAGTGGAAATTTTGCCATTCCTTTCCTCTTGTCTCCTGCACTCTGAGACAGGCTTAGGCTCTCTTACACCTGCAGCTCTGTGCAATATTTGTGAAGTCATTGTACTTTGCTGCAAATGTCCTCGCTTCCCGTTTCACTTTTTCTATCCTCTCTTAACACAGTCGGATATCTTCCTGGATCTCTCCCTGAGTTCCATGCTCCTCCTCCTCAGATCCTGAGATAAAGGACAAGTGAAGACACATGACCAGAAAAGGTACTGTGAACTTGAACGAAGTCCTCAGTGACCCCCTATGTGAGTGCTGCCCACCTCTTACCTTCGATTCTCAAGGTTCAGCCCAGGGTGACATCCAGCCCAGAGAGGTGGCCCAGGCCAATTAAAAGCTATGTGGCTTGGATGCGGGGACACGTACAGGAGCTGGTTCCGGAGCCAGGCCCCTCCCCACCTCTGCTCCTCTCTCTTGCGTGGCCCCGCTGCCAACAACTCAGGTTCCGTGATCTTATGTCCTACTCTTCTACTCTACTCCAAACCCTTTTCCTTTTCCTTTTTTCCCTAATTATCCCCAGCTGGAGTGATTTTTCAATCGCAGTATCTGAAAAAAATTCCTGAAGCCGAAAAAGTGTTCTCCAGAGGTCAATGCCCATATGCTGGTTCCTGGAGAGAGTCCATGGCAAGGGGGACACTCACCAACACTCACAGGGCTTCAGACATGTTGCAGGGTCGGCCACCCCCAACAAGAGTTTGCTGTGACCCCAATGCCCGCACAGCATCCCTGCTCACAAAAATATTGTTGGCCCACTCATCCGTTATTAAGAAGCAAAAATACAAAATTGCTCCTGTTTCTTACTAAAATTATCTATGAAGCTGAAAAGGGAATTGAAATAAAAAAGAAAAATTTTGACCCTATGTTAGATCTGTTCCTTTGGCTTTAAACCTGTGCCCTGTTTTCTAGGCTCAGATTTGGTAGCTCTGCACAATTTGTAAAAGAAAGTTGCCTTTAGACTGGAATCTACAGGAAAGCCTATTCTCCTGGCCCTGATCTTTAAAAATGTTAGCTCATCTGCACTTCTGTAACGATGGCAAGTTGCAAAATAGAGAATAACCTTTGTTTTTTTGGAGGATTTATAGGGGCACCATGATTTGATTCACATGGAC
Organism: Vicugna pacos; assembly: GCF_048564905.1. NCBI lineage: Eukaryota > Metazoa > Chordata > Mammalia > Artiodactyla > Camelidae > Vicugna > Vicugna pacos. Next base: position 4,750,309 of record NC_133008.1, on the reverse strand, counting down.
AGCTGCAAGAACAGCGGATTCAAAGGACAAACAATTCATACAGCAAGAAGTATTCAACAACCAACCACAAACCCGCCCCTTTTTAGTATAAAAGGAGAATGAAATCTGACTTGGGGAATTTGGTTCTCCAGGATATCATTCTGTCATCTTCTGGGTCTGCCAGAGTTTTAAATAAAGTCACTATTCCTTGCTCCAACACCTTATCTCCCGGTTTATTGGCCAGTCATGCGGCGAGCAGAAGGAGTTTGGACTCGGTAATAAAATGACTGCATTGGAGGTAGTATGTCTCCAATGTATCCTCGTTTCCAATATGTAACACGCACATCATTTATGATCTAGTGCAAATAATTCAACAAAGACAACCATAAAAAGAAATTATACTCACCTAGCTATCCAGACTGACGTCACAACCTGTCAAATTTATATGCTGTTTAACAACACAACGGAAAAACCTAACATAGGGAGTTGATTCCATGGAAATAAAATTATTTCTACTCCTTCAATAATTTTTCTTTTCTTTTCTATTTTATATTGTTTTGCTTATTGAAAGGAAAATAAAAGTCATACCATTTTATTTCACATATTTTTATTATAGCTACATTCCTTAAATACTACAAAGAGATTTAAATTGCAAAAAAATTGCCCATATATTAGTATAAAGTTATATACACAATCAATGCGGATTAGAAAAGGAATGAACATTTACTAAAAATCCACTGCAATCCAGTCTTTTACAAGCATATCCTGGAATATAAGCTCTATGATCCAGGGGGCCCCACCCCCATTGTCACTGCTGAGTCCCTTAGTAATCAACTACTAAGGCACCAGCATAGAACCATGTGATCAGTATTTGAGGAATAAATGAGGGAATTAGCTCATTCAATTCTAAACAAAAACCCTAAAATAAATACTGAACTTATTTACAGATAAAGAAAATTGGAACCCAAAAAAGTAAAGTTACTTCCCCAAGGTCACTAAGCTAATAACTGGTAAAGACAAGATTTGAACTTATCTGCCTGATTCTGAAAACTAAGGTGGAAATCCCCTTCAACTGGGGAGGGTCCAGCAGCAGAGCCTATCACCCTATCTTTGTTTAGATCTAGCGTTAGACAGCCTGAGACAGCACCCCATTCCTATGGAGCACGAGGGAAAATGATAACAATAAGGATTTTATATCCAGCAGTTTGTTAGGTCTCATTTATATAAAGTGTCAGCAGGTCAGCAGAAAAACTCTGGAAAATATGAGTGGGTCCAGAGCTTTTTGCTGATTAGTAACTCAGTCTATCAGGACATAGTGACTTTCCCATGAGAAGCCACATGGACATAAACTAAAGGCAGCTGAGCAATGAAAACTAACAAGACCCTGGAACACAAGCAAGTAGTATCCCTGCCATCCACCACCCAGTTGCCTCTTCACCCGCGTGGACACGAAGGCAGGAGACCCAGGTTTTTGTCTAAGTTACACCATCATGGATTCTCACCCATTAAAAGTTTCGACTCTATGCTGTCTTAAGACCTTTCCAACTCAAATATTATAACACCAATATCTCAGCAGAATATCTATGTCTCCACTTCCTCTCTTCTAATAGGAGAATATTTCTATGGACACAAAGCAGAAATCCAATTTAAAAAACCATGCTCGAAGCCAGGCGAAATTCTGCTTAAGAGACTTTGCTCTCACACTCAGTAAATGAGAACTCAGAAAAAGTGGTCCTTCTCCCTCAGCAAATGGGAGGTAGCCTGATGTGTGTGTGTGTGTGTGCACATGTGTGTGTGTAAATCAAATACAATCAAGTCTGGGATGTGTACAGATTGTTTTATGTCACTGTCATTTCATGGGGATGAGCCAACATTTAAAGTAATTTGAATCTAGTGTTCTGAGAGAGTCTCAGGCTCTTGGTGGAGGAGGTGAAAGGGGAGAGTAAAAGGAGGAAAGAGGTACATGAAGCAAAGAAGTAAGAATACTGCCAGGGAAAGGCAAGAAGTTAGTTTTTTTCTTCCTTGCACCACATACAAATTAAGGACTCGCTTTCCCCTGATGACTTATCGAGCACTGAGTTGCAGAAGAAGAGGCGACAGCTCATTTCTCACTGAGCTTGTGACTGTACGTGGCATCTTATAGACACAAATCATTTACCCTTATCAAACACTCTAGCAGCAGGCCGTAATTCTCCTGTTTAGAGAGACAAGAAAGCAGGAGTTCAAACAGGATGTATAACTTGACAAAAGTCAGAGGACCAGTAAACTAAAGAGGATGAATTCAAACTCAGATCTGAATGCAGAGTCTAATCTTCCCACTTCCAGGACTGGAAAATCCTTAACACACAGGCTCCCCAACTTCCCTGCAGTATTCCTGGCACCAAGAGTTTCCCATGGCAATGGTCACAAGTTCTCACAGACACAGTGCTCTGTGCAGCCAATGACCTTGATCAGACCTTGATCATCTACCTGCCACGCCCACCAGGCTTCTCCATACAGGCAGGAAAGCTGGCTTTCAAGTGCATACAAAGCCATCCCTGGTCTAACCTGGGCTCTTCTGTGGCTTCTCCAACCTAAAGGCAGCCATGAAACTGCTCACAGTTTGTATATGAGCCACACTACCTCTCTCTACTTGTCTCCCCACTTATACTATTTAGCTATGACCATTTTGAGAATCTTGGACACAAATTTTTAAAAACAAAAAAGAAAGGATTCTGGAACAAGTACTTAGTACTTACAAGTTTAAATGACAAGTTACAAAGTGAGTATTTACAAACTGAATCTTCCTTTCTAAAAGTCAGTTTTAAGCATTTACAAATATAATAGCAAAAAATTCTCACTTACAAAATTGACAAAAACATAAATAATCTGGAATAAATTCAAAAATAATGCCCATGTTCTAAATGGAGAAACTTCAGGACTGTACTGAGGGGTAAAGTAAGAGGTGTGAATGTAGAGACATCAACAAATTGCATGGAGGAAAGCAGTTTTTTAAAGATGTAAGTTCTCATTAGAATAATTCAAAACTTACTAAAAATTCCCATGAAAACTCCAATCTGATTTTTTTAACTTTAACAAAATATTTTGGAATTCTTCAGGAATAATAAAGTCATAATACTAGAGAAGAAAATTTGGGATGGAAGGAAAGAATCAAAAAAAATTCAGACTGACAGTTATTAAATAAATTTTTACAATATGTAAGATATGGTGCTGGAGTAAGAAAGGCAGATTGACAGAAGGGAACCATGAGCTCAAAAATAGGCTCTAGTGTACATAAGTATTTTGTACACTTGGGATATCAAATCAAAGATAAATGTATGAATTAAATAATTGTCCTGGGACAATCAGAGGATCCCCTGGAAAGAATAAGTTCTATTCCCCTCATAAGGACCACATGATAAATTACAGACAGTGATGTAAATGTTAAAAAGTACTAATAAGAGCAAACAAAATACTTTGTTCTTATTAACTCAACTTACCCCTACATTAACAAGTACTAATATCATCTCCATCTTAGAGATTTAAAAAAAACCTACAGAAGAGAATTATTCCATTATAAGAAAGTATTTCTAAGAATAATGTCAAAGATAAAACTCATAAGGAAGTCATTTACTATCATAAGAATATTTTGAGACACAACCAAAATAAAAATCCTCCTGAACAAAATGAAAGGCAAGAAATGACAAGAAAAAGTTCTGTGATACATGTTGATGAAGACAAGAAGTTAATATTCATAACATACAAAGAGCTGTCAAAAAGGAACAAGAAGCTCCCTCACTTAAATGTGTGCAAAGGATTAAAGGAATCATTCATTTTAAAAATGTCAAATGGCTAATGAGTGAAAAATGCTCAATACCTCACTGGTCATCAAATGCAAAGTAAAACAATGAAAAAGCACTTTTGCTCATCATATTCGCAAATATTTTTAATAGATATTCTAGCTAGTGTCCATCTGTGGGAGAACAAACCATGAGCAACAATTTCGGAGGACGACATGTCAATGGATATGTAAACTCTGAAAAACGTACGTACACACTGACTCAACACCACTTCTAGGAATCATTTCCTTTAGGAAAAAAAAAATTCAGTCCAAAAGGATGTACCCATCAGGACATTTACACAGCACTGTTTAAAATGGTGGGAAGAAAAACTGAAGTGAAATAATATCCAGCAATAGATAATTGGTTACATAAGTAATTGTGCATCTTTTCATTCCCCAGTGGAGAAGTAATTTCTAGAGTCAAATGAAAGAGTCTGTGATGAATGTAAATGTCACATCCAGGGACTAAAAATCATATATCTAATAAGAGATTAGTATCCAGGATATATAACAAATGCTTACAACTAACCAATACAAAGAAAATTGACCCAATTATTAAATTTGCCAAGGAATTAAATAGATACACAATTGGCCAATAAGCATATGAAAAGATGCTCAGCATCACTAGCGAAATTAAAATCAAAATGAGATCTCATTTTACACTCACTAGGATGGTTATAATCAAAACATGGATAATAACAAGTGTCATTCAGGAGACAGAGGAACCTCATATGAGGCCAGTGGAAAGGGACAATGGTGCAGCTTCTTTGTAAAAGCCTGGTGTTTTCTCTAAAGGTTAGAGTTATATGGCTCAGCAATTCCACTCCTACACATAGAGTCATCCCTCAGTACACTCTGTGGGTTGGTTTCAGGAACCCCTCACCCGGGATACCATAATCCAAGGATGTTCAAGTCCCTTTACACTCAGCCATCTGGATCCATGAAATGGAAACTACAGATATGGTGGGCCAACTGAACAGCCAACAGAATGAAAACCTATTCTCACAAAAACTTTCACATCAATATTCATAGCAGTATCATTCAGAGTAGCCAAAAGTTACTAACAATATCCATCCATCAATGAATGGATAAACAAAATTACCAAGAATAGGCCCACAAACTTTTGGTCTTTGAATCTTTGACAAAGGAGGTGAGAACATACAATGGAGTAAAGACAGCCTCTTCAGCAAATGTAGGGAAAACTGGACAGCTGCATGTAAATAAATGAAGTTAGAATACTCCCTGACAGCATACACAAAAATGAATTCCAAATGGCTTAAAGACTTAAACATGTAGACAAGACACTATAAACCTCTTAGAAGAAAAGATAGGCAAAACATCTGACATACATCTCAGCAATGTTCTCCTAGAGCAGTCTACTCAAGCAATAGAAATACAAGCAAAAATATACAAGTGGGATGTAATTAAACTTACAAGATTTGCAAAGTAAAGGAAACAGTAAGCAAAACAAAAAGACAACCAACCTATGGAATGGGAGAAAATACTTGCAAAAAATGAAACTGACAAGGGCTTAATTCCCAAGCTATGTAAACACCTTTTACACTTAATAAGAAAGAAAAGCAAACAATTCAATTCAAAAATGGGCAGAAGTCCTAAAGAAACATTTCTCCAATGAAGACATACAAATGGCCAATAGGCAAATGAGAAAATGCTCAATATCATTATCAGAGAAATGCAAATCAAAACTGCAATCAAGCATCACTTCTCACCAGTCAGAATAGCCATCATTGAGAAGTTCACAGACAATAAATGCTGGAGAGGCTGCAGAGAATTGGGTACACTCCTGCACTGTGGTGGGAATGCAGTTTGGTGGAGCCATTGTGGAAAACTCTATAGAGGTTCCTCAAAAGACAAAAAATTGACCTCCCATAAGACCCAGCAATCCCACTCCTTGGCATATATCCAAAAGGATCTGTAATTCAAAAAGACACATTCACCACAATGTTCACAGCAGCACTATTTACAATAGCAAGACATGGAAACAAACTAAATGTCCACTGACAGATAACTGGATAAAGAGATTGTAGTATATTTGTCCAATTGACTACTATTCAGCCATAAAATAATAATAAAATAATGCCATTTGCAGCAAAATGAATGGACATAGAGAATGTCATTCTAAGTGAAGTAAGCCAGAAAGAGAAAGGAAAATACTATATGAGATGGCTCACATGTGGAATCTAAAAGAAAAAAACTAAACAAAACAAAAAAGGAAACAAAAAAACAAAAAAACAAAAAGATAAACTAATCTACAGAAGAGAAACAGACACAGAGACATAGAAACCAAACTATGGTTACCAGAGGAGAGAGGGTGTGGGAAGGAATAAATTGGGAGTTCAAGATTTGCAGATACTGAGTATGTATAGAATAAACAGCAAGTTTATATTGTATAGCACAGAAGAATATATTTAATATCTTATAGTTACTTATGTTTGAAAAGTATATGAAAATCAATACAGGTATTTTCCTATTTAAATGAAGTGCTGTGCTGTACACAAGAAATTGACACAACATTATAAACTGACTAGACTTCAATGAAAATATTTTTAAATTGACCAAAAACGAAAAAAAAGGAAAAGGATATTATCAAACAAAAAGAATAAAGTACTGATTCAGGCTACGATATGGATGAACCTTGAAACTTTATGCTAAAATAAGCGCATCACAAAAGGGCAAATAGTTCTCTTTAAGGTGAAATGTATCTAAGAGTTTATTGTAATACTCCTGTAAATTTTCCGGAGATTTGAAGTCTATCAATATCAAAATAAAATGTATTATTCATAAAAACATAAAACGCTTCCTCACAGGAGGGCTTTAATTATTAAATGCAGAAATGTATGTAAAGCTCTTGGAACAACAATTTGCACGTCCACACACAGTCACTGCTGTCACTGCCACTCAGAGGGTGGTGCCAGCGCTGATGAGAGCTGCCTCCACTCGCTCCCCTGCAGACAGTTGTGAGGGCTTGAGCTCTGACAGGCAGGGTGAGTGTGAACCTGGGTCAGACACAGCCACGTCCCAGACTCTGCGTTACCCAAATTTCTTATACAAACTGCAACATGTAATGTAAACATGCTAGAGGGATGTATCTTACAACACCGGGAATACACCCAATGTTTTACAGCAACTATAAATGGAGCATCTATTGTACACCTGAAACTTATAACATATTTTAAATCAGCTATATCTTTATAAAAAGTTAAAAAATAATTTAAAAAGTCATCAATTTAATATTCAATTCGGATTTTAAATAACTAATAAGCAACTTAGAATGTATAAAATCATTTAAGTGTGCTGTATGTTTACATATTTATTTACTTTCAGCCTCCTGCTAAAAGAGAATTTAAACAATATTTTTTAACACAGCTTAACAACCATAACAATAAAAAGGCAGAACTGAGAGTGAAGAGGCAATGGAGATTCAATACTTAAATGAAACAAGGGGTAGATAATGTCATAAAAATGGATTCCATGAAGTCAGGGCAAGTGTTAAAGTCCGACTAGAAATTCAACTGTAAGATTCCTGGCAGCTAAAGCAAAAAGAAAAAGATGATGGGGCGGGTGGTAGAGCATGTGCTTAGCGAGCTCGGGGTCCAGGGTTTAAGCCCCATGGCCTCCACTAACAGATAAATACGCCTAGTTACCTACCCGCAAAAAGAGCCCCAAAGAAAACAAAAAGAGAAATTTCTTTTCCAAAAATCCTTGATATTAAATTTGGATTAAATACTTAAAAAAATAAAAAGAAAACTAGAAAAGATAAGTGACACTCTGAAGGAAAAGCCCAGCTGGGTTAACAAGCTAAGTCAGAAATATAAGTGTGATAAGTGTCGGTTTACTGATCTAAGTTTTGCTGGGCTACCTGGTAAACCTGAAGTTTAGTGTCAGTTTACTGGGCTAATAAGCTAACTCCTAAATCCAAGATCAACAATTGTCATTAACGAGATCTGTTCCAAATTGATAAGCTTCAGTGTACTGATTCCTTGCTTTTTGCTCTTTGAGTCTTATTGGCTAATAGCCCCGTACTTGTAATTAACCCTATAAAACCTCATGTGCAGGACTTGGAGGTGCTCAGAGCCACAGAACAGAAGCCACTCTGCACCTGCAGGCGTAATAAATCTCAGTACTCCCACCCTCTGTGTGGTGCTTGTTTCTTGGCTAGCGTGTTGTTTCTGTAACAACACAAGCGATAATGCCTGTGAAATAAATCTGCGGTGGCTGCTGGGAGGTCCCCATGTCTCACGTGGGAAAATCTGAAACATCCTTCTCATCAATCATAGTCATCCTCAGTCCACCTCACCCCTCCCGCTGTTAAATGCAGGAGCACAGGCAGGGCCAGGCCTTTGCTCTCTCCGTGTCATCAGAGTGAGACAGGATGGAAAGGGGGCAGAGCACAGCCATTCAAGGAAGGCCACAACAATTAACATCAAAATGGTGAAGGATTCAACCCCAATAGGCCTTGAGGCTCAGGATGAAGAGATTTAAATTCTAGCAGATCTTGAGATTCATTAAACACCCATTGTAATAGTAACATGGTGAATAACATGCCCCCAGACACAATAGCAGTCCCAAGGCTAGCTACAATATATCACAGGATGGGAAATGGCCAACTCCCTGGGAATCCCAGCCCCTTGCCCTTAGGCTGGTCCTTCTACTTATTAGCATATGAAACCACCAAGCCCAAGAAAACAAGCAACAAAGCGCCACCTCGCGGGCACCCCTCTCTCTCCCTCTTCCGAAAAGGCCCACACTCTGTCTGTGGATTGTGTACCTACTTTTAATCTGAGCATCAAACCCCCAAATCTCGTGATGTTTCTCTTGCCTTTCAGTGTATCTCTCTGAATAAATCTACCTTTACTCAACACTGGCTTGCTCTTGAATTCTTTAATGCATGAAGCCAAGAAACAAAATACTGGTGGGGCACATCCCAGGGGCTCAATCAAAGCCTGGGACACAGCCCTTCTCATGCCCTACATTTTTTTTTCTTGTATCAACAGGACTGGGTTGTGAAGGGAGCTCTGAGGCCCCAGCTATGGGACAGAAGCAGCCTCCAGGGCTCCAATTGGCTGGCAGCCTCTCCCCCAGCAGGGCCTTGGGGTCTGTCCGGTTCTCTGTGGTTCCCTTTCGTGCTGACTCCCCAGCCAGTGAGCATTCTCCTAGGCCTGTCCCCACGGAACCCTTCTCTCCAAAATACAAGCACATCATGTCACAATCCTCTTGTTCAACCAGGGAATGTTCAGCCCACTTTTTTCCTTCCCAGTTAAATACCCAACTGTCCTCCCTCCAATCCCACCATTTCTTTCTTTGTGAGAACTCTGCACTCTCCACACACCGTCCTGAACGCAGGTGCCTTGCTGGCTGGGACCGAGATGTTTCTTTCTCACACAGCCTGTGTCCTTTCACTTTCCCCTTGTTACCTTAAAAAAGCCTTTCCTGAGTCTCCCACCCCTCTGATGCTGAACTTCACAAAGTGCTGAGATTACAGTCACTATGTGCACACCTCCCAGGTTTTGGCAAGGTTTCCTTCACAAGATCTTCATTAAGGTGTTGCATGAAGAAGTTTAAATAGGCTATTCTTTCATCTGAGTGGAATCTGCATAAAATTTAAATGGCTTTGAAGTGAGAGTTAACCAGGGACAGAGATGTTGCAGGTCCTAGTCAAAAGTGTCATGAGGCAAAATGTTCCTCAAAGGCTCAGGGTGGCTTCTGAATGCAGAGTCGGCAGGGAGGAGGTGACAGGCAGTGAGTGGGGTGAGTGACACAGGGTACGCTCCCCCAGCTGGGGAAGAACTGGATTCTTTTCTAGTTTTCCAAACAATTTCTTACTACCTTTTTCTCTTATTGTCACATATCATTTCCTACGAATTAAGCATATCAATGTCAGTCATTTGGGCCGCTTGGGAGAAGCTACAGGATGACATTCACAGGGCTGGGACATGACAGCCACACCAGTCTAGGTTGAAAGACCAGTGGGGATATTTCCATGTTATAAACGGGTATGCAGCAAACTCCGCAGCTTCAATGACCTCATCTCAAAGGTGGGGCCAATAAAACTACCAAGCAAAGTGCGTGATGTTTACGGCCGACACCTGTTTACTAGGTAAGTGCCCGTGACAGCTGCCGCTTAATGGGGAATGTTTACGATCAATGAGGCCCAGTCTACCTGGCCACTCGCGCCCTACCTTCCTGCCTTGGTGCAGCAGCAGAGATTGTTTAGCTGAGATGAACGCCCCCAGAGCAGCCCCAACGGGAATGCTGCCAGCGCTGAACGGCGAGACCTGTTCCTTCCCTTCTCAGAGCTGATCACAGTTTGCTGTCGTCTGTTTTTATGTTTATCCCTTTTGTAACTGCCTCTCCTCCGGAGTTTTTGCTGAAGCAGCGCAGGGCCAGGTGTGTCTTGCGGCCTGCCGGATATTCTGGGCTGGGAAACAGCCGATCCCACATCTAGCTCTGGTGCTGAATGGAGAGGGCAGAAGGCCCAGGGACCCATGCTGAACCGAGGCCCCTGCACCCAAAATTATGGTCTGACTTTGGGCAAATTACACAGTCTTTTTTACCCTGAGATTCCTCATCTGTCCATGAAAATAACTGTCCATGGCACAAAGAGCTACAAGTGTTAAAGGAAATCACCAAATTCACAACCTAGCCAAGGGGCTACCAGTGCATCCTCAACAGACAAATACTGCCTTTCCAGCTCTGACACACGCCAAGCGTGGCGGCCGCACAAAGTGTACACTGCTAAGTGCCAGTGTGTTAAGTGCTTCATGTATACTATAATACTCTTTAGAACATACAAAAATCCCTGGAAGAAATGAATACTATCATGCCCATTTCACAGATTCTCCAACAGGTTGAGAGGTTACATTCTAGTCCAAGGCCCTGTGGTGAAGAAATGGTGATTTCAAGCTGAATATGGGCCCAGGCCTGGACTCCATCTCTCTCCCATCCACCTGACCACTTGCCTATGAAATCCACCTGTCCAATACCCAAGTTTGAAGCCAGCCAGCTTTTAAATGCAATGTGTGTCTCCGTTTGTCAATATTGGTTAATTACCATAGACAGTTCTCAGAAATCACTTCAGAAAGAAATGTTGGACTCACGTCCCTGCCCACATAGAAGAGGAATTCTGCCTTGCCTTCTCCTGTAACGTGCAGAAACCCTTCCCATTCACCACTGAATCCTTTTGTATGCTTCCTCCATGTTTATGTTTGGACACGTCTTCTTAAAGTAGAAGGTACCTGCAGTAATTCCTTGTCGGTTCTTTCCAAGGTTCCAGATTATACATAATCAGTGTAATATCAAAATTTCCTGTGAACAAAAATACTACAATGTGAATGAAAATACTACAACCTTGTCACTAAACAAAGAATGCTGAAACCAAATCATCAGCACTGCCGCCACCCCACAGTGAAGACAGGCCTGCAGCCACTCACAACGGTGCCCTCTGAGCAGACTCAGAATAAGAAAGGATTACTGGCCTTAGATAGCTAGGTGCTTGTCTAAAGAATATATTCAGTCAGCCCAAATGTTTGCTTACTCCCATATATTGAAAAGCACTAAATTCTTGAACTCGAGATACCTGGCTTTCTTTAGATAACAAGCAATGTTTTATTGTTCCAACCACCTGGTCTTTGTTGTAAAGCTCCTATATATCCTAGCTGTTCTCAACCTCTTCTGAGCTGTCCGTCAGAGCAATCTGAGTGGTTGTCATCCCGGCTAGAGTCCTCCCGCCAAATTAAACTTAACTCTAAACTTTTAGGCTGAACATGTATTTCAGTCAACAGTTTTGGCCACCATGAAGGGACCCAGAGCAGACTTCTCTCCACCTGGACTCTCTGATTAACCGGAGCCTTGGTACCATCAGTGGCCCTTTATGCCCATCTGCCTCCTCAGGGAGTCCAGATGAATTTGGGTGAGTCTGTCCTGGTTCTCGGATCTCCAATATTGATTGATGATCCTGAGTTTTATTTGGCGGTGTATCCAGGCACCTGGCCCTCCAGTTGAAGGAGACGGGGGGGGGGGGAATTACCCACCCAGTGGAGACATGCTGGGTGGGGCCTTGTTGAAAGGTAACAGGAAATACCCACCTTGAGGAGACACCCGAGGTGGGGCTGTTGGAAAGATACCTGGAAAATACTCACCCAGTGGAGACGTCCCGATTGGTTCCAAGTTGAAAGACACTGGGATCAGGACTGAGTGGCTAGGTAGGAGACTGGTCTAATGCTTTCCTCAATTTAGTTAACTCCATTGAATTTTTTGGGATAAAAGTAAAACTCTTATGAAGAAACTTTCAACTCCAAAAATGGGACCCTCTTCCTGGCTGATAATAGCTTTCTCGGGTGAGAGAGAAACTTGAAAAAGTGGTAGAGGAAAAGACTTCATGCCACAGAGTTGTCCCTGCGGGAAATCTTACTAGCAATTTTATTCTGACAACCCGGCCTTAGAATGGGGCACAGAACTTTCAAAAAAAAGAAAAGAAAAGAAAAATAAATGACAGATTGCCAACCTCCAACTAATAACCCAGCCAGGTTTATATACGTAGAAAACTTACAACTTTAATTGGGAACTAGAAAAAAAATCTCACTCTGAAAGTAACTAAGCAGGCCTGATAAAAATATTTTTTGGAATTCTGAACTTATAAAAACAAAATCCCCTTTAGGGGAACTTGGATTTCTATTCCTGTGTCCTTGTAATATAAACGTTTTTATTTCTCTGGGTATTTTGTGTGTGTATATGTATGTACATATGTGTTTCCTTTCTTTTAAAGGAAATCTTGGACTCTGCCATGTGAAAGGTACAAGTATTGTGCACATATGGTGGCCACGCAAATGAATTGGGATTCTCAACAATCCTTTGTTTGTACCATTTTTTAGACATTTTGCCATCTTAACCTTTTTTGCATCAGCCTGGACCACAAAGGCCTTTAGCTTTTGGAGAGTAAACTTTTGAATTTCATTTAGGCAACACCCCCACTCTCATGTGGAAAAGCCTCTTCATCTTTTTGGTTTTGAGATATATATATATATATATATATATAAATTGATGGCCATATGATGGATCCTTTAATTTGGAAAAACTTTTAAATTGGTGAAAGTTGAAAGAGCTCTCAATATAAACAGCTGTTTTCTTGGTACGTATTAAAATCAAGTTTAAAGGTAGAAAAATATATCTAATGTTTAACCCAAGAACTTAGTTATAAAAAAAAAACCTGGTTTGAAAAGCTACATTTGTGTTTTTCCTTTCACATCAATGGTTTTAGAGATGCTAATAAAAATTTAGAACAATTAATGTTAATTAGGTTGAATAACTGGAAAGAGGATTGTAAAAATTTCGATTTTTTCTTAATGAAAAAAAAAGTTAAGGGGCTTATCCCAAATGGATAAATATTTTTATGTTGTTATTTTGAATGAGATAAATAAAATGGACAATTTTGGATTTAGATACAAGATTTTGATACTACACTACGTAAAGTTAAAAAAAAAGGGCCAAAGAGATCACCTACTGCCCCCCAACATTAAAGTTCAAACAAGTCCGTTTTATTTACCACAGTTTAATATGTATGTATGAATGTATAGGGCTAAAATATACATATATATATATATTTATATACTGAGATACTTCATCAATGATTGGGACAACAGATCAATTAATCAAATTAAACACTGAGAAGGGTGTAAGCCCTTTGGCTCAAACTTGGGAATTCCAGAGACTTTTCTATTAAATTAGATACAATGCACAAAAACAAGCAAACAAAAAGGCTTCTGGCACTCCTTCTAGAAATAAGAATTATTGATTAAACCTAATAAATATTAAAATTAAAGCTATAAGAGTTAATAAATTTGAGATAAAAGTTTGTAAAATTGGTATATTTAAATCAGCTTTATATAAATTTTTACTTAATTATGTTGTGGGATAGATATGTTTCAATGGAAAAACGCTTCCCCTTTTTGGTATTATAAGGCTGGGCACATATCTGTCCCTCAGAAAATATTGACTGAACAAAGTAAAGGAAAACATTAGAGTTACATGAGCCGTCCAATATAACGTAAAACTAGAAACTAATATTCAGTGGCTAATAAAAAAATATAATAAGAGGTTTACCCTGAGTTTAACTTATAACTCAAGGGAAAGAGACCTTACTTAATGCCTTATGCAAGCTTTGGAAGACAAGATAAAGTAAACTTTAAAGTTTTAACACATGGAATTCTTTGTTTACAGCTCTTCACACTGATTCAAAAAAGCAAATTAAGGAGATGCAATTGGGCCTGGGTGACAGAGCAGTTCTCTGGAGAACTGGACACATGTGTCTCTGTCTTGCAGATCAGAAATGTAAATACAGCAGTGACATAGGTGTGAACCTAATTAGCTTAATGAGATAAAACTTAAGGCCAAAGAAAGTTTTCGCATTTTAGAACTGAGAACTCTGACGGGTCCTTCAGATTTGTCAAGAAATCTTTTATGTCTGTTTCATAAATAGTAAGCCTTAGTGATTTGAGCAAGCAAATTCAGCTTACTCCAACTATTATTATCCCTATCTCATAGGTAAGTTTTAAAGTGAAGCTATGAGATCTCTAGCTTTTGTCTCTTTATAAGCCGGTGTACACATTATAGATGTGAGATATTTATACACCAAAAAAAAAAAAAAAACAAAAAACAAAGTCAAAGAGCTCTGCTTAATTGATGTAAAAAATAAGAGGTTACAAATTAAGTATTTTTAAAATAAAAACTGACCAAATTGACCTTCAGGTTCACGTGTACTGGAAAATATTCAATATTAAGATAATATTTGATATTAAGTATTGTTTAAGTAGTTCTAATTAATATAGACATCTTTAAATTCATCAATAATAAGTATAATACCTTTACTGTACCTAGGTTTAATGAAAGTCAAATAAGATCCTTTTACATCCATTGTAGATTTGTCAAAAAAAAAAAAACAATACTAATGTGGTGTGGTAAAATTTTAAGTAAATTTAATGCAAATGAGATGAGAATTTTGGGTAAATTCTTTCAAATACATTTTTAAAATGTATGCTTAACATAATCTCTGAGTGTTTACTATCTTTAAATTCTAGAGTTGTGCTAAATTAAGTTAAATGATAGGATTTTATTAAATAGCTATGCCATTTTCAGATAAATTAAGATTGAAATATGAATTACATAACATTTAACTTCCTCTTACAGAGAAAATAAAGCTGTTTAGAAATATGAATAAATGATTGGTGCCATCCTGAAATAGTCTCTATTATTAAGGGAAAGATCTCATTATCCTAGGAAAGTAAGATAAATGTGTAAGGGAAGATATAACGAATGGAATTATATTTTGTTAATGAAAAATAGTGACTTTGTACTGAAGCTGGTTACTTCTGAATGGAAGAGAAAATGAAGGACACACTAATATGAATATAGAAAGCTGTGGAAGTCTTGTGGAAGAGGAAACCTGAGGAAAGAGTTTTGTACGTGGTCGGAATTGGCCAAGTTTAGAATCAACTTGGGCAAAATAAATGAATATTAGAAGTAAGCTGGTACAAGACTAGAATTGGTTTTCTCACTGTTAAGAGGACAAAATTTTCTTAAAATGATAATCCACCTTCAGTAACAAATTGTAAAACTTCTTATAACACTTAACTGACTTGTTCTGCCTTTACCTTTGACGTATTATCTTTTTAATGAATAAGTACTACTTTACAGTGATCTATATGTTTATCTGACCAAGTGTTTTGAAATCTTTCAAAAAGCTCCCCAGATATCAATTTCTAATTAAAGTTCTTTTAATCTCCAGTTAAGTTTGGGATGCTACAGAGGGCCCCTGAAACATCCCAAAGAGAGATTTTAAACAACTAAGTTTCATTTGGCATGTTAAATAACATGGTATTGTCAAATGAATCATAAATCTTCCTAGGTTATATTGTATGAGAAAATATTATTAATATAGAAATTACAGAATTTATATGGACTCCCTAAAATTCTGGTATATCTGAAATGTTACCATTCATAATTCTGGTTATTGTGACCAGGTTACATTATCAATTATAGTGTAATGGTGCTTAACCATGCTTTTAAATCTTTTGTCATTTATAGACAGTTAATTGTTTTCTTCTGATGATTTTGTAAAATGCATGATCTTCAAGGAGATTTACTGATTTCTAATAAATTTCAAACTATAGCACTGAACTAAACTGGGTAAGAAATTTTAAAGGTCTAATGAAAACTCTGATTGAAAGAATTAGTTACATGGGACTGAGTAAAATGATGAATATGGTAATAATTTTTGATTTTGTCTGAAATACTACTCGCTTTAAACCTGTTTCCCAGACATAAAGAAACTCTTCTCCTTAAGCTAGTTATGATTCACAGCAATTTGATAAATTATACCTATGTAAGCAGCCTTGGAAGAGTTATCTTTTCTCTCTATCTGATCCCTCAAGAGACTAAAAACTCTTAGGTCCCCAGTGGCTCTATCAGACAAATTAGGAAGATCATCTCCTAATAGATATAGGAATCTAAAGATATTTTAAGGATTTTAAAGAGAAAAGAATTTACCTAAATCTGTACGGCAGAAATCCATGTCAAGCCCTTGACGTGGCTTTCCTGGCCTTAGAAAACCTTATTAACTTTCTACCCTTAGACTCCTTATTAAAAGTTCCAAAACAGCCAAGTTAAAAAAGCCTATATGATCAAATAATCAGAATTAACTTGTAAACAAATTAATCCTTATTTGGCTATATTTGAGAAAAATGATGGTCACTTTATAGAGAAAAAAGTTTATATATTAGTGGATATTAAACTCTAGTTTCGTTAATTGAGGTCTATACTTAGTAAGACACTTCCC
Organism: Vicugna pacos; assembly: GCF_048564905.1. Lineage (NCBI taxonomy): Eukaryota > Metazoa > Chordata > Mammalia > Artiodactyla > Camelidae > Vicugna > Vicugna pacos. The sequence goes on along the minus strand of NC_133008.1, from coordinate 4,733,660 downwards.
AGATCATTCCTTGATGTTATGTGACATTGCTGAAAAGTTTAATTGAATTATTGAAAGGATACCCTAGCTTTGTTTCTGAAGCTCAATAATCTAACTTTGGGTAAAGTTCCAAAGCCCCATGACCTGCAGCCAGGGGATTATACATACTGGAACAGGCATGACTTAAAGAACTGTCTACAACCTGAATGGAAGGACCCTTTATCAGGTACTCTTAACTAGACCATACACACCAAAACTGAAGGAAACGGACATTCAGAATCATTTCCTATAAGAAACATCCCCTGCAGTGCAATGGCCAATAGAGCACTGCTCACCTTTAAGCAATGCCCAATTGGAGAAAAAGCTACCAGGCCAGGATGAGAAGAAGACGACATCTGAGGTACACAGCTGACCTAAGACACCGGACCAGGCCTGTATACCAATTACTGTGATAATTTCTCCTACCTTTGATTATGAACTACTCCAATTGTTAAGGTTATGGTAAATTAACTATGTTTATTACTTCTGTGTTACATTGGTGGGTTTCCCTACTCCAAGTCTCTAACTAGATAGCCCTCAGAAACGTTATTCTCAAAAGAAATTATAGTTCTATTTAGGCCACTGTTGATCTTACATGGTGGGAGACATCACCTGGCCAATTAATAACTTCCCTGAGCCTGATCATAAATATGAACTTCCTCGTAAGATCACTCAGACTCAATCAGAAACACAAGCAAAATTTTACCCCAGAATATAACTTCTCAACTATTAAATTCTTACTTGTGACTTTATTAACGTTACTAGCTGTATTAGTTATATACTGTCTATTTTATAAAATTGTTGTCTCTTACATTTCCCAATGTGTAACTAGGCCTACAAGATTGATGATGGCTAAACATCTTGAAGAAATAGATAAAACCTATAACCCTGCAGAAAGTAAATATAATAGTGTGATTCTATTTATGGGAATGAACAACGAAGGGAAAACATTTCCTGGATTAAAATAGGCTAGTATGGCAGGCGATCCAGAGAACTTTCAGTATCAACAGGGCATGAAAAATAACCTAACACCTTGAATGGCAGCTCAGAAGATTCTTCACCTGAACTAGGATATGAGCCATCATAGCACCGTGGGACAAAATTGGTCTTGAAATGTCTCTCAAAATATTGGTCGAATTTAGGAACAAGGGGGAGCACTGTGAATGAAAATATTACAATGTGAATGAAAATACTGCAACCATGTCAGTAAACAAAGGATGCTGAAACCAAGTCATCAGCAGCTGCCGCCATCCCCCAGCGAGGACATGCCTGCAGCCCAGCCTCTCAGTCACTCACAGTGGTGCCCCTGAGAGGACTCAGAATAAGAACGAACAGGATACTGGCCCTAGAAAGCTAGGTGCTTGTCAAATATATGGATTCAAAGACCCAAATGATTGCTTTGTCCATACATGGATAAGCACTAAGTACTTGAACTTGAGATACCTGGCTTTCTTTAGATAACAAGCAATCTTATTATTTCAACTACCTGGTCTTTGTTGTAAAGCTCCTATATAATCCTAGCTTCTCCCCTACTCTTGGGTGTAGTCCCTCAGTGTGATCTGAGGGGCGGTCATCCTGGCTCGAGTCCTCCCGACAAATAAAACATAACTCTTAACTTTTAGGCTCCACGTTTATTTCAATCAAGTCCAAGAATAGACACAAATCGTCAATTCTGTAAAGGGACACACTGGATCAGGAACCAAAAGCGTGTTTTAGTCACGAAAATCTACGGCTCCCTCTTTCTTCCTGTCATTATACAATCCCACCAGAACTCATTAGTTTGCTGTCTGCTCATCTGGTAACCAAACTCAGAGAAGAGTCAACTCAGCAGAGCGCCATGTTCGGGAGAACCCCCGTCGAAACACTGCGGGCTGCCTGCCCTCACGCACGCTCTGCTGACCCCTAGTGTCCTCCGTGGAGACCAGGCCAACAGAACTGCTCCAACAGCTGCAAAGTCCCACACATTAAATAAAAGCATTTTATTTTATACTATATGTTACGTATATACTCATTTCTGAAAACAGCTTTGCCAGAAGCCCAAATCTTCAACATTAATCTGCAAAGTCAAATCCGGTCCCCAAGGGAAAACAAGTCTTAAGACAATGCTAAGGCCTACAAAGTCCTCTCCATGACCATCAACCAAACTTCTGTAGGTCTGCAGCTGCAGGAGGCTACATGTCTGCTTTTAAAGCAACCCCTTCCTGCCCTCGGGTGCTACAATGTCCTTCCACGCCCTCCCATCTCAGGGTAAGAGCAGCCGCTGCAGAACCTTGCAGGGCAGCACTGACAGGACTGGACAAAGAGGATCAGAGCTTAACTAAGCCTTCTGATGACACGAGCTTGTCACTCTGTCACTTTACAGATGAAGATATACATAGAGAGAGGTGGGGTGATCTTGCTCAAAGTCACACAGATAATAAGTGACAAAGTCTATAACTCTGCTCCTCCCTCCGGTGTGACACCCCAACTGGGATACACACAGGGCTCTTTTGTGCCTGCCTGACCAGTCTTTCCCATCACTCATGACATACCACAGGGTCTGAAATTAGCATGCATTTTCAGCATCTTTTCCCTCCAGTTTCACAGGAACAAGGCTGTTCGGGCCACTGTATGAATCCCGGCTCCCCGAAACCTCCGTGCTCAAGCTGGTCTTGCCTGTGCATCTGGCCCCCTGCTCAGAGACTCTTCTCCCATGCAGGAGGATGTTTCCACTCTCCACAGAGACACCCACTCCGGGGAGCCCTACTCTCGCCCCCAGCACGGCAGGTGTCCCAGGCCACACCCCGAGGAGCCCCATTAGGACTGTGGGTGCCCAGGCCTGGTAGTCAGACCAGCAGCCTAAGACCCAGGGATTATGCCCAGGTCACCCTGCAAACCTACTGCCCACCTCACAGTCCCCAGCCAGCAGGTCACATGGAAGTCACAGTAAGTGCCCCACCCCATCCAGGAGTCTCTTCATTTGCCAGCACAACTGATGACAGGTTTCCAACCTTTGGTCAGTTTCGCACAAAACAGCACCCTCTACTGTGAAGCGGGTGGTTTTCGCTTCTGCGCCCCATTCTTACTGCAAACGTTAAGGGAAACCAAGAGGCCTTTTATCAACCCTTTTCTGATGACACCCTCCCACCCACAATACTCTCATGCTCAAGAGCTTTGGATCCACGTGATTTTGTTTCCCTTACGCTAAGTGGCCCAAAACACTGAGGGATTCTTTCCCTTTTGAGGGTATTTGTACTCAGTTTATCAGCTTTAATCTGTTTTTGTCTCTCCCTTCAGTGTCCGTAGCAGTTGCCACTTCTTAGTCACTTCAGCAGCCTCCCTCCCAACAACTAGTCTAGGAAATCTGCTGTGATGAGGGGCCCGGGGTCAGTCACAGAAGATGCAACTAAGGCACAGAGAGGCTACATAATTTGCCCAAGAAGATCAGCTTCAACCCCCAACAGTGTGTGTCAATGCCCTCTGTTTAACTCTTATGCTAAGCAAGCTAACTTTTTGTAGATTATGGTTATAAACAGATGAGGTATCAAAATACATACAAGGACACACATCAACTCTAAGATGGTCATTAACTCCACTTTTTTGTTTCTATTTATTTCTATTAAAAAAAATTAAGAACCTCTGCAGTCAATAGAGCAAAATGTTACTGGGGGCTTTAAATCCAGAATATAGAGGTGTTAAGTGTGTCATTACTCAGACTTATTTGTATGTTCACAAGACAAGATGATTTGAATGTAACTCTCCCCTCCCCCTACTCACTACTGGGTCTCACCTGAGCTCCCAGACCACACATTCAAAAGCCTTTAAATTTACCCACAGCTGAACTCATTAGTTTTCCCCCAGAAATCCCTCTGCAGCTTTCCCTAATCATAGCAAAGCAGGACCATCATTTACCTCGTTAATCCACACAGAAACCTTGGCCTTACTCCATCCTACATTCACAGACAACATTCATCCTTTCATTTTTACCATCGAAACATGCCTTCAATCTGTTCGCTTTTACCCACTGACCATCTCACCGCTCAAGGGGAAGCCACCAACACTGCCCACCTGGACACAAGAGTCTCCCAAGTGGCCCCACAGCCACTCTCCCCTGCTTGAGACAAATGGGCTTGTGTCACATCCGCGTCTTTTGGACTCTTTTCAGACCCACTGTTCCTAGAAGAAACTCCAAGTTCTTCACCTGGTGAAACTCTTTGCCATGAAACTGTCAGCTCAGGGAGGGCAGGACACGCCCTCTCCCCTCGGTCCCGCCCTCTGTAAGAGCATCAGCTTGGGAGGACCTGCTGAACTACACCAGCCTGTATTCTAGACCTTGTCTTGAGTTCTTAGCAAACTGCTTCACTTATCCATACAAATCCAAGGTAGATTACAAAGATTTTAGATGTTGAGCTAGACTATTGATTTGAAGATTTTGCACTAGCAACCGGCAAGGACATGTTCAATGATTCTGTCTTCTTAAAACCACACCCAGTTTAAAGGAGTAATTGTGGAATGTCTTCGGATTAAAGGGGACTGTACTTTTACAGAATTTTTGTTTTATAACATGAACAACCTGGACAGGGTCACAAAAGGAACTGCCTCACAAGTGACCGGAGACAGGTGAGAGGCATATAGCAACAGGTCATAAAGATGGTAAGAGTGAAGTTATTTCTCCAACCCCCAAAAAAATTCCTCCAAGAACCGAAAAATCTGAACTTTGAAAGTAAAATAATATCATATAAAGAAATAAAATAAATAATCCTCTTCATCAGGATTTCAAGGTCTGACTGCAGAACTTTTAGCATGCCATACTGAATCCTAGCACAGAAAAGTCACTAGGACAAGTGGTGAGTAATTTCCAGGAAAATGGCAGTAATTCCTCCACTTGTAAGAGGACACACACTCACTTGTAGAAGGTGATTGTAAACCACATTCTGCAGAAATTAAGAAGATTCCGTCACCGCTTCAAGATGGTGATGACACGGTAGGACGGCTTGGATGCATGCTTCTAACTGAGTCACCGGCATTCTTACACTGCAAGGGGATAAGGAGGCCCCCATTCAAGAGCTGAGATATTCCTGTCATGTCTCCCAGGGCTTTCCTCGGGGACTCAGTACCCTGCAGCATCCGGCCCCAGGCGAGGACACGCAGCGTAGCCCACACAAGCAGGAGGGGCACTGTGCTTGAGAAATCCCATCTCCGATGGGAGCAAGAGGGGCTGGTGTGGTTGTGTGAACCTATAAATGCTCATAGAAATACACCTGCATACATTCAAGTGATACAAATAACAGTAGCAGGATATTTAACAAAATTTCAATTGTCAGTGTTAATTTTACCATTCTTTTCCTCTTGTTCCCTGCACTCTGAGACAGGCGTAGGCTCTCTCACACCTGCAGCTCTGATGCAATAGTTGTGAAGTTATTTTACTTTGCTGCAAGTGTTTCCACTCCCCGTGTCGCTGTGACTGTCGTGTCTTAACACAGTCAGATGTCTTCCTGGATCTCTCCCTGAGTTCCTTGCTTCTTCTTCTCAGATCCTGAGATAAAGAACAGGTGAAGGCACATGACTAGAAAAGGCACTGTGGACTTGACCAAAGTTCTCAGGGAACCCCTAGGTGAGTGCTGCCCTTATCTTCGATTCTCAAGGTTCTTCTCAGGGTGACATCCAGACCGGAGACAGTCTTCGACCCAATTAAAAGCTGTGTGGTTTGGGTGCGGGGAAAGTTGCAGGAGCTGGTTCTGGATCCGAGTCCCTCCACACCTCTGCTCCTCTCTCTCCCGAGGCCCCACTTCCAAGCCCCCAGGCTCCCTGACCTTCTGTCCTTCTCTTCTACTCTACTCCAAGCCCTTTTCCTCTTCCTTTATTCCCTGATTATCCCCAGCTGGAGTGATTTTTCCATCACAGTATCTGAAACAATTTCCTGCTGCTGGAAAAGAGGTCTCCAGAGGTCAATGTGCATATGGCGGTTCCTGAAGAGAGCCCATGGTTAGGGGGCACTCACCAACACTCACGGGGCATCAGGCATGTTGCAGGGTTGACCACCCCCAACAAGAGTTTGCTGTGACCCCAAGGCACGCACAGCATACCTGCTCACAAAACTGTAGTTGGGCCACTCATCTGTTATTAAGAAGCAAAAACAAAAAAATTTCTCATATTTCTTACTAAAATCATTTATGAGGTGTAAAAAGAAATTGTAATAGAAAAGAATAAATTTGACTCCATGTTAGATGTGTTCGTTTGGCTTTATACATGTACCCTGTTTGCTATCTCTGCAGCTTTTGTAAAAGAAAGTTGCCTTTAGCCTGAAATATCCAGGAGCACCTATTCTTGAAGGATGTTAGCTCTTCTACATTTATGTAGAGATGGAAAATTGCAAAATAGAGAATAACCTTTGTTTTTTTGGAGGTTTTACGGGGGCACCATGATTTGACACATATGGACAGCTGCTAGAACAAAGGATTCCAAGGACAAACAATTCATACAGCAAGAAGTTTGCAACAACTGACCACATTCCCGCCACTTTTTACTATAAGAGGAGACTGAATTCTGACTTGGGGAAGATAGTTCACCTGGATATCAGTATGCCATCTTCTGGGTCTGCCAGCTTTTAAAATAAAGTCACTATTCCTTACTCCAACACCTCATCTCCCGATTTATTGGCCTGTCAGGCAGCAAGCAGAACGAGTTTGGACTTGGTAACAAAATGAATGCACTGGAGGTAGTATGTCTTCACTTTTTCCTCATTTCCAGTATGTCACAGCCTATCAATTTTATATGCTGTTTAACAACACGACCAAAAACCTATTATATGGAATTGATTCCACAGAAATAAAATTATTTCTACTCTTTCAAAATTTATTTTTTCTTTTCTATTTTATTTTGTTGCTTATAGAAAAGAAAATACAAGTCAAATCATTTTATTTCATGTATTTTTATAGCTACATAATCTAACTACTACAAAGATTTAAAATGCAATTAAAATTGTTCATATATTAGCATAAAGAAATATACACAATCAATGCAGATTAGGAAATGAGTGGATATTTACTAAAAATCCACTCACATCCAGTCTTTTACAAGCATATTCTGGAATATAAGCTCTATTATCCAGGTGTCCCCCACCCCCATTCTCACTGCCGAGTCCCTTAGTAATCAACTACCAAGGCAGCAGCATAGAACCACACGATCACTATTTTAGGTATACATGAGGGAATTAGCTCATTCAATTCTAAAACAGAAACCTTAAAATAAATACTGAACTTATTTTCAGATAAAGAAAATTGGACACTAAAAGAACAGTTTCTCCCCCACATCACAAAGATAATAACTGGTAAAGGCAAGATTTGAACTCATCTGCCTGATTCTAAAAACTAAGGTGGAAATCCCATTTGGCTGGGGAAGGTCCAGCAGCACAGCCTATCATCCTATCTTCGTTCAGATCTAGCCTTAGACAGCCTGAGACCGTACCCCATTCCTATGGAAGTCGAGGGGAAATGATAACAGTAAGGATTTTATATTGAGTAGTTTCTTAGGTCTCATTTATATATAGTGTCAGCAGGTCAGCAGAAAACTCTGGGAAATATGAGTGGGAACTCAATATATCAGGACAGAGTGACCTTCCCATGAGAGTCCTCATGGACATAAACTAAATGCAACTGAGCAATGAAAACTAGCAAGACCATGGAACTCAAGCAAGAAGGATCCCTGCCATCCCCTCCCAGTTGCCTCTTCACCCACGTGGACAAGATGGCAGAAGACCCAGTTTCTTCTCCAAGTTACAACATCATGGATTCTCACCCATAAAAAGTTACGACTCCATGCTGTCTTAAGTCTTTCCAACTCAAATATGATGACACCATTATCTCAGCAGAATGTCTATGTCTCACTTTCTCTCTTCTATTAGGAGACTATATCTATAACCACAAAGCAGAAATCCAATTAAAAACACCATGCACGAAGCCTGGTGAAAGTCTGCATAAGAGACTTTGTTCTCACGCTCAGTGAATGAAAAGTCAGAAAAAGTAGTCCTCCCTCTGCAGGTGGGAGGTAGCCTGATTGTGTGTGTGTGTATGTGCATGCGCGTGTATGTGTGTAAACCAAATACAATGTATTCTGGGATGTGTACAGATTTTTTTTATGTTACTGTCATTTCATGAGGATGAGCAAACCTTTAAAGTAATTTGAATCTAGTGTTCTGAAAGAGTCTCAGGCTCTTTTGGTGGAGGATGGGAAAGGGGAAAGGCAAGGAGGAAAGATGTAAATGAAGCATAGGAGTAAGAATACTGCTATGGAAAGGCAAGACATTAATTTTGTTCCTACTTGCATTACACACAAATTAGGGACTGGCTTTCCCCCATGTCTTGTCAAGCACTAACTTGCAGAAGAAGAGGCGACAGTCCATTTTTCACTGAGATTGTGACTGTACGTGGCATCTTATAGACAGAAATTATTTACCCTGATCAAACACTCAAGCAGCAGGCTGTAATTCTCCTATTTTGAGAGACAACAAAACAGGAGTTGAAAGAGTGTATATAACTTGACAAAAGTCAGAGGACCAGTAAACTAAAGAGGATGAATTCAAACTCAGATCTGAATGCAGAGTCTGATATTCCCACTCCCAGGGCTCGAAAATCCTTAACTCACAGGCTCCCCAGCACCCCTGCATTGTTCCCAGCACCAAGCATTTCCCATGGCGATGGTCTCCAGCTCTCAGACACAGCACTTTGTGCAGCCAATAACCTCCATTCGACCTTGATCATCTACCTGCCTCGCCCAACAGGCTTCACAATACAGGCAGGAAAGCTGGCTTTCAAGTGCATACAAAGCCACCCCTGTTCTGACCTGGCCTCTTCAGTGGCTTTTCCAGCATAAAGGCAGCCATAAAACTGCTCACAGTTTGTACATGAGCCACATTACCTCTCTCCATCTGTCTCCCCACCTATACTACTTAGCTGTGACCATTTTGATAATGTTGGAAACAAATTTTTAAAAACAGAAAAGAAAGGATTCTGGAACAAGTACTTAATACTTACAATTTTAAATGACAAGTTACAAAGTGAGTATTTACAAACCGACTCTGCCTTCCTAAGTGTCAGTTTTAACAGTTACAGAATATAAGAGCAAAAACTTCTCACTTACAAAATTAACAAAAACATCAACAATAATCTGGAATAAACTCAAAAACAATGCCCATGTTGTACATGGAGAAAGTACAGGACTGTACTGAGGGGTAAAGTAAGAGGTGTGAATGTAGAGACATCAACATATTTTATGGAGGAAAGCAGTTTTGTAAAGATGTACGTTCTCCTAAAGATAATTCAAAACTTACTAAAAAATCCCATGACAACTCTTATCTATTTTTTTAACTTGAAAATAGTAGTTTAGAATTCTTCAGGAGTAATAAAGTCATTATACTAGCCAAGAAAATTAGGGATGGAAAAAAGAATAAAAAAAATCACACCGTCAAATATTATGTAAATTTTTACAATATGTAAGAAATAGCGCTGGAGTAAGAAAGTAAGATTGATAGAAATAAACCATGAGCTCAAAAAGAGACTCTAGTGTATATAAGTATTTTGTACAGGTGGGATTTCAAATCAAAGAGCAAAGTATGAATTCAATAATAGTCCTGGGACGATCAGGGAATCACCTGGAAAAAACAAATTCTATTCCTGTCATAATGACCACAAGAAAAATTACAGATAGTGATGTAAATTTCAGAAAGTACTAATAACAGAAAACACAACCATTTGCTCATATTAATTCAACTTCTCCTCACTATGACAAGTACTATTATCATCTCCATCTTAGAGATTAAAAAAACTACAGAAGAGATTTATACCATTATAAGAAACTATTCCTAAGGTTAATATCAAGGATAAAACCCAAAAAGTAGACATTTACTATCTTAAGATTATTTTGGGCCACAACAAAGATAAACCTACTGAACAAAATGAAAGGCAAGAAATGACAAGGAAAAGCTCTGTGATACATGCTGATGAAGACAAGGGGTTAATTTTCATAACATACAAAGAGCTGTCACAAAGAAACAAGACGCTCCCTCACTTAAATGTGTGCAAAAGTAAAAAGGAATCATTCACTTTTAAAAGTCAGAAGGCTAATGAGTGAAAAATGCTCAATACATCACTGGTCATCAAGTGCAAACTAAAACAATGAAAAAGCACTTTTCTCAGCATATTGGCAAATATTTTTAAAAGATATTCTAGCTAGTGTACATCTTTCATAGAACAAACTGTGAGTGATCTTTTTGGAGGACGACATGCCAATGGATATGTAAACTCTGAAAAACGTGTGTACACACAGACTGAACTCCACTTTTAGGAATCATTTCGTTAAGGAAAAAAATCAGTTCAAAAAGATGTACTCAGAGCATTTACACAGCACTGTTTACAATAGTGGGAAGAAAAGCTGAAGTGAAATCATATTCAGCTATAGAGAACTGGTTACATAAGTTATTCTACATCTTTTCATTCCCCACAGGAGAAGGAATTTCTAGAGTCACTTGAAAGGAGCCTGTGATGTATACAGTTGTCATATCCAGGGACTAAATTTCCAGAAACCTTAACTAAAGGAATACTCATACAAGATCACAGAAATGTTTGTACGAGAAGGATGCCAGTCAAACATCCTTTCTGGCAGTGGAAAATGGAGAAAACTTATGTGTCTACCATCAAGACAATGATGCGGTAAATCAAGGTGAGCTGTGGGCACTAAGGGTCCGGCGTTTCGGCGTAGTCCAAGGCCTTGTCCACAGTACTCTCCCACGAAAGGTGTCCTTACACAAGAGACCAAACCTGCACATCAGGAGACCCCTCTACTCTATCTGAAAGGACCGGGTGGGTCTGGTGTGGGAGGACATCTATGATATACACTTGAGTGTATAAACCGAGCTGCAGAATACATATAGTATGGCCTTATTTTTCAATAAAGCATATATACACACAGATATACATAGATTTCTCATATACGTGTATGTATGTATGTGTATATATATATCACATAGGCATAAAATTCATGAAATATATACACCACATTGTCAGCAGTTTTTACTCTCAGGAAAAATGGGAAGGGATGTATGGGCCTTTCGGCACCACCACAGTACTCTTTTCAGTATTTCAGTTACGTATACTTGGAATTTAAAGGTTTATTTAAGTCCGGAGAAAAATGGACGATGCCTCCACAAGACAGAATGCTATACTGGTCATTAAAAATCATGCCAGGGGAGATAGAATATTGTAGAAAAATGTGTAATAAGCCGAATGGAAAATGGAGGTCTCCACACAATAAACAGGCACAGATTGCTCACTGGCTTTTATGACAGAGGTATTACACACTGATGAAAAGAACAGAAAGTAGATGTTAATGTGTTACTTATTATCTCTGAGTAGTGGGATCAGGAAGATCCTTTTGCCCTTTTTTCAGACTTTTATATTAAATACACTTTTTTTCATCTAAAAAAAGCATTTTTAGATGTGTATTACCACACAGTGAAAAAAATACACGAGTACTTACAGAAACAAATAACTAGGAGACACCGTAGCAGCGTCACACAATGTAGAACGGGCGATCCTGAATAACACCGCACAGTTATATAAGGACCCACAAAGTGAGAGCACCTGCTGTAACAGGACGCGGCCCCCTTCTATTTGTCAGCAATGTCTTCAGGGCTGAGGCAGTTCTGAGCACGGCCAGTGTCAGTGCTGGTGTCTGGATGGATGCCACTGGAGGTGAGGGCACCTGCAAGCCGAGAGGAAGGACAGAAATCATCCTCTGCTTTTTCTGTCTTGTTTCATTGTTACTTTAAAAGAGAGGCGTAAATAAGATAAAGAATCTTCCCTACTGAAATTTCAGTAATGAAACCGTTTTTAAAGTGTTCACAACTTATATTCTGCCTATAACTGTCTTTTCAAAAAAGCATCATATTTATTAAATGTTAATTAACCTGTTGAAACCTATTAAAGAACATGAATTGCACTACTTAAAAGCACCACGCCTGTAGTGACTACTTTAGCTGTCTTGACGGCAGTGAAGTTAGCCTCCATCATCCCGTGGCCCTGAGCTTCTGACGCTGGTAAGAAAGCACGCTGCCACCTCAGATGGAGAGAAATAGTGAAAGCATTTTTTGAAATCTACAACACTGACAAAGCATAACTGACAAATCCTAGCCTCCTTTGAGGCTGTCATTTTCTTTCTGTGGCCAACACCCGTCAATGAGCAGAACCACCCCATTCCTGAGCCATGGGACTCACGTGGGAAGCAGTTTTGGAGAAATTTCCAGGTATAGAATGTAACCAACTATACATAGAACTCTGAAAAAAGAAAAGGAGCAATACTCTGATTTTGGAACACACTAAAAATATTCTCCTGAGCCTTAGTAGCTGGAAAGGCTGAGCTTCTCCTAAACCACTTATTTATTTCACAGCCAGTGAGCATCTCACACAAACCCTGCTTCCCTGTGTCTACTGGGAGCCTCAGGCACACTGTTGCTGTCGATCTTATCAGTCACAGGGCAGAGGCTTGTGTCTCATGCCTACAACTCTCACACAGGCTTACCTCCTAGACTCACTGTCTGAACTTGGCCCCATTTTCTCACCTGTTTACTTGGTATCTGTTCTTCTGTAAGCTGCCTGAAGTGCTTTTTGGAACAAGTCAGAAGGATCAGTGGATTGAGAAATGGACAGATGGACAGGTGAGAGATGGGGAGACAAACAGAGAGACTCCAAGGAAAGGGGAACAAAGAAAATTTCCTATGCAAAACCGTCTTCTAGTCAGGGAAGAAAACCACCACAGAGAAGTATGAAGAGGCAGGTGGCTTAGGACTGTCTCCTGGATTCCATGAAAAGTCACACCAAGAGATGAGAGGGTAGAATTATAAATAATAAAAGAAAAAAAAGCATGCATGCTTGAAAAATATATCTACACTATGTACTTTCTAAAGAATAGATTCAACTCAGCAGGGCCCAATAACACAATTCTTGGGTATTTACAGAATTGAGAATCCCATCTCCAAACCACAAGGCATCCATTCGGAGCACTGAGTGTCTACACAGTGCGGTCATAAGCCGTCACCGGAAAATCTATGCTATCCTGCACTTACGAGGAACGAGCAGCTGTGCTCGGGCTGCCCACATGCGTCATTTACACCCCACAGCACTGCTACGGGAGGGGGACGCCTAGCGAGCCCCATCTCTACAGGACCAAAAACAAGTCCGGGAAAGGATAAGCCGACCTACCAGTTCTCCATCTCACAAGACTGGTCACTCCAGAGCAGGAATCGAACTCAAACCCACATTTGCAACCACAGTACTACCGTACTTCATGTGCTTTTTGTGTGCATAATACATTTGTTTTGGGCATGAAAGGATATTTAATAAATGATCGGTTGTCTTGTCTATCCAATTAGCTCACAATCTTTATTTTTTTTGAATTGTACACTTTTCCCCTGGAGAAAGGAACGGAAAGAGCAGGGGTCAGAATAAGGTGGGGCTCCATTCTTTAACTGTTACCTTATCTCATTCAAGTCCTGAACCAGGGAGAAGGAGCAAACGTTCTCTTCATCTTTTAAAGAGATTGCTCCACTGATGGTGACTTACTCAACTCCAAAACCAAGTCTGGGGGAAGGGTGCATGCAGCAACCAGAGCAGTATCACCTGTAGGTAGGTGAAAAGAGCTCAGGGGATGGCTCAGGGGGTCAGCCTGATTTAATTTGAATCTATAAAAGAATACCACAGTCTAAAAATACTAGCATGCAATGTATTTGCTCTTTCCTGATATCTAACAAGTTTCCACAGCCCACATGTAACATTATCGTAAACTAGTGTAAGGAAGAGTCCACAGACAGGGAAAATCAATGCCACAGGCAGGCTGAAACCCAGGCTGGAGGAAAGGAAGAGAAAGGGCATAGTTAAGAAGAGGGGAAAAGCTGGGAAAAAGACATCATCACAAGGACTCTAAAGCATCATCCAGCAATCATATAATCAATCATTCAAGAGAGAGTTACTGACGTCCTATTTTGTGCAAGATTTTACAGAGGGCAAAGAAAGGCCGCAGCGTCCATGGTGACAGCAAGTGGCAGGGCTATAATACAATTTTGATCCTGGTACCTTGCACAATTGTACTCAGTATAAAGGTAAAAATATAAAGTAAAATAATACTATGTAAACTCTACGCATTGTTGACAAAAAATTAATGAAGACCTAAATACCAGGACAGACACACCATGCACATTCATGGATCAGATGACAGCGCTCTTGGAATGGGAGTGCTCCCCAGAGTGATCCGTATACTCAACGTGGTCTCGATCACAATCCCAGCGGGCTCCTCTGCAGTAACTGACTAGCTGCTGCTACAACTCATATGGGAATTCGAGGGTCTCAGTAACCAAAACGTACTTGAAAAACAAGAACAATGTGAGAGGACTTGTAATTCTCAATTTCAAACCTTACAACTGTATCTCCAGGTGAGATTAGAGGCCATTTTTAAGTTATTACTGTGTTTATCCTTATTTTCTAAATTGTGTACAATGAATATATCTGTTAGAATAAGAAAAATAAAAAGTAAAGTATCTTTTAAAACATGCACACCGATTCATTCATTGGGAAAAAATTATTTTAACTATAAAGAGGTAAAAACATATCTAGTGAAAAAGGAGTACTTAAAAACAAGTGTGCATTTACAATTTTCATAAATTGAAAACTGAAAAGCACAAATACATCAAGTTTCTAGGGAGACTGGTGAAACATATTAATAGCTATTTTCAAAAATTCTAATTGAACAATGAAAACTCAACAAAGGGAAATTTGTGATTAACAACCAACTGGAAACACATGGAGAGCAAAGGCCTAGAAATCACAGTTCCTTTAACTCTGCTACTAACTCAATAGGAGAGGAAATTCCTCACTGAGGGGACAGTGGAATCCCATGCATAAGACAGGATACACAGTACAAACTGCAGTAGTATCGGGCATGAATTCCTTAGAAGAATTCTAAAGTTACAACATTGCTGAAAAACTATAAAAACACTGACAGACAGATTAAAACACACAGTCATATATATTACATAGAAACTTATGAAGCCTGCTCCCATGTTGCATAGAAATACAAACATATTTGTTCATTTATAGGCACTGGTTACTTTATACCAAATAGAATATTTCAACTAAAAGAAAAAATCAATACTACACTCCTCTTGTCAAAACTACTTGGTAAGTTACCCTGCTATGTAACCATAAAGTGTCTAAAATAGGTCTAAAATTAGTGACAAAGATCTTTGTATGTTTCTTGAATTCTTTTAAAAATTCCAAGCTTAATTTTAAAATAGATCTGAGCAGAATTTCTATATTATCTTTTCCCTCGTGAAATGAACAACACAGTCTGTTGTAAAAATTCTGTCCTTACAATGATTCACGAGCACCGTATCCTCACAAAACTGCTGGACAACAAGGCACTATCCAGACACTGTGACCAAACAAATGAAACACAGGGAAGACAGTGACCCTATTCTAGAGGGCTTATAAGCCGTGTCGACACCTGGTTTTTATTTGATTGTTTTGATTGGCTATCAAAATAAAATCAATCAAGTAATTTCTTCTTTGAGCATTCTGTAAGTCATGACTGTTTTTAGTGTCATGAGCAGGAAAGACTTAAGCATGACTTGATTAGGTCAACTAGCAACAATCATCACTGGAGAGTGAGTAATAAAGAAGTTAAGTGATAGCAATGCTTCTGCCTACATGAGACCTAAAGTAAATCAACACTGATATCCGAAATGAAAATAAGGAGATGAGGTCCCTAATGAGAAAACAAACTAACAAGAAATCAAAAAAGGACAGAAGTTTTCATTAACGATTCCAGGCAGTAGTGGAGCATGTTGGTGAAGAGCACAGATGCTGGGGACAAACATGAGGGTCTGAATTCCCACAGCACTGGGTAGCTGTGACACTGATATTTCAGTGAAATTTTCTGCATCTGAGTCTCCTATCCATAGACTGGTGACAACAACTGCACCCATTTACGAGAACGGTCCTACAAATTAAGTTATTTTATATATAAAAGTTTAAATAAAATACCTCAGATTTTAAATAATACCCCAGAATCACAAGGAACAAAGAAAACAGATAAATTGGAGTTCATCAAAATTTAAAATTTTGCTTCAAAGTGCACCATCCAGAAAGTGAAAAAACAGCACACAGGAGAAATTTTTTTTAAATCATTTATCTGACTAGGAATTTGTATCTCCAAATGAAAAAAAACAAACAACTCTACAACTAAACAATAAAAAGGCAACTCAATTAAAATGTGAATAAAGTATCTGAAAATTTATTTTTCAACGAAAATATACAAATGGCCAATAAGCAAAATGAAATGATGTTCAATAGCATTAGATGTAAGGGAAATCAAGTCAAAACCTCTAGAAGAAACCGCTTCACACTCACAAAAATAGATTATAATAAAAAAAGAATAACAAGCACTAACGAGGACACAGAGGAAGCGGAGCATGCAGCCCTTGCTGATGAGGTCGAAACACAGCATGGCAAGTTTGGAAAACAGCCTGGCAGGTCCTCAGACAGTTGAACATTTGGTTTCTGAATGACCCAGCAATTCTGTTGTCTGGGCACACACGTAAGAGAATGGAAAACTAATGTCCAAATAAAAACTCCTAAAAGAATATCCACGGCAACACTACTCATCACAGCCAAAAAACAAAAACAACCCAAATGCCTATCACCTGATGAATGGGTAAATAGTGCGGCCCAGCCATACAGTGGAATATTATTCAGCAATAGCAAAGCATAGAGCACTGACCCAGGCCACAATCTTGACAGACATTGAAAACGTTACTCAGTGTGAAAGAAGTCAGTCACAATAGACGGTTCCACTTACATAATGTGACTCGATTTACATGAAATAGCCAGCACAGGCAAATCCACAGACAGAGAAGAGTGGATCCTTGGGGCTGGGGGAGGATTGGGAAGATGGGAATGACTGCTTATGCATACGGGGCTTCCTGTTGAGGGGATGAAAATGTTCTAAGATTGAATGGGATGCACAATTCTGGACATAGAGTAAAAACTGATATACATTTTAATGGGTGAATTGTATTAAAACTGTTAAGAAAAAAAGCACCTCGGGCGAGTACCTTCCATAGTAAATGCAAATTGCTAATTTTTATTAGAGGAAGAAGAAACTGCCCTCAGAATGAAAGCAGGAGATCAGCAAATGTGAGTTAACCGAAATTGGACAAGAGCATTTCACCTCAAACAGTTGCTGAGTGTAAACGAAATATTCAGAAATAGGAAAATCAATTTCACATCAAGGAGAAGCATTCTGCTTCAAATGCAGATCAAGGCTTCAGCAAGCGCAGCTGCTAGAAATGACCAGAGAAGATACCTGCTTCTAAAAACAAGCACCAGAGCCAACAAGGAAATGGTGGTGAGGAAAGCAGGCGGACAAATATCTGGAACAGTTTGCTACAAATAATTTCTCCACTGAAAATTTAAAAATAAAATGAAAGTGATGAAATGCTCTGTTGACCTCACGTGAATGGGCTTCCTTCGGTGCTCGATTGTTCTGTAACCCCGATTGAGAGACTCAGGAGAGTCAGCATGGCTCCTGGGAGTCCCCAAGTTACTGCCCACCAGCACGCTGACCACCATCACATCTGCCAGGTTTGAATTGCAAAGAAGAGACCAACTTCTGAAAGGCAGAAAATATGTTAACAAGGGAAGAAAAGGCTGCAGTCAGTCCTGGGACAGAGGCCCTGAGAGCAGAGGCCAGAAGTCTGCAGGTGAACTGCTGTGGCCCTGGGGCAGGAAGGGAACACAGGGGAGCATATCTCAATTACCTCCTCTCTCTCCCTCGGGTAGGAGATATAAAGCCTGCATCGTTCTCACCTGGAACTGTGGGTTCTGGCTGGCAGAAGTCTTACCTACAGGAAATGATTACTCCAGACTTTGTGGAAAAAGACAAGAAATTGAGAGGGATTAGGGAGCCAACTCCAAGAGCCTCTCAATTTCTCCCATATTTATTGTGTATAATCAAAGGAAATATTCATTAACAGTTATGTGATAGTAAGGAGGAACTCCGGGAAAGACAGGGTGAGGCAGAGATTGTACAATACACAATGAGTACAAAGGATTATTGTATCTTTAGGGAAGTCATGGGGTGAGGGGAACAAGATATATTTTAAGATATGTGAATTACAAAGCAGACTACCAGACCAGCCAGGTCCTTGTTTTCGGGATAATAGAATATCTAACAGCACACAAGCCCAGCGTTTATACCTTAGGGCCCCGGTCCTTGCTTTGCAACCAGCAGAGTGCTATCTAAAACCTCAACTATGCAAGAGAAGCATTGTCTCTCCTTCTTAAGGCAAGGAGGCTGGAGAGAGGATGCACAGGCACTTGCTTGCAAAGCAGTTTCAAAGCATATTTTTTCTTCTTAAAGATTACAGGCGACTGGGGTGTGTTACAATTTGTTAACCCAATCATGGGCTCCCACATGGAACCATTATGGAGGACAACTTAGGGTGACAAATCCTTATTGTGGGTCTTTTCCTGCCAGCTTCAGCCACTCTAGCAGTGTCTAGGCACATCCATGAATAACGATCATAAAGAACCACCCACACTCTTAACTCCTGGTGCTTGAAACTTAATTTTAGCTCTACACAACTTACCGTAGAAAAGTTTCAGAAATAAAAAATATAATATTCCTTTTATATTTCAGCATATTACTGATTTTTCTGATTGCTCTAAGCTGCTTCATCTTGGTAAAGCACATAATTCTGCAGCTGAATTCAGTACTTTCCTTTGGGCATATCTAGACAGTTTGGGCTCACTAACTTCTGTTGGTCAACTACCGATACACTTAATTGATTTTTTTGTTTATCAATTTCAGCTGGGAGGAGAGGGAGTGTCACTCTGTTTTTCAGCCCACCCTCAACTCTTTTCTCATCAACTCAGGCCTCCTGAAAACAAAACATAGAATTTGTTTCCCTTCTACTCTTTCCACACACCCAACAGGATACATCAGCCTCGAGAAAGGATTCAACAAAAGTGTTCAAACAATAATCTACAAACCTGAAGCAACTCCATCTAAGAATCAAGATACACAATGACATGAGAGTGTGTCAGGCACAAAGCATGGGTGAGGCTGACCACCTCATTTCTATTTTTCAAAGGAAGGAAGTTTCTCATACTTTTTTATTATCACTCTTTGTCATTGTTTCTGCTTAAGCCAATAAATAGTTTATGAAATAATTAAGCACTGCAAAAACAGATATTTGCTGTATTAATTACAGAAGGCATTCAGAGGTGATAGGAAAATCCACCTCTGTAAATAATCAAAAGTTCTTCCCCTCTGAAGAACACGTATACAAAATGCAACAGAGAATTCAAATTCTTGTGGAGAGGAGGAAAATCCAAAGAATCAATGCAACGTCATTACTATGAGTCAGTAAAAAATTCACTGGTCAAACATGCTCAATGCATTCAAAGAATTTTAAAGGCACACTGCAAAGCATTCACTTAATGATCTGCAGGCTAGAGGAAGAATTTCCCTCTTTAACCGACAACAGAAATCAATAGGGTGCCCCACCAAACAAGGACCAAAGAACAATCAGGTTTTTAACAGTTGTGATAAATCAGCATGTTCTAAAGATCAAAATCCAGAAATTTTAAACATTCATTCAAACCACAATGAAACAAGCACTTAAAAAAAAACAGAGAAACTAAGCACATAGATCATGTACATATATCAATGAGAATTTCTTGTACGGCTGGAAGTAAGAACAGTCTACAGCTTTTACTTGAAAAATAAAACTACTTTTAATGATAACTGCTGAAACACATTTCATCATTCATGTTGCCTTGAAAAATCTGAGGCACTTGTATCTGATCAGAAAAGCCATTCTGAGAAATAGTAGGTTACAATTCAGTGCCAGTTTGCTTTAGAAGAAAAGAGAAAAGAAAAGCTACAGTTTCTCATATCCTGCACAAAGTGTGAAGTGCCTCCTTGCCTCTTTCTCCTCCCATTTTCTAAGCTCATGCTCCCCAACACTTCTGAAACAAGTACGAGAACCTCTTATTCCCAATATGCCAAATGACAAAAGAATATCAATTTATTTGTGTAAATATATGACTACACCATGAACTGGAGGAGAAAGGTATCAGAAGTCTATATGGAAGTTATTTCTACCTTCCTGAAATCACACACAAAAACGTTCACACAGACACAGACACATACTCCCTGGATTACTGGGCACTTCACAAGCTTAGTACTTACAACTTCTAGAAGATAACTTTGTAGTTAGTTTAAAATACATAACTGTCAGCTTTTGAAAGCCTAGATCATCTGCTAAACCATCCAAACATCAAAGAGACCCAATTAGCCTTCTCTGTAGAATGTAATTTCCCTTGATGGCAAAAGGGACCCTAAGAAGTACTGGATCAAAGATTCATGTTTATCACTACCTATGATCGTTTTTAAGCACATTAACAGATTCAGAAATGTATGTCCCAACAACATCTATTCTTATTGAAATAGCATACGTTTTCAACTGTCTATACAGAGACTAGATCCCATGAGGGTGTTTAAGAGCTATTTTGTGTATTGCAATATTTATTTTAAAGTGCAGACAAGGAGGGTGGGTATTACTTAGTTGTAGAGCATCTGCTTAGCATGCACAATGTCCTGGCTTCAGTCCCCAGTACCTCCAAAAAAATAAATAAAAATAAGTGCATATTGAAAAACAAGAATAAAGTTATAAAAAAAATGCAGACTTAAAACCACTGCAATCTAGGTGCTACAATTATACTAAAAAAACAAGTGTTTCTATCAAATATTGACTATATGCCAATCACAGAGACAACCACAAATCACACCTGACAACCATCACGTGTGATTCTCAGCAACCCTACTAAGTAGACACGGATGAGAAACCCAGCGCTGCAGAAGAGGAGACGGAGTTCGGAGGAGCCGGGGACCCTGACAGTCCTGCTCTACGTGACACCGCGTCAGCCCAGGGCAAGCGCTGACGGAGCTGCTCTGAGGGGACACCCAGCTGCATGGAACCTTGGGGCACTGTGGAGTCCTAGAAAACACTAAAAATTTTTCAGTGAAAAACCAGCTCAAATGTATTACACTGTGTCGCATCCTTTAAAAAGGGAACATGACTGAGACCTTTTTGATGCCTCCGTGTCCTTTCTGCCATCATCAATTATTTGCCCTCTCAGCACGACCAATGATGAACTAGACCCCATATGAAGTGCACTCAGATGGAAGAGCTTTTAAAGTTATTTTATGAAGTTTGTAAGACTCTGTCTATGCCTCACACAGGTGGTCATCCATCATTTCTCACCGGTGTGGACGTACCACCTGAAATCACTCCTTTCTTCTATTTAAGATCCCTTCATCTAATCCAGACATTTCAAGGGCAAAGAAGTAGCTCAACCACAGACAGTAACAGCTTTTCACCAAATGGACTCGAACAGCCCATTGGACTACCTGGAAGCCCTTTTCTTCTATTAAACCCACTTCCAGGTACTTCATCATTTTCTGATTGGTGAACTTGGCCTCTGACTGGCTTACTCAGAGAGCTCCCAGCCTCACATCCGGGGTTGGGAGAGGACCCTGCAGTTGGGGGAAATCAGTGCTGATGGTGGAAATCCTCCAGCCAGGTCTGCATGGGTAGAAGTGCCACACATGCTCAGAAATTATACCGTCAGCACCCCTGGGCTCCCATTGACTGGTTTCCCATTAACCAAACTCATGACACACTGATGAAAGGAAACAAGAAACTTAACTTATTAATGTAACAGAAGATGTGAAACTATGAACCAGGCTGAAATATCAGAGTTCAACCATGAGTACATTTTCTCCTCCACCTCCCAATCACGGGCAGGCAGTCACATGGCAAGCATGGACAGAAGCAAAACAGGAAGGGTTTCTAGATTAACTCAATGGACTAAATTTCTGTTATAAGAACAGATATACTGCCTGGAAAACAATTAACATCAATCACGGTGCACTCTCTGTGGACAGTGGCCGAGACACGACTATGAGAACCTGTGTAACTCTCCTTTCCCTGTCCTTTCTGGGCTAACTGATGCACAGAGGTACAGAGATTCTGGGATGCAGATACATCTAAACACCCAAAGCCCATCTCTGGGAGCCTCAAAACCAGACAGCCAGGGTTTAAATACCAGCTGTGCCACTTGCTGGTTCTGTGATTTTGGCCAACTTACTTACCCTCTGTGTGCCTCAATTTCCACACTGTAAACCTGGGACAACAATCAAACCTTCCTTACTCGCTTGTTGAGAAGATTGAAGGATTCATTTCTGTAAAACTCCCAGAAAAGAATGTAGCACACTTTTGGTGCTCGACGAATGTCAACTTAATATCAAAGTGATTTACAAGTCTCCCTTCTAATCATCTTATGTGTTTCCTGGCTAGTCTAAGTCCCAAAGAAAATCCTTATTTCTACTTTTATAAACTCTTGGGGAGCACCCTTCTGTTCCATCCCACCACCTGTTTAAACCAAGGGAGGTGATGCCTCCTAACCACTCCTCTGGGACATTGAGAGTGCTTCTCCCTTCACACCTCTGGCCCCTGGCCCACACCTAGCACTCATCACACTAACAGAGTGAGGTGTGAGTCCGGGGAGACAAGCAGGGTATTTGAAACCCTTCCTTCCCCTCCAGTGTTGGTCACCAGTGGGAAGCACCCGGGATGCTCAGCTCCATGGCAGGAAAGCCCTGTGCTTGAAGGGGCAGGTCCTCTCAAGGGAAGGCTCGCTGTGGCCCAGAGCTACATGGGATAGGGTGAATCTCTAATTCTGGGACACATTATCATGACACGCATTTCCCACAGGCCTGAAGTTCATGGAGAATGTGGCTTCATCAGTAACAAAGAAGACATTTATCAACTGTCTACTATTTTGTGTCATTTCTCGGTTGGCTGCTGGAGACAACATGTGTATAAGTATTGGATCTCCTTAGGCCCCAACATATATAAAGTAACAAATAATTCTGTGGCTTAAGGTTGGTTCAGGGCGACTGTGTAACAATTCTTACTCTGCTGATTCTTACTTATGCGTATAGGAACTATGGAACCTCCTCAAATATCTTTCATCATAAAACCAGCTTTTCTTATTTTCCTGTTTCTTAGTAATTGCCAAAGACTCTCAAATGATGACTTCACACCAAAGAGCAGCTAAAGTTTATGAGCCCTCTTGACATACCCACTGAGGTAAACACTTTACATGATTTCTAATTCTCACAATTCAACAAAGCAGATACGAATGTCCCTGTCTCACAGATGAGGGAATATCTCAAACGAACTGACTCAGGCTCACATGGCTCAGTGACAGCACGTGCACGCAAACCCAAGTCAAAAACTACACACCTTCGTATATGTACCAAATCTCCTACGACCAATTAACGCACAGCGGCGGGGTCAATACTCAGGGAACTCAATACACTTCTTAGCTTTAAGGTGCTCCAGAGGCCGCTTCTAGCTGTTTTATAAAATCCCAGCTCACTGGTTTCTAACACTGGAAGAAAAGTCCAAGTTTTCCATTGTTTGCACAACAAGTCTGAAATGTTCACAGTGACATAACAGAATAAAACTAAGATATAAGCAGAATAATTTTTCGAGGAAGACAGACGTAATGGACATTGTGCTATTCTGAAGCATTAAGCAAAGAAATCAAAATAAAATAACTTTGTTTAAACCTTCTATTACAAATAGGTAAATTAAGACTGTAAGAAGGTGCAACAGCGCTACCTATGGCTAAAATGACCTTCCATGTTGCCGGGAAACATGCAACACAAAAATTGCCTGTAGGATCAGAAACGAGAATCAGATAACTAGAAGCTTATGTAGCACATACTGCACTTTGCTTCTGGGGAAGGGTGGGGTGTTCAGTATTTAATCTCATATTGCTAATACTCCTGTATATAAACAGAAGACATAGGCTCATGGAAACTCATCTTAGAAAAGGAAAGAATACAGTCCAGCCACTTTATTTTACAGGAGGGGAAACTGAGACATGGAATCTGTCCTCCTGGCAATCGGCAGCAAAGCTCTCCTAGGCCTCATGTCTTGCACTGTAGCAAAAACCAACAGATTTGTACTAGACCTATATTCATAAAAGTCACGTCTGTATTTTTCCAACAGTAGGTTATCTAAGTATCTTGCAAAATAGTTCTCAAAGAGCCAGGATATCATAAAAGTTTGTTGAAATACAAAAATATTTATTTACATAATAAAACAGCATGAGCTTCATTCTATTAAAAAAGTGACATGTCAAATCAATCTTTTGATATTTTAAACCTGTTAAGAGTGCAGGAAAAAAATCAAAATTTTCTTTAATCACAAAAGACAGAAGCTTATTCCCTGAAAATGATCAATGTGGATTTTACTAAACTTAATGGATCTGGTCAGAATCCCACGAATTTAAATGTCTGAGTGGATGGTTACACGGCAACATGAATTCTGAGTTGTAACAACACATTGTCTGTGTAAATAATCTTCAAGGTCATCTGATTAAGGCTATTTAACTATTCCCTGTCTCAGTAGAATGATACAGATTTCATTAAAACTTCATACTACACTAAAAAAAAAAATGAATCCTTGTTACTTTAAACCATATTCAAATATAACATATATATACATATTGAATATGCATCAGAAATAAGCGACATTCTTCAGTATTCAGAGTTGATACTTCTAAAATATCTCTCATTGTGACAGCACATTTTTATTAAGCACCTCTTGGGTTATTTGTATACAAGGCGTATAACTCTCACAGTCAGACACTTTAAACGATATTACTCAAATTTCACAAATGAGGAAATGTACTTAAGCCATGAAAACAACTTATATTTTCATCAAAAGGAAACAAAAGAGTAAAGATTTTACTTACAATATTCACTGACAAACTTTCTTCCCTATTAAGGCTACATAAAACATATTCAGTCTCTGTAAGTATTTCTGTCAATAAGGGCCACTAGAGAAAAACAAGTAACATCATTAGAAGTGGTTGGACTTTCAAAGCCCACTTCTCTTTTGCACTATAATTATTTTTAATGTTTTGTTTTTAGTGCTTACAGAGGACTAAAATAAAAAAAATTAACTTTTTAAATAATTACCTGAGAATGCAACATTTGTGAAACTGTACAATTTTAATTTATGCCACTCTGTCTCACATTCTCAATGGTGTCTCTCTTTTGAAGGCCTCATGAGGCTGAGATCACTATAATCGGCCATTTATGGAGTCACAGGTGTTCGGGTAACCACTCAACGGGAGGCTGATTAGAGGAGCAATTAAGAATGCATCCTGTGCAGCCTGGGTTCCAGCACCAAGCTAGCCACTGCCAGCTCCGTGTGATTTGGGACAAGCTGCTCCATCTCACAATCCCTCAGCTGCAAAAAAGGAGACACTGATACCAACCCGCAAACACCTGCTATGAAGTAAAACTTGAGGAAAGCATTTTAGCCTTAGGAAGGTGTCCACTCAGAGCGAGTTTGGTCATTATGATGATGAGGATAGCTGTTAATAAATTAAGATAGACCAAAAAGGAGAAATCACCTTAAAGGAGAAACATTTTAAGTCAATGAGCATTTCTTTTTGGATGGATTGCAGAATATTCTTTTGATTTTTTTAATAAACCAAATTTTGTAAACTAATTATAGATTTACAGTTTCATGGACAAGTCTCCAGAAAAAGAATTAGAGGCCTCTAACCTCTGAATACTAAAAAAGTAAAGTTTAAAAAAAATCAAGGGGGAGATAATACCTCATTTGGGAAAGTATGTGCTTAGCATGCATGAGGCCCTCAGTTCAGTCACCATTAACTCCATTTAAAAGCTTTGTTTTTTAAGAAATGGAGAATTAAAGCAAAAAGATGGAGGAATACAGAATTTTTTAGAGACTCATCTCAGATTTATGATAGGGAAGAAACCATCCATTTCTCAGAAGAAATCTTGAGAACTATGTAAACTGGATCTGAGATGTCTAGTGTTCTAACATTATTCATGAATTCATATTACCAAGTCTTAAAACTACCTGATAACCCACAGTGGTGATACTGATCTTAACAGCTGCCATCACGGATCGAGCTCCGGCTAGGACTGCTCTGTTCTGACATCTCTGCCCCTGAGGCCTCACCAGGCTGACAGCACTAAATTCGGTCATTCATGAGCATCACGTGTAAGTCCTCCCATTGTGCTCCTCACTCTCCCCTCACCAGCCCTCTGAGGGAAGCACTGTTATCATCTTCCCCACCCGCAGATAAGGCCACTGAGGCACAGAGACTAAACCAGTTCCAGGTCACACCGGCATTAAAGGATGTCTGTATTTCTGCTGTTTTGCTTTTGACAAAGGAATCTGAGATGTCAATTCAAGGGAGACTGTTAAATAATCAAGTCTGTCAGGTCTTCACCCCAAAGAGCAGATACTATAAATTCCCGATGTAGGATGAGGCTGCCGACATAAACTGACTCAGCTTGAAATTAAAATCCAAGATGAAGCAGCGGATACACATAACTATTCACGACCTTCAACTCCGCTCACGGGTCTGGGCCCTTCACTGCCTGAACGGGGGTGAAATCCCCACCCGTGTCCGGGAGGGAAGCGCGGCTCTTCCCAGGTTCACCCAGGTTTCACGGGCTATTATCCCCCACAGACTGGCCTCAACGATTAAAAGTTCTCAAGATTTTTACACCATGCAAAACTAAAAGACATTTCTGCAGATGGAGCACTTTCTCAGGCTTAAACCTTTTTTGCCTACACTCAGCAAGTGGGAAAAAAGAAACATGACTCTCAAAGTCTCTGAACCTCACCTCTCACAGGAGTAGAACGGCCACAGCAGATGACTCTTCACATTGCAGGGTGAGAACAAAATAAAGCCGCCCTACAACAGGCCCTCCCAGAGACAGCATCAGCAGTCTTCTGCACACTCACGGTTGTGCAGCCCTCACCACCATGTATTTACAGAACACTTCATCACCCCAAAACAATCCCCCTGTCATTAGCAGTCACTCCCTAACACCCCTCCACCAAGCCTCTTCCAACCATCACCTACTCTCTGCCTCTGCATGTGCCTATTTTGGGCATTTCAGATCACTGAAATCAACAATATGTGGCCCTTTGTGTCTGATTCCTTTCACTTAACATGCTGTTACCAAGGTTTGTCCATTTTGAAGTGGTATCAGTATCTCTCTCTTTTATTTTTTTTGAAAACATTAAAGATTATTAGAAGGTGGTAATTACTATCAAAAAGAGTAGAGTGGAGCATAAGTGATTGGGTTTCAAAGGGAAAGGGGCGGGTTGAACAGTCAGGGTAGACTTCCCAAAACAGGTGGCCTTTTTCATTTTCCTCTTTTTTTTTTCTTTTTTATTCACTCTTACGTGTGAATAATGTTCCACTTCATGGAGATACTACATTCTGTTCATCCATTCAGCAGCTATGAATGGACAAAGTCGAGAAGAATGAGTGTAAGGGGTGACTAGCATGGATGGCATTTAAGCAAAGGTCAAGATGTGCTTTCAAAAAAAAGCCAGCAACAGAGACACAAGGAAATTCAGTGCTTTTCTGAACAAAGTGCGTGCTTGCTTCGGCAGGACTTCCATGCAGGGCTGGGGCGGATATTGGCAGGAATCACGGTGAGGGAGTCACCTGAGAAGACTCCCCACTGCAAGCAGCTCAACCAATTCTCCTCCCTCATCCTGTATTGTTAGAGCCATGTTTCTAGGTTACTGTTATTTCAAGTAATAGCACTTTAACTGCACATCTGATCATCTCCATCAGACCACATTAACCCCAACCCACAGAAAATCATTCACTAATCGGAGTAGCACCAGGACATAACGGTGATGGATCAGGGAGTCCTGCAGCATTCCAGCCTGCAGGCACAAACCCCACATGTGCCCTGATGATGTCCAGAAAATAAAATGTATGGAAATATCTCACTGCTGGTACACGATATCTGCCCTCAAATTGTCCCAAAATCATGCTGGCAAAGCACTACTCAACACGCTCACTACAAAAAAAAAAAAAAAGCTAAGAAGGCAAATTTAGGCTCTACCATTGAAAACCAGCAACCATGACTGCCAGTATCTGAGCTGGAATGCTCCTGACTATGAAAACCACTGCGCAGTTACTTTTCAAACTTGAAACTCATATATGTATACCACGTAGATGATATTGCAGTAGGATTTTTCTTTTCAAAATCTCCAGTTGCAACATTATCACAAGAAAGTTTATGTTTCAGCTTTAAAAAAAATTAATTGTCCTCCACTTTGTTAATTTTGAACATATTATTATTTTGTAAATAGAGTTATGCTGCGTATTATAAACCAACTCTTTGATTTCTGCAAACAAGACCTTTATGACCTCACTATTTCACAGCAAACTTTAATGATTCTTTGAGAGGTGGGGCCTAGGGCACTCAGTAACAGCTCTTTAAGTACTGACAAGGATGTGCTATTAAGTAATGCAAAGGCTCTAACTCCACATTAGCTCAGAAAGCAAAGAAACTACACCAAACACTTACTTTAACAATTTTATATATTCCTGTTCTTTTGAATATTAAAGTTCTTAAAAGATATGATTTTTTTTTGAAAAAGACAACAGCTGTATTAAATTTCCTCTCAGCAAGAAAGCAATCTTTATCAAGAATAAAAACCACTATGGAAATCGAAATGTCAGGACGTTTCTAGCTAAGTAAACATCCAGATCTGGAAACAAACCTATATCCTATCAGATCTCACTCGAACGACCTCAACAAAGTCCTGGGCTACACTGGAAATTAGCTCTTCTGTTCCAAATGTTGGCTGAGCTAAGATCATCACACAAGGCAGGGAAGGAGAGAAGACAAAAGTCCACCTGGTGGCCTCCATCGGTTTTCTTCCAGCCACAAGGTGCCTCTAGGGTGACCCCGCTAACAAGCCCCCATAAGGAAATCCGGCATCCACACTGCCCCTGCCGTCCCCAAGCAGCCCCGACGCCCTTCTCCCAGCCTGAGAATGGTCTTCTAAAGACACCCCAGTTGGTGGCACCCACCCCCTCTTCCCCGCTACACACAGACACACACACACACACAGAGCCACGGCAGTCTCCCCAAATCACAAATTTGATTACATCACCCCCACTTCAAACCCTTCAGAGGCTCCCTGGTGGAGTTCTAGCCCCACCACTGACCCTGCTCGCCCAGCCTCACATCAGTACCCAGGTCCCCAGTGAACTCAGGGGCCCCCTGACCTGCTCCTACTTGACACTTGCCTCCAAGATTATTTTGACTGTTTCCCAAGGAAGACTTCCTTCCCTCCAAACTCCTCAATTTGTTCCCCTGTTCCTAGAACATTCTAGGCTAAGTCAACTTCTGACAATGCTAAGATCTCAAGAAGCAAATATATTTTGCTTACTAATGTGGCTACACACTCCATCCCCTAGACTCACAGTAGTGCACGTGTTATGAATAAATGAATGATGGGGTGGGTCTCAAAGGGACAGACATACCTGCTCTCGCCCGTCCCGACCCTTCTGTCTGTAGAATATCAGAAGCAAAACCAGAAGTACCTTTCCTGAAGGTCACTTTCTGATGACACCCTTCACTGTCTATTATGTCAGTTCTAGAAAAACCCAAATTCTTCCAAACCCTCCACCCCGGACACTCTCCAGTGTCCTCCCCAGCAGGGGCTCCCTCCACCCTGGACCACACAGGGCACTCTCCCCGGGTCCCCACAACAAAAGCCTGCAGGCCTCTGCCTGGGCTGCACCTGTAACCTGAGCCACATTCTTGACTCCTTCTCCTGGCTGACTCTTACTCTGTCCTCACAACTGAATGTAGAGCCCATTTCTTTCAGGAAGTCCTCTCTGATAATGTCCTTTAGGTCTTGGCTGGGCTCTATGTATAGCAGCAGTACATGGTGATGAACTGGGACTTTGCCCGCTACGTTGAGACCACAAAATCTTGGGGGCCACATGGAAAGGAGTGAGAGATTACAAGAGCAGTGGGGAAAGCAAAAAGCAAAAATCAGCCCAAGTCCCAAATTCAATGATACTTTCTCAGGAAAAAGTATAAACTATTTAACACTTGTGCAATTTGGCTCCTATTTTTGTGGCTTGTGGACAGCAAGAACTTGGTGTTCTAGTCCAAAGCCCAGATTACATGCAAATAAATGTATGTATTCATATCCAAAGGAAACCAGAGATGCTCAACAACAGTTTGCAGTTAGAATTGAAAGGAACTTTGATAAAGGCAATCTCTCTCTTTCTCTCTCTTCTTTCTTTTCTGGCATCATATAATTTTAGAAGTATTTGCGTGACTAAGAGGTGGCTACAGCCCGTGATTCTGCGCTGGAGTGTTTGGGGCTGAGGAAGCCCAGATCATATTCACTGTGTAAACGCAATCACACCAACACACTGACAGGAGCCCTGGTGGTGGAGCTGATGTTCCAAAGCGGGCAACCATGTGTTGTAAGAGAACTCTAAATAGAAAGTAAGAAATGCAATGTTCTGTACTCAATAACATTTGTTATATGGGCCATTAACTGATTGTATATCTTGACTAATGAAACCCAAAAATAAATTGTCAACGTCGATTTTCTTCATCTGACCATTTTCTGCTAAGTTTGGACATTAAGCCCTGACTCCATAAGTAAAGCTCAGCCTTATGCTGCAGCACAGCTACATCCCGTGGAAGAAAGCAGATCAAGGGAGAAATGCAGAGTTTCCCTTCAGAAGCTGCTAAGTCTGGTTTTGCACCTGTACGTCATTTGCAACCACGTCATCATCAAAGGAGTGAGACCTTACATCTGTGGGGTGAAAAGCACTGCGGTGCTTCAGAATCATCAAAGAATACTGAGCTTTGTGCAACAGTCCTGAGGCACTTAAATCGCACTTTTTTTGAAAGGTTCCAAAAGTGATCCATTCCAGGTACAATAGGGAAGTACTGGAATTAGTAGAGAAAACACGCCCTTGAAGTCTGACAAGGCCCTGCTTGAATCCTGCTACAGGATTTACTAGCCGCTAAATGAACCAATTCCTTAACGCCTCTGAGAAGGCTTCCCAATCCACAAAAGGGGGCTGCCACCGCCCACCTGGGAGGCATGGATGTGAATGCAACACGCAAGTAGGGCGGCCGACTGGTACCTGACACGGGGCCTGGCTAGTTTATCTCCGCTGACCTTCTCCCCCTTTAAAGTTGCACTGTTCCCCCAGTAAGGATCAAGCCCCCGGAACAAACTGCCCGTATCTCCTGTGTATCCCCGGATACATGCCTTACGATTAGGAGGCCAGAAAAACTGCCTCGTCCCCAGTCACTATCAATGTTCTTTAAAGTCTGGGTATTTTTAACTGTATTTTTCAATGAGACTATTCCAGAAATTTCCAAGCACCATTTTCCAGGTTGGCTCCCCTCCCAGCGCCCATCCATTCTCACCTCAGAAACTCTGCATGATTGCTTCTGTTCATGGGAAAGCGAGTCCGGTAGGGTGGGGACTCCCAAGGACTCCCCCCCTCACAGGTGAGTGTGACTACCTTCACCCCACTCCGACTCCAGCTTCTGAGGATTCTCCCCTCCCAGACCCTGCAGCCTCTGCAGCTTCCCAAGACACACACGTGGCCACGACCCTCCCTTCAGATTTCTTCCTGGCTGGCCCTGCCCTCCCCCCGGCCCCTTAAAGATAAATGGCTTTTGTCTGAAAATCGCAAACGCCGCTGACTGACACACCATAGCTGCATGGTCTGGGCTTTCCTCCAACACAGGCACAGCCCCGCCCTCCCTCAGCCTAAGTCTGCACCTCTCGAGATGTTCTAATTCACATGCAAGGCTGTGAACACCAGTTAAGAATGACGACTCTCAACGTGAATCTCCAGTCCGGCTCCTTCACCTGAGCCCCAGTCTCATAGACACGAGTGCCTCTTTGAAGTCCTAA
Organism: Vicugna pacos; assembly: GCF_048564905.1. NCBI lineage: Eukaryota > Metazoa > Chordata > Mammalia > Artiodactyla > Camelidae > Vicugna > Vicugna pacos. The sequence goes on along the minus strand of NC_133008.1, from coordinate 4,701,703 downwards.
CTTGAATGAGAAATGGCATCTTAAAAATGACAAATGTCCACCATTTACTCTGGAATTCGAATCCTGGCAGGTACCTCCCAGGCTCCACATTTTAGTAACAGCCCCAGAACCCACCTAGTTGTTTGAGGTCACATTCAATTTCCACTGTTCCCTCCCCCAAGCCCTGCCCTGGAATCAGTCCTATTTTTTCCATTGCTAAGCCCATATCAAGTCTGGTTCTGCAGGGACAACGGCCGGAACCCTAGAGGCTCACAGCATGGTGCACTGAGTCACAGTCCTCCGTAGGGAGCTCCCTGGAGAGGGAGGCATCTCCTGGCATGGGTCACCTCAAAAGGCACTGGATTCTCACAAAGGAGGCCCAGGAGAAGGGACTCAAGATTCTCCCGTGGTCTGAGCTTTGAAGGGCCCGAGGTCTGGGGGAGCTCCTAATTAGCAGACACAATTGCCAGTGAGCAGATGAGGATGGAGGATCCCAGGAAAGTCTGTTCTCAATCCGACCTCTGGACTCTCGGGAGCCACGGGAAAGGCCTGTGTCCAGAGCGCAGCCCGGCCATCACAGATCCCAGCCTGCATTTGCCAACCCGGACAGCCTGGACTCCATCTACTTGCGACATTTACTTCTATTCTGTTCCCCACCCAGAATGGACTCATTCAGATATTCTGGCCTGACTCAAGCGAGGCAAATTCAGTGAAAAATGAAGTGTCCGCTTTTGGACCAGAACATGAAAGGAGAAACAAGGCCTCATGGACAGCATGATGGTGGTGGCGAAACCCTTCCCCTGGGTGAGATGAACCAGGGTAGGGGTGAGAATGCAAGTTCCTAGTTCGGCCAAACCATCTTCCTTCACGGTTGACTGGGGTGTTGGAGACTCACTACCGCAAACTAATGACAAGGCCGACAGTGGTGGACGTCAGCTGCAACAGGCACGGAGACAGCTATTTACTGCCACCATGGGTTAAAAGTAAAGGCCGGGGCAGGGAGGCCTGCACGGCTGCTGAGGCAAACCACAGACCTGGCTCTGCATGCCCACTGGCTGAAGCAGAGAGGAAGCTACGGTCCCCTTTAGCAGTCCTTGTGTCCACCAGACCCAGGTGAGCCAGCTAGTTAGGAGAAGGCCATGTTGTCCTGATACTCAGAAAAACAAGCCTCGTAAAGGGAACAAAAGAGTGGCATGGATTTTAGACACAATTCTGCCCCTTTATGAAGGCAAAGTAAAGTTAATGGCACGGGGAAGTTGAACGCAAAAAAAAAATTAAATAACAAAATGATGACTGCTTCCTCCAACAGCGTCCCCTGCAGCCGCTCACCCCCGAGCCGGCCACATCCCCACCAGGGACCACCGGCCAGGAAGCTCCGTCACTCACGTCACGCACGTCACGCACGTCACACAGTGACAGCCAGGAACCACGTGCCGAGCACGTTTGTATAAAAGCAGGAATGGAGCAAGATCCTGCAGACTTTGACTTTCCAAGTTTAAATACTTCATGAAAAGAATTCCTCAGCAGCTGCCTAAATCAATTCGCATCTCACTTTTTCAAAACATTCAAACAAATTTAATAAGGGCGCTTTTGTCACCAAATATAAGGAGGACCAAAAAGGTTCCTCAAAGCAAGGATTTTAACAGGTATCAAACTCCAGTGGGTGATGGGCTAACAAGACAAATATTCCAAAAAATTAGAAAATAAAAAGATGACTAGGATAATACATGGATCAAGGCAGCTGTTAAGTTTTTGCTTTTTAAAGAGATGAAGACAGTACGGAGGGAAATCTGGCTATTTCAAATGCAGGGTGTGAACAGCCCACATTTTCAGACGCAACAACATGCTCACTGGGCAGTACAAGAGAAAAAGGAATAAAGAAAAAGGAAAAGAGGAACAAGAGAAAATTAGAAACACACAAGAACAAACATGATTTTCACAGCATGTACAAGATTTACGTGAGTGTGTGAGGCCAGGGACGCGGGGACGATGGGACCCACCCTCACCTCCTGTTCCAGGGAAGGCAGGGGCCTGAGGGGAGTGGTGCTGCCGGGGGACCCCAACGTGGTCAGCACCCCTAACCAAAACTCCACCTACATGCGTCTAGGCAGCTTTAGAGCTACAAATTTTGGTGGCATTTCAGGCTCGACAGTTGTACTCACGCCCACCAAGAGTAGCAGGAGAGAATTAGTCTCCTCTCCTGCGCCAAAGCATTGTTTAAAAAATTAATGACTGTGGAATAGTAAAAGCAACAATGAATTAAAAGAGACTGGAGGAGAATGTGCTTGACCCGAGCTCACTGGCCGCGTTATCTCATTGACGTTCAGATGCTGGCTGTGCCCTTATGATACCAGAACAGACAGGCCCACAAGGAGGGAGTTTTAATGCGCTGCTGTATTTTGATGCCGGAAGCCATGCCTGGTACACGAGGTTCTTGGTAAACAATGGTGACAGTGTCAGCCACTATGGGCTAAGTACACATCCAGCTACTAAGCCAAATCCAAAGGGCAGACTTCAAAAGGCAAAAACAAGCTGACATTCTCTGGTGGGTTTGTAGACTCAGAGCCAAGCAGTTGCTGAGCAAAAATGTCACCAGTACCTCCTATGACAAAAGACGAGGCACTGGCCAGGGGACTGGGGCAGGGCTCCAGGCTTCCACTGCTCACCCACCAGCCTGTCCATGGGGAGAAGATGGTCGCTGCTTATGTTGCACTGATGTACCTACCTTGAGTAATGCCTGAGGCCTCAGCAGGAGGTGACATGAGAGGTGAACAGAGCCAGCCTCAGTGTAGCACAGTGCTGGCAGCTATTCCTTCAGCAGTGTCCAGGCTCATAAACATGCCAGCTCATCTCCAAGAAGCAGAACGGGAGTGCGGGCATGTAGATCACAGGGCCCTGTGTGGACAAGTACAGATCATGGTCACAACATGCCTTGCCCCTTCCTTAAGCCATAGAGGTATGTTCGGGAGGAACAGAAAATTCATCCAGAGCCCGCTAGGTGGGCTCTCACAGGTGGAACTTGGGTACCCTTTGCCTCTCACACACAGGGCTTGTCTGGACATTCTTTTTATCAATTCTCTAGCATCTTATCCTCCAACTTACCAACAACCAGAAAGTAGGATCTGATCTTAGGTAAGTTCAAGAATCACAGAGCACCGCCTCCACAGCGGGCCAGGCAGCACGTGCCAGGTCCTCCGACCGTCACCTGTGGGACCGCCATGAGCACCTCCAAACTTAAGGCCCGAGGCCGTAGGCCGGGGGGACACAGCTTCCCTCACTCTCCACAGGAAAGGGGGACCACCTGTCGGCAAAGGCATCTCACCCTATTCTTCCCGAGGAACAGCACGATAGATACACGTGGAAACAGAGCAGAAGGTGGGGGTTAGGCAGCCCAGAAGAGCTCCTCTGTATTTCCGAGGCAAAGTGGGGCCGTTGACTTAATCACAGGGAAAAAGTGAGGATGAACATTTCCCTGCTTTGTCCCATACTTCATGATACGCCTTTCCCTGCATAAGGAGTTCATTCGGAAGTCCCTGGTGGTGTTTCTGATGTCCTAAATTGGCATGCTGGCTGTCAGGCAGGAAGAGAGGGCCTGAGCCAATCAAGTTCTGGGCCTGGGAGGCAGCAGACACTGGCTCCATCCCCAGCTCAACCAGCGCTGCCTCTCGGGATTCAGCATCTCATCTATAAGCAAAGGGATGAGACTGTCTCAGGACAGGCTGCCCAAGAGAAATGAAATGGGAGCCATGTAAAGGAAGTTTCCCAGTTGCCACAATTAAAACGGTAAACAAAGAAACAAACCAACAAACAAAAAAAAAACTAGAAACTGATTTTAAGAACAGATCTTACTTAATCTACTGTATGTAAAATTCTATTATTTTGACATGTAATCAATATAGGAAGTAACAAGATAGTTTATATACTTTTACTAGACAAGCCTCAGCGTCTGATGAGCATTTGACCTACAGCACATCTCAGCTCAGAGCAGCCTCCTCCCCAGCTCTCCTAGCATCAGTGGCTGTGGCTACTCTATTGGACAGCAACTCCAGGGGTCCCATCATGGTCCTGGCTGAAAAGCGGGATTAAGTGTCCACACTAACCCTAATAGAATCTCTCTGAAACAAAGGCGGATTCACTTTTAAATGTCTGTAAACCGGCGGGCTGCACCTCCCTCCCCCCTTGGCTACAAGACAGCTCTCTTCCTTGCTGATTCCTTTCTGGATGTAGGGAAGCAATCCGGCACACAGCCAGGGTGGACTGGCCTCCAGGTACTTACCTGCTGTCTGTGTCCAGTCCCATGACGTCCTCCTTCTCAAACGGGATGTAGACGAGGGGGATCTTGTCCTCAGACTTCTTGGGGGACCCTTCCAGCCACTTCGACTTGGGCAAGATGAAGAGTGACTCAATGAAGTCTTCGACCCTCTTCTCCACCACCCTGCAGTCCTCGTAGTTTGAAGGACAAGTCGGTGGGTGGCTGCTCGGTTACCTTCCCATGCAGCACAAAGACAAAGAGCTGAGAGTCATTAAGCGTGGTGCCATACAGCTCGTCTGCATGTGGAGCTTCTCGAAGGCCCTGGCCGAGACACAGTCGGTAATGGTGACAAGGCCCACGACATTGCGGTGTGTCTGGAAGCCGCTCCACCCATTCTCAGGCACATAGTGGTAATTTTAGTGGATACAGAATGCCCACTGGGGGCCACAATGGCTGATATGGCTATCCAAGGAGATTCGCTTATTGATGCAAAAGAAATTCTCCTCTGAGATGATCCCCATGGGTTGGACCACAACGGGAAGGGTCTGGTGGTCCTCAGCACACTGCACGAAGTCAGGGATGCTAATGTTGCAGGCCCTGCCGACAGGGGAGAGGAGATTGAGGTACATACTCTGCTGTGGGCTGCAGGCCCATTTGGGTGGCGGTGACCTGGTGTGTACCAGCCAGAAGGCAAGGGAAGCCAAAGCAAATCTGGGGGTACAGTTTGTCCTCAGAATCTGCACATGGCTACCGTAGCTCGGATCACATTACCCAGCTTTTGGTCTAGGCTTCCTGCCCCTGCAGAGAAAGGTCATTTCTTATTTTCTGTTTCCAAACAACTAGCAAGGCCCTAATGCAAACTCACTGCTCAAGAATGCTAAATAAAGAAATGAACAAAGGATCTGCTTTCCCCAACCCCCTTCAGCAGAAGATAAAGAAAAGGACTACAGTAGGATCAAAAGATCTAGATTTATGTCCAATATATTTGAATCCCTAAGTTTCATAATAATGGATAGGAAAACTTGCCTTGGGAAAGAGGGTACATTTCAGTGGTAGAGCACATGCTCAGCATGTACAAGGTCCTGGGTTCAAACCCCAGTAACTCATTTTAAAAAGTGAAGTAAATAAATACACATAATTACCATCCTCAAAAAATATTTTTTCACTCAAAATTCAAAAAACCCCTTGCAATTGAAAAAACATTGTAAACTTGACTATATATCAATTTAAAAAAATCCTTGGCTTACAAGAATATATCTGGATTAAGGAAGTTTGCAAATGTAAAATGCCTAGGGTACCACCTGCAGAAAAAGTGGTGACTGTGCAAATTTACTATCGCTCCTTTATGAGCTATATTTCCTTTGGGGGGATTATAACCTCTCAGAGCTAATTTTCTCAGTTTAAAAAAAATAAACGTTACCTCATTCTCAGTACTGCTGAAGAATCAGATAACCCTATGAAAGCATCTGACCCACAGAGGTTTCTCAATAAATGTTTGTTGAATGAATGAATAAACAAGCAAAGTGAATGCTGCTCCTTGCCACAGACCATCATAATGGTACTGCCTGCAAATCTCAAGCTCACGTTCCTTCCATCTCGACACTAACCATGTGGGTGACTTGGGCAGGCCTGAGTGATTCTCTAAGCCCCAGTTTAATCGTGAATAGAAATGAGGGCAATAATGCAAACCTCAAATTGTTAGTGAGACAGTAATGAATTGTACCCCAACTTTGCACGATGGAACCATTCAGGAAAACTGGGCAAAGTGTCCATAGGCCCTCTCCATATAATCTCTTACAACCACATGGGAATCTACATTACATCTCAAAATAAAATATTTAATTTTTTAAAGAGGTTATTGAGGTTAAGTGAGCTCACTGTCTCAAATAAGGGACACACAGTATAAATGGGACAATGCCCAGCCCATGAGATACACTCAGTTAATATTCCCACTGAACCCACTGGTACCTCCAACTTCAGAGCACAAGGATGGGTCCTCGTGGCAATAGGCCACTGCACCTGAAGCTAAGAAAGCTAACAGTGCCCACTTCCAAGAGCCCCTGTCACCACCATTTTTATAATTTTCTATTTGCAATTTTTTACTTTTTATTAAATAGAGACTCCCAAATGCATAGCCTTCACCTGACCAGACATCATGATGGCAGCCCTTCAAAACCTGACCACAGAGATCATGAAGGCAGCCCTCCTTGGTGAAACAATAAAATGAAAAGCCATTTCCACAAGACCTCTGTGTAAATCTACTAGGGAACTTCATCCTGGACTGATGAAGAGGACTGGGAATTTGGGGGAAGTCTGGGGCAAAGAGAACTATGGGCCACCTGTCCCACGATGGACTTTAGACTCAACCTCACCCTCCAGGAACTTCAAAATACAAACCGACACAGTGCTAAGGACAAGATTTTTTTTTTTAAATCCCTGAAACCCTAGCATGTCTGTTTCTACCGAGACAGAAATGGATTCTGTGTATAATGTTTCACTAAAGCCCTAAAATATTATCACCCCAACTTGACACATTAAGAAACTGAGGTAGAGAATTTTATCACATTGTACAAGATTAGAGAGAGGCCATGTCAGACACTGTATTTAAATCCAAGCCCCTGCTCCAATGCTCACACTAGAAAGTGTGACATACTGCCCCTTTCCTGCACTCTCCCTGCAATAAATCTCTGAAGTCTTTTCTGTGCCACCTGGAATCACAGTCACATCAATTTTCCACAAAGAGCTATGTCACTCCTTGGAGGATTTATCAAAATCTAAAGGGTTGGTTTGAGAGGAGAGATTTGCATTTTCTGTTTCTCAAAGGGACCATGGCTTTAAAAGAAACTGAAAAGCGCTTATGTAGTCTAAGCCATCATTGTGCAGAGAAAGAAACGGAGGCTGAGAAGAGATGAGGAAAGTTCCTTATTAACAAATATTCCCTCAGCGCAGCACCAAGCCAGCCCTGGGCACTTCTGTGGGAGGATCTGGGAGTCCAAGGAGAATGAGTGTTAGAAAAAGGAAAGAGAAGAAGCATACAAGGCCCTGTCTCTACACCACCATACCATGAAATTCCACCAAATTACCCAGTGTGGGTGCAGCCAATATTAAGGTGGGCTAAACAGGTTATAGAAACCTGGAATTCTCAACCATAGTGGAAATTCCAACATTTACTGTGCTTTTTTCCCAGTTCAAGCATCAACTCAGTGGGCACTCTGTACCAGGGACTACACGAGGCCTGGAGTTCTCCCAAATACAGATCTCTATTACCACATGTGCAAACCACATAAAGTCCACCAGAAGAAAAGTGCCCACAGATAAGATGGAATTACTGAAACTGAAAGCAGCCAAAGAGCATATATTACTAGGAAAAATGGTGCTCCCTGAAATGGACTCATGGACATAGAAAGCAAACTGTGGTTAGCAGGCAGGAAAGGGAGGATTAACAGATACACAGTAATAAATATAAAATAAATGACAGGAACCTACTATATAGCACAGCGAACTATATTCAATTTCTTGTAATTAGTTGTACTAAAAACAATCTAAAACATATATATATACATATGCATATGTTTATAACTGAATCTGTGCTGTACACCTGAAACTAACATTGTAAATTGACTACACTTCAAAAAAAATTAATTTAAAGAAATAAGTAAAAATAAAATCAATGCCATTAAGACAAAATAAAAGAACACTCAAATCCCCTTAGCTGTAGGTTGTGGAGATTTCTGGTTGCAAGCACCAAGTCCACTGGATCACTCCAGCACTGGCTCTCACTCTTTCTCACCATCAGAGAATCACTTGGCTTCACTGAGGTTACTTTTCTTTTCTGTGAATTGTTACAGTTGCAACTAATGATGTATAGAACCTCATCATTCACAAGCCCAAAAATTAGTGAGGACTTCCCATGGGTCAGGCTCTGGACAGATAAAAAGATAGGGCCCCAAATATATTCATGGGTAGAAGAAGTTTATGCCATAACGACATTAATTCTTCCTGATTTGATAGACAGATTCATTGCAATTCTGATTAAAATTCCTACCAGATTTTTCATGGAATGTAGCAAGTTAATTTATGGTCAGGAACAGCCAAGAAACTTCTTTAGAACCACCACTGGGGAGGGGTGGACAGGTCATTCATTTCCACTGATCTTTCTGAAGTGATGAAAACGTTCTGGAATAATAATGGTTGCACAACTGTGAATATGCTAAAAGCTGCTGAATTGTAACATTTAAATGGATGGACTTCATGGTGTGTGAACAAAATCACTATAAAACGGTTATATGAAAAAATATTTCTTGACAATTATTTTTCCTTTTATTCCACTTGTCTGCCCCACAATTTAAGAAAAACAAAAACCAAAACAGACCAAACTGTGCCAGGAGCTCTTTTGCACTTCAATGTCCCTGGATCTCCAACGCCTCTGGTGGTGCTGTTCCTGTACACACACTAGCTGGGCTGGTCTAGTTAGGGACTGTAACTATCTTTTGAAAATCGGCGGTCACACGTTTCACCCTGGGAGAGGGAAAGAAGGAGGATGTCACAGCCTCATGCCTTCAGCTCATTTTTAACTGAACCAAGCCCTGCTTTCAACACTGTAATCCCTCGCACTATAAAAACACATGACATCAAGAAGCACTGCCATCATAACACATGAAAGTGTTCAAGGTACTTACCTGGGGCAGAAACACTGAGGGAGGTGACCGAAGCTAGCTCAGCACTGATGATCCCTTTTCCCGACTCCACCAGGAGAAGCTGGGCATTACAGCCTGAGGCTCTCAGCCCAGGGAGCAGTGCCCACGCCACTGAGCTGGTCCTCAGGGAGCGGGAAAGGGAGAGCAGTGCAGCCCCGGGGTCGCGGGGCAGGGAAAGCGGGGGGGGGGGGGGGGGGGGGACACGGGCTGCAACTCCGCTAGGAGGCCAGCCCCAGCCCCACCCGCCCACCCCTTCCAGGTCCGCAGACCACGCCCGCCAGGGTCACAGCCCGCCCAGTGGTTGGGACGGGCCGGCGGCCAAGTAGAGAAAGCCGGGATGAGAGAACTCGCGGGTGGGAGAGGGGAAGGGGACGCCAGCCGCGGACTGAGGGGAGCCCGGCTGGGTGAGTAGCGGCAGGGGCACACCTGGCCCTGGACAGCTGTGGCTGGGGCGCCAGGGCAGGTGGCGCGGCAGAGGGGTCTGGCCGGAGCAATTCAGCTGAACACAGGCTGACTGGCGCCCTGGGGGTCTGTGACAGGAGGACCACCCTCCTGCAGCCGCCTGACCCCTTTCCCGGGAGCCCCCCACATTGCACTTCCACAGCCAGAGGCCCCGGCTCCAGGTAGGTGCCAAAGGCCTACCGGGCAACAGAGCCAAGAAGCCTTTGGGCCAATCCCCGACTCGGAGTTGGAGCTTCCAACCAGTGGTCCAGCTGGTACCGACTGCGCATGCGCAGGAGGGCCAGCGATCCTTTGTGTTCTGTGAGGGAAGGTGGGGCAGCAAGGGAGGGAGAAGATGGGAGCGGGTGCAGAGGACGGGAAAAGTGGGGGGAGACAGATGGACAGGAGGAGCAGAGAGATGGGAGGGATCTGGAGAGGGGAGGGTCGTAGAGGAGATGGAGAGAAAAAGCTTTACCTCTGGGGCACCCCGAAGGAGGCTGCACACCTGCCTCTGTACCCTTCTGTAACCCTTCAAGGCCCGCAGCTCAAGTTTTACCTCCCTGATCCAGCCCTCCATTGGATGCTTCTGCAGAACCCCTACGGGTATCACACCCTTTGCCCCCACAAGGAGCTGGGTTTTCTGTTGCTCTGGGAACAAAGCACCCTCAGGTGTTGTCGCTCAGAACTACCTTTGGAAGAGTACATATTCCCCTTTTACACGCTGGGAAACAGGGAGGAAGGATCTCTGCCTTAGCTCCACTCTCCCAGGTGTTGGGTTGGCGGGGAGCGTTGTGGTACAAGATCAGAGCCCCAGACGGAGGAGACTGCCTGAGTGTTGATGCATAGTCCCCATCCCTCCTGGGTAAACCACACCCCACCCTAGTGGAACTATCAAGGGCTCACAGTAGTTCCCTGGGTTTGGGAGAGCTGTACTCATGTGAAGGAAAAGTCCAGCTGGGCTAGAAAGCTAAGTCACAAATCTTAGTGTGATAAGTGTCAGTTTACTGATCTAAATTCTGCTGGGCTAACTCGTAAATCTGATGTATAATGTCAGTTTATTGAGCTAACAAGCTAACTCGTAAATTCAAGCTCAACAAGTGTCAGTAACGTGATCTTTTACAAATTGATAAGTTCCAATGTACTGATTCCTTGTGTTTTGTTCTTTAAGCCTTATTGGCTAATACGCCCTTACTTGTAATTAAGCCTTTAAAACCTCATGTGCATGTCTTGCAGGTGCTCAGAACTTCGGAGCAGAAGCCCCTCTGAGACCGCTGGCATAAAAAATCCGAGAACTCCAACAATTCGAGTGGTGCTTGTTTCTTGGTTAGGCTGTTTCCATAACCCTCAGCTCCAGTGCCCAGCTTTCTAGGTAGATAGGAGTGTTACCAAGTCCAAATTCATTCTCCTCAGTGCAGGACAGGCCAATAAGTTGGGAGACCAGGTGTTGGGGCATGGAATAGCAAGTTTCTGTAGACCTAGATGGCAAACTAATGTCATGGAAAACCATCTCCCCAAGTCCCAATTCAGGCCCTTTTCTATGTGCTTGGTTGTTGCAAACTTCTTGGTGTAGGAATTCCTTCTTGTAAGAATTCTTTGTTCTTGCAGCTATCTGCCTGGGTCAGATCCCTGTAAATCTCCAACAAAACAAACGTTTTTTTTCTATTCTGCAATTTGTTATCTTTTTATGAATGAAATAGTGTTAAATATCCTTAAAGGCCAGCGCCTTCAGAATAGGCTCTCCTGTATATTTTAGGCTCTAAGCAACATTGTTTTACAAGCAAGATGAATCCTAGGAGACAGAGGACAGGGTTAAATTCAAAGGAACAGATCTAATATGGAGTCAGATTTGTTCTGTTCTATTATCTGGGCAGAAGCCACTTGAGGATTTAAATCCCTTTAAGTTAAAAAAAAAAGTTTAAAGGAATTTACATACATAGGTAGGAATGTGCAAAGCATATCTGGAAAAGCACCAAAAGGATAGTAAACAGTTGCATCTCCAGAGAGGGCTGAAAGAAGAGAGGTTGAGGGAAAACATCTTTCACTTGTGTATTTTTGTGCTCTGTTTGAGTTTTTTTTTTAACCATTTGCTTGTATTTCTTTTTCAGTTAAAAAAATATGTAATGGAGCAAAGGAGTAACTAGCTTAGCAAATACAGCAGCCATGGAATCACTGAGTCATCACTTTTGATTTAAGCCAGAAAGCATTTATTGACTCTCTCCAATGTGCTCAGTGCTGTTTTAAGACTTCTTTTATTATTATTATTACTATTATTATTATTATTATTATATGAAATTATAACATGGTATACCACACCCTGCCCATGGCTGGCAGAAAACCAACTGAGTTTTTATTGAGTTGTTTTCCAAGGAGTATAGATGTGTTATAAAAAGAACACATATTCAGGGCAAAACAGGCGGAGTGCTTTTCCAGCAGGCCAGACAGCTATGAAGGGTTTTCAATAGATGCGCCCAGAATCTGAGAGACACGGCCACTAGGACACTACAAAAAGCTGTCCAAACTGCCTTCTCCATGGCACTACTGAAATAGGAAAGAATAAATCTGACTCCATATTTGATCTGTTCCTTTGATTTTAATAAAGCCATGTTAATATGCTCCGGTCTTTTCATGGGTTATGATGTCACAGAGGAGATGGACAGGTCAACAAGGAACCACTCTGCCGTGATCACAGAGCCGGGGAAATGGGTGGGCTGCAAAATGTATGACGCAGCCACAACTGTGCCCGTGCTTCTAGGCAGGTACACAAAGTCGCTTCGACAAGGTGTCAAACACTTGTGCCCACGTCCTCATCAACAGACATGTATTAAAGAGAAATGGAAACATATAAAAGGCCAATATCCTTTCTGGGTACACTGTCCAAAGAGCAATGTCTCAGTTTAACAACTGGCCATCTCGGTTCCCTGGGATTCATTCTTTGAGAACCTTAAAAACCACTCCTCTGTCCTCAAGAAGTGCTGCATATTTGTCCTATCTTTGGCTCAGGGATGGAGCACGTTCAAGTGAACTTTAATGTCTGCAAAGATTTGATTGTTTTTCTCCGGGTTCACTTGTCCAATCCAAAGAGGCCTGAGCTAAGTCCATCTTCCGTAAGATCTATTCCCTCCAGTGACAGCTCATTGAGCCTGCAATTAAAAGCCAAGTGAACAAGACTGTCCTCAGCTAAAAATTTCACCCACCCTTCACTGTTTTCTTAATCTCCTCTCCTGGCTAATTTCAACAGACTAACACCTCCCTCCACCAAGATACCCAACTATGTCATTTTGTCTCCCCAAAGAGAAAGTAAGTTCCATAAAAGAGGAGGCAACTACATAGTCACCTCTGAATTCCTAGCTTATAGTAATGTCAATAAATAGAACTATGATTATGGCTACTTTCCTTTAAAACCTTTCTGGTTATTTGAATGAGACTTTGGAAGAGAGGTGTTTGTGGTCCAGTATCTTGATCCACAGGACTCTGGAGGCCTTTCTCTGAATGGATGTTCACTGATTCATTCAAAACACATCTTCTCAATCAAGGACTAGCTGTGCTATTCTGCCAGGAGTTTGTGGTCACTCTCATGCCAGAACAGCTTTAAAATATATCCTTACTTTGGATTTGTTATTTTTCCCCTCTTCCAACAAAATTGACTTTCCTTAATTTCTTGCCTTGAGGAATATTTTTTTCCTATTTCACCATTTATTTAACCAGGATTTCAGGATGGGCTTGGCCGATAATATGATCAGCCATCCAACTCCCAGTGTGAGAGGCATGGGGCTCCCCTCCTGCACCCCTGTCAAGGCAACTCAAAATCAGTTCAGGAGCCAACCGGCACCCCAGGGCTTCTAAGGCTCGTGTATCTCCCAGAATCCCTGCTTTCTCGTTTGTCTTGGCTTCTGAGGATTTTCCCTCACTTTCTTGACAATTTGTTGTGCAGCTTGAAAGATGAAGAAGGAAGGTTTTATTTCTTAATCAGCATTTTAAGCAACTTGTGTAATAAAGGTTTTCACGAGTTTCTAGAAACCTCCAATGCCAAGACAGAAAACACACTAGATTTTTTCTAATTTTAGCTCTCATGTGCATTTTTAATTTGGTTTTGTTTTCTTAACTGTTAACAGATATTTTTTAATTAAAAAAAAATAAGGCCCCAAATAGGATAGAACATTGAAGGGGAAACAAAATTAAAGGGCAAAGACAGAAAAATGATAAGTACTCTACAAAGTTAATAGAATACATACTCTGTGGATCAGATCAGCAATTCTCAGTAACAGCTAATTGAAACATGACCATGATGTAAAATATCTCTCCTGTCAGGACATGGCCAACAGAAAATAGAATTAAAACAACAAACAAATATCCTAAGTCTGGGCAGGTATAGAAGTCTACTAGCTAAATGTGTCTTCTTCTGGAAAAGAGGGAGACTCACCAGCTCTTTTCAGTGGAGCCTGAGCCCAGGGGAGAACAGTGAAGTGAGCTCTGTAAGTACCCAATTAGCAAAGTGAGTGATGAATAAAGAGACGTGAGCTTTGATGACAGACATGATACTACTATTGATTTGTCCTGTAAAGTATGTCTTCACGTCCAGTGATCAATACTTTGGCGTCCTCAGGGGTTGAGATTATAGGAAAATGCACAGCCCGGGCCCAGACCTCCTCTTTGAGCTCGTGACACTGCACTTAGATGTCTCAAGGGCCCCTCCAACTCCACCTGGAAAGAGCTGACCTCACGGTGCTCCTCCCATAGCCGTCCTGCCCAGGGCCCCTGGTCAGAGGGTAAGGTCTCCCTGTGTCTCACAACTCAGGCCCATCACTCACAGATGTGAATGGACCCCTCTTTCAGGGCCCAGATATCCTCAGTCACCGAGTCCCACCACCCTCACCTGACCTACAAGGTACTCACTGGCACTCAGCACTGACTCTGTGCTGGAGACCACACTGCACACTGTGCACACGTTATCTCACTGGATCTCCACAGCAGTCCTGGGAGGTTGGTACATCACTGCTTCAATTGATTAGATAAATTGTTTCACTTCCTTGAGTGTGTCATCCAAAGTGACACGGCTACTGAGCCACAAACCTGGGACTGAAAACCACTTGAAAACTGAACACTGCTACACCTCGCAGCCACCCTACTCTGACTCATCACATCACCTCCTGCCAAGCCTTCTAAATGTTTCCAAGCATTCTACAAGACAAAAGTGAACTACTAGGACACCCCACTCCCCTACTTAAAATCTGTCAATGACGGTCCACTGCCCTTAGGTGGAACTCCCACCAGGCCTGAGCACAGCCGAATGACCCGGCATCCGCGTTCCCTGCGCAGCCGCGCCACCTCACCCACCACGTAGCTCTACACGTGCCGTGTCCAGGACAGGGATGCTGACTCCGTACAACCCAGGGCTTGTCTCATTCGAACAATCATTACCTTCTTCAGTGATCATCTTCTTCATTGCTGACTCTCAGAAAAATGTTTTCTCAGGATGAATCAATATCTTTTTCCTTACAATTTCCCGTCATTCATAATGAGCTCCCTCCAAAAGAGAGAAGACCTAATGCTCAGTCTCCTTATCTGTAAAGTGAGAATAACAAGGAAATATGTGAGATTTTAAGAGAAATAATATTCATGTGAGGCTGAGGGACAATTCCATCATACAGTAAGCACTCAATATGTGCTTACTTAATATTAATAAGAATATATTGCATTCCAGCAACCTTCAATCAATGTTTTATGACTTTGTCCAACAGACTACTGACAAACTGTTGGATGAACCCCTTTGAGCAGATCAGCAAAAGCGTACTGGGAGAGGAAAGCACGGACTCCATTTACAGCTGCAGCTACCCAGCACTACGGGGTGGGGGCAGTTTGCTCAAACTCTTAGATGTTGCTTGAGCATTTAGTTGTCATTATTGAATAAAGACAGGTGTTCTTTAGTCAAAGCTCCTGAAACATAAATCTTCAAAGATTGATGCAAATTAGGTTTCAAGTACAACACTCTCACTAGAAATTATTTTAAAATGATAGTCTTAACTCCTCTGCATATCAAAAGGGAATGTTCTTAATGTATCTGACTAAATACACCTTAAAGGGTTGTTTAAAAGGAATTAAGAAGAAGCCATCCTGAATAAGCTCTCAGTATCATCTGCACAAAGCCCCACCCAAGTGTCTCATTTCTCACTTCCACATAGGTGTTCAGATAGCTTAACTTGGGTCTTGGTTTCTTATAACACAGGGCGGGGAATAGTTGTGGATAGATTTATTTAGCAAATATAAACCTAGGGTATTTGCTGTGAAGGAATTCTAGAGATAAGAAGATTGATATATAGTCCCACCTATAAGAAACTCAGCCTTTCCATCTACAACAGCATTAAAACTAAAATGAGAGATACATTTAACAAAAATTTACAAGATTTGTACATTGAAAATTTGAAGTATCACCAAAATAAATTTTAAAAGATCTACTTATATGGAAGACATCCCATTTTCATGGAAATATAGACAATATTATTAAAAATGTTAAGACTCCTCAAAGTGATCTCCATATTCAGTGGAATCCCTATCAAAATTCCAGCTGACTTCTTTGTAAAAATTGGCAAACTGATCCCAAAATTCATATGGACGTGCAAGGGGCCCAGGACAGTCAAAACAACCTTGAAAAAGAAGAGCAGAGTTGGAGGACTCTCTTTAAAGTGTACTAAAAAGCTATAGTACACAAGTCAGTATGGTGCTGGCATAAGTTTGGATAAATAAACCAATGAGACACAATAAAAACCCATGGGGAAAAAACTTACATTTACAGACAGTTTTCCACAATGGTGCCAACAACACTCCATTGAAAGAATAGTCTATTCAACACATGGTGCAGGAACAGCTGGGTATCTGCAGGCAAAAGGATCAATCTGGAATCTGGACAGCCATATTTTATATAACAAATAAAAATTAATTCAAAATAGACCACAGACAGAAACGTAAAAACTAAACCTATAATCTTTCTAAAAGAAGACAGAGTATAAATTTTTGTGATCTTACCATAGGCTTTGGTTTCCTAGTTACAGTATGAAGAGCACAAGTGAAAGAAGGAAAAAGCAGATAAACGACTTCATCAAAATTAAAACCCTTTTCTTACAAAGGACATCATCAAGAAAGTGAAATGACAGGGGAAATGGGTATCTCAAGTGATAGAGTGTGTGCTTAGCAAGAAAAATAAAATAAATCAATACATCTAATTACCTCCCCTGTAAAGAAATTGTTTTAATGTTTAAAAATCTATAGTGAAAGGACAATGTGCAGAATAGGAGAAAAATTTTGCAAAGCATGTATCTAATAAGAGAGTAGTACCCAGGATATATAACAAATGCTTAGAACTGAACAAAACAAAAAAATAGACCCAATTTTTAAATTTACCACGAATTTAAATAGATATACAAATGGCCAATACGCATTTGAAAAGATGCTCAGCATCACTAACCAAATCAAAATCAAAATAAGACCTCATTTTACACCCACTATTCTGGTTATAATCAAAACATGGACAATAAGAAGTGTCAGTCAGGAGGCAGAGAAACCTCATATGTAGCCAGGGGAAAGGGACAATGGTGCAGCTTCTTTGGAGAAGTCTGGTATTTCCTCAAAAGCTTAGAGTTATATGACTCAGCAATTAAACTCCTATATATACAGTCATCCCTCAGTATCCTTGGGGGGTTGGTTTAAGGAATCCCCCACCCGGGATACCATAATCCAAGGATGCTCGAGTCCCTTTACAATCAGCCATCTAGATCCATGTAGTGGAAACTACAGATATGGCGGGCCAACTGTACAGCCAAAAGAATGAAAACATATTCTCACAAAAACTTTCACATCAATATTCATAGCAGTATCATTCAGAGTAGCCAAGAGTTACTAACAATATCCATCCATCAATGAACGGATAAACAAAATTACCAAGAATAGGCCCACAAACTTTTGGTCATTGAAACTTTGACAATGAGGTGAGAACATACAATGGAGTAAAGGCAGCCTCTTCAGCAAATGGTGTAGGGAAAACTGAACAGCTGCATCTTAATCATTGAAGTTGGACTACTCCCTCACAACATACACAAAAATGAATTCAAAATGTGTTAAAGACTTAAACATGTAGACAAGACACTATAAACCTCTTAGAAGCAACCATAGGCAAAACATCTGACATATAACTCAGCAATGTTTTCCTAGAGCAGTCTACTCAAGCAATAGAAATACAAGCAAAAATATACAAGTGGGATCTAATTAAACTTACAAGCTTTTGCACAGCTAAGGAAACAGTAAGCAAAACTAAAAGACAACCAACCTATGGAATGGGAGAAAATATTTGCAATAAATGAACTGACAAGGGCTTAATTTTCAAAATATGTAAATAGCTTTTACACGTAATAAGAAAGAAAAACAAACAATTCAATTCAAAAATGGGCAGAAGTCCTAAAGAAACATTTCTCCAATGAAGACATACAAATGGCCAATAGGCACATGAAAAAATGCTCAATATCATTATCAGAGAAATGCAAATCAAAACTGCAATAAAGTATCAACTCTCACCAGTCAGAATAGCCATCATTCAGACATTCACAGACACTAAATGCTGGAGAGGCTGTGGAGAATTGGGAACCCTCCTACACTGTGGTGGGAATGCAGTTTGGTGGAGCCAATTGTGGAAAACTGTATAGAGGTTCCTCAAAAGAAAAAAATTGACCTCCCATATGACCCAGCAATCCCACTCATGGGTATATATCCAAAAGGATCCATAATTCAAAAAGAAGCACCCCAATGTTCACAGCAGCACTATTTGCAATAGCAAGACATGGAAACAACATAAATGTCCAGTGACAGATGACTGGATAAAGAGGTTGTAGCTTATTTGTCCAACAGACTACTATTCAGCCATAAAATAAGAATAAAATAATGCCATTTGCGGCAACATGAATGGACCTGGAGAATGTCATTCTAAGTGAAGTATACCAGAAAGAGAAAAGAAAATACCATATGAGATCGCTCACATGTGGAATCAAAACAACAACAACAACAACAACAACAAAAAAACAAAGAAACAAAAAGATAAACTTATCTACAGAACTGAAACAGACACAGGGACATAGAAACCAAACTATGGTTACCAGAGGGGAGAGGGTGTGGGAAGCAATAAATTGGGAGTTCAAGATTTGCAGATGCTGAGTATGTAAAGAATAAACAGCAAGTTTATACTCTATAGCACAGGAGAATATATTTAATATCTTATAGTAACTTATGTTTAAAAAGAGTATGAAAATGAATACAGGTTTGTTCCTATTTAACTGAAGTATTGTGCTCTACACAAGAAACTGACACAACATTATAAACTGACTAGACTTCAATGAAAATATTTTTAAATAGACAAAAAAAGAAAAAAAAAGAAAAAGTATATTATCAAACAAAAAGAATAACGTACTGATTCAGGCTACAATATGGATGAAAGTTGAAACATTATGCTAAAATAAGCCAGACAAAAAAGGCCAAATACTGCCCTTTAAAGTGAACTGTATCTAAGCGTTTATTGTACTACTCATGTAAATTTTCCGGAGGTTTGAAATCTATCAATATCAAAATAAAATGTATTATTCATTAAAAACATAAAACACTTTCTCACAGGAGGGCTTTAATTATTAAATGCAAAAATGCATGTTAAGCTCTTGGAACAACACTTTGCACGTCCACACACAATCACTACTGTCACTGCCACTCAGAGGGTGGTGCCAGCGCTGATGAGAGCTGCCTCCACTTGCTCCCCTGCAGACAATAGTGAGGGCCTGAGCTCTGACAGGCAGGGTGAGTGTGAACCTGGGTCAGACACAGCCAAGTCCCAGACTCTGCATTACCCAACTTTCTTATACAAACTGCAACATGTAATGTAATCACGCTACAGGGATGTATCTTACAACTCAGTGAATACAGCCAATGTTTTACAGTAACAATAATTGGAGCATCTATTGTACACGTGAAACTTATATCATATTTTAAAACAGCTATATCTTTAGAAAAAATTAAAAAATAATTTAAAAATGTTATCACTTTAATATTCAATTCGGTTTTTAAGTAACTACTAAACAGCTTAGAATGTATAAAAGCATTTAAGTGTGCTGTATGTTTACATATTTATTTACATTCAGCTTCCTGCTAAAAGAGAATTTAAACAATTTTTTTAAACACAGCTTAACAAGCATAACAACAAAAAGGCAAAACTGAGAGTGAAGAGAAAATGGAGATTCAATACTTAAACAAAACCATGGGAAGATAAATTCATAAAAATGGATTCCATGAAGTCAGGGCAAGTGTTAAAGGCCGACTAGAAATTCAGCTGTAAGATTCTTGGCAGCTAAAGCAAAAACAAAAAGATGATGGGGCGCATGGTAGAGTGTGTGCTTAGCGTGCACGGGGTCCTGGGTTTAAGCCCCAGGGCCTCCACTAACAGATAAATACATCTAATTACCTACCCCCCCAAAAGAGCCCCAAAGAAAAGATAAAGAGAAATTTTGTCCCCAAAAAACCCTGATATTAAGTTTGGATTAAATACTTAAAAATATAAAAAGAAAAATAGAAAAGATAAGTGACACTGTGAAGGAAAAGCCCAGCTGGGCTAACAAGCTAAGTCACATATCCAAGTGTGATAAGTGTCGGTTTACTGATCTACGTTTTTCTGGGCTACCTGGTAAACCTGAAGTTTAGAGTCAGTTTACTGGGCTAACAAGCTAACTCGTAATTCCAAGGTCAACAATTGTCAGTAACGTGATCTGTTCCAAATTGATAAACCTCAGTGTACTTATTCCTTGCTTTTTCTTGTTTGCGCCTTATTGGCTAATAGCCCCATACTTGTAATTAACCCTATAAAACCTCATGTGCAGGTCTTGTTGGTGCTCAGAGCTCTGGAGCAGAGAAGCCCCTCTGAGGCCACCGGCGTAATAAATCTCAGTACTCACACCCTCTGATTGGTGCTTGTTTCTTGGCTGGCCCTTTGTTTCCCTAACAACACAAGCGATAATGCCCGTGAGATAAATCTGCGGTGGCTGCTGGCAGGTCCCCATGTCTCACGTGGGAATATCTGAAACATCCTTCTCACCACTCAGAGTCATCCTCAGCCCACCCCACACCTCCCGCTGTTAAATGCAGGAGCACAGGCAGGGCCCGGCCTTTGCTCTCTCTGTGTCATCACAGTGAGACAGGATGGAAGGGAGCAGAGCACAGCCATTCTAGGAAGGCCACAGCAATTAACATCAAAATGGTGAAGGATTCAACCCCAATAGGCCTTGAGGCTCAGGATGAAGAGATTTAACTTCTAGCAGATCTTCAGCTTCATTAAACACCCATTGTAATAGTAACATGGTGAATAACATGCCCCAGGCACAATGGCAGTCCCAAGGCTAGCCACAAAAGGTCACAGTGTGGGAAATGGCCAACTCCCTGGGAATCCCAGCCCCTTGCCCTAAGGCTAGTCCTTCTACTTATTAGCATATGAAACCACCAAGCCCAAGAAAACTAGCAACACAGCACCACCTCGCGGTCATCACTCTCTCTCCCTCTTCGGAGAAGGCCCTCACTCTGTCTGTGAAGTGTGTACACACTTTTAATCTGAGCATCAAACCCCCACACCTCGTGACGTTTCTCTTGCCTTTCAATGTATCTCTCTGAATAAATCTACCTTTACTCAACACTGGCTTGCTGTTGAATTCTTTACTGCACGAAGCCAAGGAACAAAATCTGGTTGGGCATATCCCAGGGCCTCAACCAAAACATGGGTCACAGCACTTCTCATGCCTCCCGTTTTTTTCTTCTTGTGTCAACAGTACTGGGTTGTGAAGGGAACTCTGAGGCCCCAGCTAAGGGACAGAAGCAGCCTCCAGAACTTCAATTGGTGGGTAGCCTCTCCCCCAGCAAGGGCGTTGGGTTCTTCCCGGTTCTCTGTGTTTCTCTGTTGTGCTGACTCACCAGCCAGAGAGCGTTCTCCCTAGGCCTGTCTCCACAAAACCCTTCTCTCCAAAATACAAGCAGATCAAGTCACAATCCTCTTGTTCATCCAGGAAATGTTCAGCCCACTTTTTCACTCCCCAATAAATACCTAACTGTCCTCCCTCCCATCCCACCACTTCTTTCTTTGTGAGAAATCTGCACTCTCCACGCACCATCCTGAACGCAGGTGCCTTGCTGGCTGGGACTGAGATGCTTCTTTCTCACACACCCTGTGTCCTTTCACTTTCCCCTTGTTACCTTAAAAAAGCCTTTCCTGAGTCACCCACCCCCCTGATTCTGAACTTCACAAAATGCTGAGGTTGCAGTCACTGTGTGCATACCTCCCAGGTGTTGGCTGGGATTCCTTCCCAAGATCTTCATTAAGGAGCTGCAACAAGAAGTTTAAAGAGGCTATTCCTTCATCTTAGCGGAGGAGCCTGGAAAAAACCTAAATGGCTTTGTAGAGAGAGTTAACCAGGGACAGAGATGTCGCAGGTCCTAGTCAAAACTGTCATGAGGCAAAATGTTCTTCATAGGCTCAGAGTGGCTTCTGAACGCGGAGTCGGCAGGGAGGAGATGACAGGCAGTGAGTGGTGTAATTGACACAGATTATGCTCCCCCAGCAGGGGAAGAATTGGTATTTTTCTAGTTTTCCAAACAATTTCTTACTACCTTTTTCTCTTATTGTGACATACCATTTCCTACGAATTAAGCATATCAATATCAGTTATTTGAGCCATTTGGGGGAAGCTACATGATGCCATTCACAGGGCTGGGGCATGACAGCCACACCAGTCTAGGTTGAAAGACCAGTGGGGATATTTCCAAGGTATTAACAGGCATGCAGCAAACTCCCCAGCTTCAATGACCTCATCTCAAAGGTGGGGCCAATAAAACTACCAAGCAAAGTGCGTGATGATTATGGCCGACACCTGTTTACTAGGTAAGTGCCAGTGACAGCTGCCGCTTAATGGGGAATGAGTACGATGATCAATGAAGCCCTGTCTACCTGGCAACACGCGCCCTGCCTTCCTGCCTTGGTGCAGCAGCAGAGTTTGTTTAGCTGAGATGAACGCCCCAAGAGCAGCCCCGACGAGAAAGCTCTCAGCTCTGCACGGTGAGACGTGTTCCTTTCCTTCTCAGAGCTGATCACAGTTTGCAGTCATCTGTTTTTATGTTTATCCCTTTTCTAACTGCCTCTGCTCCGGAGTTTTTGCTCAAGCAGCGCAGGGCCTGGTGTGTCTTGCGGCCTGCCAGATATTCTGGGCTGGGAAACAGCCGAACCCACATCTAGCTTTGGTGCTGAACGGAGAGGGCAGAAGGCCCAGGGTCCCATGCTGAATCGAGACCCCTGCATCCAAAATTCTGGTCTGACTTTGGGCAAATTACCCAGTCTTCTTTACCTTGAGATTCCTCATCTGTCCATGAAAATAACTGCCCATGGCACACAGAGTTACAAAGATTAAAGGAAATCACCAAATTCACAACCTATTCAAAGGGCTACCAGTGCATCCTCAACCGACATATGCTGCCTTTACTGCTCTGACGCATGCTAAGCGGGGTGGCCCCACACAGTGAACACTGCTAAGTGCCAGTGTGTTAAGTGCTTCATGTGTGCTATAATACTCTTTAGAACTTACAACATTCCCAGGAAGAAACGAATATTATCATGCCCGTTTCACAGATTCTCCAACAGGTTAAGAGAGTTTACATTCTAGTCCAAGACCCTATGGTGAGGAAATGGCGATTTTAACCGGAATCTGGGCCCAGGCCTTGGCTCCAACTCTCTCCCATCCACCTGACCACTTGCCTATGAATTCCACCTGTCCAATACACAAGTTTGCAGCCGGCCAGCTTTTAAATGCAATGTGTGCCAACGTATGTCATTGTTGGTTAATTACCATAATCTGTTCTCAGAAACCACTACAGTAAAGACAGGTGGACTTAAGGAATTCTGACTTGCGTTCTCCTGTAATGTTCAGAAACCCTTCCCTATACCACCAAATCCAAATGTATGCTTCCTCCATGTTTATGTTTTCACATGCCTTATTAATTAGAAGGTACCTGCAGTAATTCCATCTCGGTTGCTTTCCAAGTTTGCAGATTATCCATAATCAGTCTGTGAACGAAAATACTACAATGTGAATGAAAATGCTGCAACCATGTGTGTAAACAAAGAATACTGAAACCAAGTCATTAAAGGCTGCCGCCACCACCCAGCTAGGACAGGCCTGCAGCCCATCCGATGCAGCAACTCACCATGGTGCCTTCTGAGCAGACTCAGAAAAAGAAAGGACAGGCTACTGGCCCTAGATAGCTAGGTGCTTGTCTAAAAAATGGATTCAATGAGTCTAAATATTTGCTTCCTCCCGTATATACAAAAGCACTACATTCTTGAACTTGAGATACCTCGCTTTCTTTAGATAACAAGCAATCTTTTATTGTTCCAACAACCTGGTCCTTGTTGTAAAGCTCCTATATAACCTCGCTCTTCCTCAACCACTTGGGAGCAGTCCCTCAGAGAGATCTGAGAGGCTGTCATCCCGGCTCGAATCCTCCCGCCAAATAAAACATAAGTCTTAACTTTTAGGCTGCACATGTATTTCAGTCAACAGTTTTGGACACCATGAAGGGACCAACAGCAGACTTCTCTCCACCTCAACTCTCCGAGTAACCGGAGCTTTGTTACCAGCAGTGGCCCTTTGTGCCCATCGGCCTCCTCGGGGAGTCCAGATGAATATGGGTGAGTCTCTCCTGTTTCTTGGATCTCACATATTGGTTGATGATCCTGAGTTTTATCTGGCAGTGTTTCCAGGTACGTGGCCCTCCAGTTGAAAGAAACTGGGGTGAATTACCAACCCAAAGGAGACATAC
Source organism: Vicugna pacos (assembly GCF_048564905.1). Taxonomy (NCBI): domain Eukaryota; kingdom Metazoa; phylum Chordata; class Mammalia; order Artiodactyla; family Camelidae; genus Vicugna; species Vicugna pacos. The sequence goes on along the minus strand of NC_133008.1, from coordinate 4,677,460 downwards.
TGGGTGGGGTCTGGTTGAAAGATAACAGGAAATACCCACCTTGAGGAGACGTCCGAAGTGTGTCCGGTGGAAACATATGAGGAAAATACTCACCTAGTGGAGACGTCCCGAGTGGGACGTCCCAAGTTGAAAGACACTGGGTTCAGGACTGAGTGGTTAGGTATGAGTCTGGTCTAATGTTTTCCTCAATTTGGTTACCTCCATTTAATTTTTCAGTATAGAATTAAAACTCTTATTAGGAACCTTTCAACTCCAAAAATGAGGCCCTCCTCCTGCCTGGTAACAGATTTCTCGGGTGTCAGAGAATCTTCCAGGAGTGGTAGAAGGAAAGACTTAATGCCACAGAGTTGTCCCTGCAGGAAATCTTACTAGCAAATTTATTCTGAGAACCCGACCTTACAATGGGGAAAAGAACTTTCCAAAAAAATAAAAAACAGAAAAAAAAAATAAGAAATGACACATTGCCATCCTCCAACTGTTACCCCAGACAGGTTTATGTACATACAAAATTTACAACATTAATTGGTAATAAGAAAAAAAAAACTCACTCTGAAAGTAACTAAACAGGCCTGATAAAAACATTTTTTGGAATTCTGAACTTATAATACCAAAATCCCCTTTATGGGGAACTTGGATTTCTCTTCCTGTGTCCTTGAAATATAAATGTTTTATCTTTCTCTGGGTGTTTTAAGTGTGTGTATGTATGCGTATATATGTGTACTTTTTTTTTTAAAGGAAACCTTGGACTCTGCCATACAAAAGGTTCAAGTATTTTGTACATATGGTGGCCATGCAAATAAATTGGATTGTAAGCAATTCTTTGATTGTACAAATTTTCAGATATTTTGCCATCTTAAACTCTGCTTCATCAGCCTGGACCACAAAGGCCTTTAGCTTTTGGACAGTAAGCCTTTGAATTTTATTTAGGCAACACCCCCACTCTCATGTGGAAGAGCCTCTTCAACTTATTGGTTTAATATCACTATATATGTATATATAAAAATTGACGGCCATATTATGGATCCTTTAATTTGGAAAAACCTTTAAATTGGTGAAAGTTTAAAGAGATATCATTATAAACAGCTGTTTTATTGGTACCTATTAAAATCAAGTTTAAAGGTAGAAAAATATATCTAATGTGTAACCTAAGAACTTAGTTAAAAAAATAAAACTGGTTTGAAAAGCTACATTTGTGTTTTTCATTTCATATAAATGTTTCTAGATATGCTAATAAAAACTTAGAATAATTAATGTTAATTAGTTCGAATAACTGGAAAAAGGATTGTAAAAATGTGAAAAAAAAAAGATAAGTGGCTTATCCCAAATGGATATATATTTTTATATTGTTATTTTGAATGAGATAAATAAAATGGACATTTTTGGATTTAGATACAAGGTTTTGATACTACACTACGTAAAGTTAAAATAAAAGGGCCAAAGAGATCACCTACACCCCCGAACATTAAAGTTCAATTAAGTCCGTTTTATTTACCGCAGTTTAAATTATATGTATACATAGACTGAAATACTTGATCAATAATTGGGACAACAGACCAATTAATCAAGTTAAAAACTAAGAAGGGCCTAAGCTCTTTGTCTGAAACTTGGGCATCCTAGAGATGTCTATAAAATTATATACAATGCACAAAAAAAAAAGGCTTCTGGCACTCCTTCTAGAAATAAATATTGATTAAACCTAATAAATATAAAAATTAAAGATATAAGATTTAATAAAATTGAGATAAAAGTTTGTGAAATTGGTATATTTAAATGGTCTTTATACAATCCTTTTGCTTATGTTGTGGGATAGATATGTTTCAGTGGAAAAATGCTTCCCCTTCTTGGTATTATAAGGCTGGGCACATATCTGTCCCTCTGAAAATATTAATTGAACTAATTAAAGGAAACCAATATTGATACATGAGCCGTCCAATATAAAGTAAATATAAAAACTAATATTGAGTGGCTAATAAAAAAATATAATTAGAGTTTTACCCTGAGATTAACTTATAACACAAGGAAAAGAGACCTTACTAAATGCCTGATGCAAGCTTTGGAATACATGATAAAGTAAAGCTTAAGTTTTAAAACATGGAGTTCTTTGTTTACAGCTCTTCTCACTGACACAAAAATGCCAATTAAGGAGATAAAATTGGGTCTGGGTGACAGAGCAGTTCTCTGGGGACCTGGAAGAGAGTGTCTTTGTCTTGCAGATCAGAAATATAAATACAACAAACAGTGACCTAGGACTGAGCCTAATTACCTCAAAGAAAATAGAACTTAAGGCCAAGAAATTTTTGGCAGTTGAGAACTCAGAACTCTGACAGGTCCTTCAGACTTTGTGAAGAAATCTTAACTCTGCTTCATAAATAGTAAGCCTTAGTGATTTGAGCAAGCAAATTCAGCTTACTGCAACTATTATTATACCTATATTATAAGTAAGTTTTAAAGTGAAGCTATGAGATCTCTAGCTTTTGTCTGTTTATAAGCCTGCGTACACATTATAGATGTGAGATATTTCTACTGCTAAAAAAAAAATCAAAGTCAAAGAGCTTTGCTTAATTGATGTAAAAAATAAGAGCTTAAAAATTATTTTTAAAATAAAAACTGAACAAATTGATTTTCAGCGTCACGTGAAATGGAAAATATTCAATATTAAGGTAATATTTGATATTGTTTAGTTTAAGTATGTTCTCATTAATATAGACATCTTTAAAGTCATCAATATTAAGTATACTACCTTTACTGTACCTAGGTTTAATGAAAATCAAATAAAATCCTGTTATATCTGTTGCAGATTTGTCAAAAAAAAAACAATGTTAATGTGGTGTGGTAAAATTTTAAGTAAATTAAATGCAAATGAGGTGAGAGCTTTGGGTAAATATTTAAAATATATTTTTAAAATGTATGCTTAAGATAATCTCTAAATATCTGCAAATTCTAGAGTTGTGCTAAATTATGTTAAATGATAGGATTTTATTAAATACCTATGCCATTTTCAGATAAAATAAGATTGAAATATGAATTACTTAACATTTAACTTCCTCTTACAGTGAAAATAAAGGTGTTTAGAAATATTAATAAATGATTGGTGCCACCCTGAAATAGTCTCTATTAGTAAGGGAATGATCTCAGTATCCTAGGAAAGTAAGATAAATGTGTAAAGGAAGATATAACAATGGAATTATATTTTGTTAATGAAAAATAGTGACTTTCTCTGGAAGCTGGTTACTTCTGAATGGAAGAGAAAATAAGGCACACACTAATATGAGTATAGAAAGCTGTGGAAGGCTTGTGGAAGAGGAAACCTGAGGAAAAAGTTTTGTACGTGGTCAGAATTGGCTAAGTTTTGAATCAAATTGGGCAAAGTAAATGAATCTTAGAAGTAAGCTGGTACAAGATTAAATTTGGATTTCTCTCTGTTAAGAGGAAAATATTTTCTTAAAATGTTAATCCACCTTCAATAACAGATTATAAAACTTCTTATACCACTTAGCTGATTTGTTCTGCCTTTATCTTTGACGTATTTTCTTGTTAATGAATTAGTACTGCTTTACAGTGTTCTTTATGTTTATCTGACCAAGTGTTCTGAAATCTTTTAACAAGCTCCCCAAATATCAAATTCTAATTAAAATTCTTTTAATCTCCAGTTAAGTTTGGGATGCTACAGAGGAACCCTGAAACATCCCAAAGAGAGATTTTAAACTAGTAAAATTAATTTGGCATGTTAAATAACATGGTATTGTCAAATGAATCATAAAACTTCTAAGGTTATATTGAATGAGAAAATATTATTAATATAGATATTGTAGAAATTATATGGACTCCCTAAAATTCTGGTATATCTGAAATGTTACCAGTGATAATTATTGGTATAGTGAACAGATTTCTTTATCGATTTTAGTGTAACAGTGTTTAACCATGCTTTTAAATCTTTTGTTATTTATAGACAGTTAATTGTTTTCTTCTGATGATTTTGCAAAATGCTTTCTATTCAAGGAGATTTACTGATTTCTAATAAATTTCAAACTATAGCACTGAACTAAACTGGGTAAGAAATTTTAAAGTTCTAATGAAAACTCTCATTAAAAGAATTAGTTACATGGGACTGAGTAAACTGGTTAATATGATTATAATTTTTGATATTGTTTGAAATACTACTGGCTTTTAACCTGTTTCCCAGACATAAAGAATCTCTTCTCCTTAAGCTAGTTATGGTTCACAGCAATTTGATAAACTATACCTATGTAATCTGACTTGGAACAGTTATCTTTTCTCTCTATCTGATCCCTCAAGAAACTAAAAACACTTAGGCCCCCAGTGGCTCTATCAGACAAATTAGGAAGTTCATCTCCTCACAGATATAGTACAATAAAGGTATTTTCAGGATTTTAAAGAGAAAAGAATTTACCTAAATCTGTAAGGCAGAAACCCATGAAAGCCTTGATGTGGCTTTCCTGGCCTTAGCAAACCTTATTAACATTCTACCCTGAGACTCCATATTAAAACTTCCAACACAGCCAATGTAAAAAAGCCTATATGATCAAATAATCAGTCTTAACTTGTAAAGAAATAAATCTTCATTTGGCTTTATTTGAGAAAACTGAGGGTAACTTTAGAGAGAAAAATGATTATTTTATAGTGGATATTAAATTCTAGTTTTCTTAATTGAGGTCCATATTTACTAAGACACTTCCCAGACCATTCCTTGCTGTTATGTCACATTGCTGTACAGTTTAATTGAATTATGAAAAGGATACTCTAGGTTTGTTTCTGAAGCTCAGTAATCTATCCTTGGGTAAAGTTCCAATGCCCCATGACCTGCAGGCAGGGGATTATACATACTGGAACAGGCATGACTTAAAGAACTGTCTACAACCTGAATGGAAGGTCCCTTTATCAGGGACTCTTAACTAGACCATACACACCAAAGCTGAAGGAAACGGACTCTCGGATTCATTTCCTATCAGAAACAGCCCCTGCAGTGCACTGTCCTATAGAGCACTGCTCACCTTAAAACAATGCCCAAATGGAGAAAAAGCTACCAGGCCAGGATGAGAAGAAGACGACATCTGAGATAGACAGCTGACCCAAGACAACGGACCAGGTCTGTATAACAATTACTTTGTTAATTTCTCCAACCTTTGATTATGTACTACTCCAATTGTTAAGTTTATGATAAATTACCTATGTCTAGTACTTCTGTGTTACCTTGGTGGGATTCCCTACTCCAAGGCTCTAACTAGATAGCCCTCAGCAACGTTATTCTCAAAAGAAATTATAGTTCTGTATAGGCCACTGTTGATCTTAGAAGGTTGGAGACTTCACCTGGCTAATTAATACCTGCTCTGACCCTGACCATAAGTATGAACTTTCTTATAAGATCAAACTCAATCAAAAACGCAAGCAAAATTTTAACCCCAAAATACAACTTCTCGACTATTAAATTCTTACTCGTGACTTCATTAACGTTACTAGCTGTATTACTTTTATCCTGTCTATTTTATAAAATTGTTGTCTATTACATTTCCCAATCTGTAACAGGCCTACAAGATTGATGATGGCTAAACATCTTGAAGAAACAGATAAAATTTATTAACCTGAATAAAATACATATAATAGTGTTTCTAGGTATGGGAATGAGCAATGAAGGGGAAACAGTTCCAGGATAATAATAGACTAGTAAGGCATGTGATCCAGAGAACTTTTAGTATCAACAGGATCTGATAAAAAAAAACTAACACCTTGAATGGCAACTCAGAAGATTCTTCTCCTGAGCTAGGAATGAGCCATTATAGCACCATGGACAAAATTGGTCATGAAATGTCTCTCAAAATGTTGGTCGAATTTAGGACCAAGGGGGAGCACTGTGAATGAAAATACTACACTGTGAATGAAAATACTGCAACCAGGTCAGGAAACAAAGAATGCTGAATCCAAGTCATGAGCAGATGCTGCCAACCCCCAGTGAGGACATACCTGCAGCCCGGCCTCTCAGCCACTCACAGAGGTGCCCTCTGAGCGGACTCAGAGAAAGAAAGGACAGGACACTGGCCCTAGATAGCTAGGTGCCAGCCAGAGGAATTCTTTCAATGACCCAAATGTTTGCTTCCCACCATACATAGAAAAGCACTAAATACTTGAACTTTTGATATCTGGTTTTCTTTAGATAACAAGCAAAATTTTATTGTTCCAATTACCTGGTCTTTTTCGTAAAGCTTCTATATATCCTACCTCCTCCGCTACCTCTTGGGAGAAGTCCCTCAGAGTGATCTGAGTGGCTGTCATTCCGGCTCGAGTCCTCCAGCCAAGTAAAACATAACCCTTAACATTTAGGCTGAACGTTTATTTCAATGAAGTCCCAGAATAGACACAACTCATCAAGTCTGTAATGGAACACACTGAATCAGGAACCAAAAGCATGTTTTGTTTCGGAAAAACTACGGGTTCCTTTTTCTTCCTGTCATTATGCAACCCCTCCAGAACTCATTAATTTGATGTCTGCTCCTCTGGCAACCAAACTCATAGAAGAGTCAACTCAGCAAAGCATCCTGCTGGGGAGAAACCCCCGCAGCAGTACTGCAGGCTACCTGCCTTCCCGTACGCTCTGCTGAACCTTGGTGTCCTCCGGGGAGACCAGGCCAACAGAGTTGTTCCTAACAGCTGCAAAGTCGCACACGCTAAATAAATCACTTGATTTTATACGATATTTTACATATATACCCATTTCTGAAAACAGCTTTGCCGGAAGCCCAAATCTTCAACACCAATCTGCAAAGTCAAATCCGGTCCCCAAGGGAAAACAAGACTTAATACGATGCTAAGGACTCCAAAGTCCTCTCAAGGACCGACAACCAAACTGCCTGCAGGTCTGCAGCTGCAGGCGGTTACATGTCTGCTTTTAAAGCAACCCCTTCCTGCCCTTGGGCGCTACAATGTCCCTCAACTCCTTCCCTTCTCAGGGTAAGAGCAGTCGCTACAGAACCTTGCAGGGCAGCACTGACATGACTGGACAAAGAGGATCAGAGCTTAACTAAGCCTTCTGATGACATAGCTTGTCACTCGGTCACTTTACAAATGAAGATATATATAGAGAGAGGTGGGGTGATATTGCTCAATGTCACACAGCTAATAAGTGGCAAAGTCTATAACTCTGCTCTTCCCTTCAGCGTGACGCCCCAGCTGTGAGGCCCACAGTGTTCTCTCGTGCCTACCTGAACAGTCCTTTCCTGTCACTCATAACCCACCACAGTGTCTAACCTTAGCCTGCCTTTTCGGCATCTTTTACCTCCAGTGTCACAGGAAAAAGTTGGTTTCGGCCACTGTATGTCTTCCGGCTCCCGGGAACCTCAGTGCTAAGGCTGGTCTTCCCTGTGCATCCGACCACCAGCTCAGAGGCTCTTCCTCCTCTGCAGGAGGACCATTCCACTCTCTGCAGGGACACCCCCTCAGGGGAGCCCAATTCTCGCCCTCAGCACAGCAGGTGTCCCAGGCCACATCCCGAGGTTCCCCATTAGGACTGCATGTGCCCAGGTATGCTAATCAGAACGGCAGCCTCAGAGCCAGGGATTATGCCTGGGCCACCCTGCAAACCTACTGCCCGCCTCACAGCCCCCAGCCAGCAGGTCACCTGCAAGTCACAGCAAGTGCCCCACCCAATCCAGAAGCCTCTTCATTTGCCAGCAACGCTGATGACTGGTCTCCAAACTTTGGTCAATTTTGCACAAAACAGCACCTTCAACTGTGAAGCAGGGGGTTTTCGCTTCTGCTCCCCATACTTACTGGGAAAGTCAAGGGAAACGAAGAGGTCATTTCTCAACACTTTTATGATGAAACCCTCCCACCCACAATACTCATATGCTCAAGAGCTTTGGATCCACGTGATTTTGTTTCCCTTACACTAAGTGGCTCAAAACACTGAGGGATTCTTACTCTTTTGAGGGTATTTGTACTCAGTTTATCGGCTTTAATCTGTTTTTGTCTCTCTCTTCAGTATCCCTAGCAATTGCCACCTCTTACTTTCTTCAGCAGCCTCCCTCCCAACATCTAGTCTAGGAAATCAGCTGTGATGAGGGGCCCGGGGACAGTCACAGAAGATGCAACTAAGGAACAGAGAGGCTACATAATTTGCCCAAGAAGATCAGCTTCAACCCCCAACAGTGTGTGTTAAGGTCCTCTGTTTAACTCTTATGCTAAGCAAGCTAACTTTTTGTAGATTATAGTTATAAACAGATGAGGTATCAAAATACACACAAGGACACACATCAACTCTAAGATGCTCATTAACTCCACTATTTTGTTTCTTTTTCTTTCTATTAAAAAAATTAAGAAACTCTGCAGTCAGTATAGCAAAATGTTACTGGGCTTTAAATCCCGAATATAGAGGTGTTAAGTGTGTCATTACCCATACTTATTTGTATGTTCACAAGACAAAATGATTTGAAAGTCCCTCTCCCCTCCCATTACTCACTACTGGCTCTCACCTGAGCTCCCAGACCACACATTTAAAAGTCTTTCACTTTACCCACAGCTGAACACATCAGTTTTCCCCCAGAAATCCCTCTGCAGCTTTCCCTCCTCACAGCAAAAGAGGACCATCATTTACCTCATTAATCCACACAGAAACCTTGGCCTTACTCCATCCTACATTCACAGACAGCATTCATCCTTTCCTTTTTACCATCTTAACATGCCTTCAATCTGTTCGCTTTTACCCACTGACCGTCCCACCGCTCAAGAGGAAGCCACCAACACTGCCCACCTGGACTCACAAGTCTCCCAAGTGGCCCCACAGCCACTCTCCCCTATTTGATACAAATGGGATTGTGTCACTCTCGTGCTTTTTGGACTCTTTTCAGACCCACTGTTCCTAGAAGAAATTCCAAGTTCTTCACCTGGTGAAAGTCTTTGCCATGAAACTGTCAGCACAGGGAGGGCAGGACCAGCCCTCTCCCCTCAGCTCCACCCTCTGGCAGAGCATCAGCTTCGATGGACCTGCTGAGCTACACCAGCCTGTATTCTAAACCTGGTCTTGAGTTCTTAGCAAACTGCTTCACTTATCCTTACAAATCCAAGGTAGGTTGGAAAGATTTTAGATGTTGAGCTAGACTATTGATTTGGGGATTTTGCACTAGCAACCTGCAATGTCATGTTCTAATGATTCTGTCTTCTTAAAACCACACCCAGATTAAAGGAGTATTTGTGGAATGCCTTCGGAGTAAAAGGGAATGTACTTTTACAGAATTTGTGTTTTATAAAATGAACAACCTGGACAGGGTCACAAATGGAACCGCCTCACAAGTGACAGAAGACAGTTGAGAGGCACAAAGCAACAGGTCACAAAGATGGTAAGAGCAAAATTGATTCTCCAACACCCCCAAAAATTCCTGAAAGAAGCAAAAATTCTGAATTTTAAAAGTAAAAGTCTATCATATAGGGAAATGAAATAAATAATCCTCTTCATCAGGGTTTCAAGATCTCACTCCAGAGTTTTTAGCAGGCCATAGTGAATCCTAGCACAGAAAAATCAGATGGACTAGTGGTGAGAAAGTTCCAGGAAAACTGCAGTTATTCCTCAACTTCTATAAGGACATACACTCACCTGCCGAAGGTGAATGTAGACCGCATTCTGTAGAAATTCGGAAGCTTCCCGGCTCCGCTTCAGGATGCCGAAGACAAGGACAGCTTGGAAGTATGCTTCTAACACAGTCACCGGCATTCTTACACTGCAAGGGAATCGGAGGCCCCCAGTCAAGAGCAGAGATGTTCCTGTCATGTCTCACAGGCCGTGCCTAGGGGACTCAGTGCCCTGCAGCAGCCCAGCCTCAGGTGAGGACCCGCAGCTTGGCCCACCCAAGCAGGAGGGGCACTGTGCTTGAGAAAGCCCATCCCCGATGGCGGCAAGAGGAGCTGGTGGGTTTGAGTGAACCTGAAATTACCCACAGAAATCTGCCTGCATTCATTCAAGTGATACAAACAACAGTAGCAGTCTATTTAACAAAATTTCAATTGTCAGTGGAAATTTTGCCATTCCTTTCCGGTTGTTCCCTGCACTCTGAGACAGGCTTAGGCTCTCTCACACCTGCAGCTCTGTGCAGTAGTTGTGAAGTCATTTTACTTTGCTGCAAGTGTCCTCACTCCCCGTTTCACATTTTCTCTCCTCTCTTAACACAGTCGGATATCTTCCTGGACCTCTCACTGAGTTCCTTGCTCCTCCTCCTCAGATCCTGAAATAAAGGACAAGTGAAACACATGACCAGAAATGGTACTGTGGACTTGAACGAAGTCCTCAGTGACCCCCTAGGTGAGTGCTGCCCACCCTTTACCATCTATTCTCAAGGTTCTGCCCAGGGTGACATCCAGCCCAGAGAGGTAGCCCAGGCCAATTAAAAGCTATGTGGCTTGGGCGTGGGGACAGGTACAGGAGCTGGTTCCGGAGCCAGGCCCCTCCCCACCTCTGCTCCCCTCTCTACCGAGGCTCGACTGCCAAGCACTCAGTCTCCGTGATCTTATGTCCTACTCTTCAACTCTACTCCAAACACTTTTCCTTTTCCTTTTTTCCCTAATTATCCCCAGCTGGAGTGATTTTTCAATCGCGTTATCTGAAAGAAATTCCTGCAGCCGAAAAAGAGGTCTCCAGAGGTCAATGCCCATATGCTAGTTCCTGAAGAGAGCCCCTGGCTAGGGGGACCCTCACCAACACTCATAGGGCATCACACATGTTGCAGGGTCGGCCACCCCCAACAAGAGTTTGCTGTCACCCCAATACCCGCACAGCATCCCTGCTCACAAAAATGTAGTTGGCCCACTAATCGGTTATTAAGAAGCAAAATACAAAATTGCTCCTGTTTCTTACTAAAATTATCTATGAAGCTGAAAAGGGAATTGTAATAAAAAAGAACAATTTTGACTCTATGTTAGATCTATTCCTTTGGCTTTAAACATGTGCCCTGTTTTCTAGGCTCAAACTTGGTAGCTCTGCACGATTTGTAAAAGAAAGTTTCCTTTAGCCTGAAATCTACAGGAAAGCCTATTCCCCTGGCCCTGATCTTTAAAAATGTTAGCTCATCTGCACTTATGTAGAGATGGCAAGTTGCAAAAAAGAGAATAACCTTGGTTTTTTTGGAGGTTTTACAGGGGCACCATGATTTAATCCACATGGACAGCTGCAAGAACAGCGGATTCAAAGGACAAACAATTCATACAGCAAGAAGTTTGCAACAAGCAACCACATCCCCGCAACTTTTTAGTATAAAAGGAGACAGAATTCTGACTTGGGGAAGATGGTTCTCCAGGACATCAGTCTGCCGTCTTCTGGGTCTGCCAGCGTTGCAAATAAAGTCACTATTCCTTGCTCCAACACTTCATCTCCCGGTTTATTGGCCTGTCATGAGGCGAGCAGAACAAGTTTGGACTCGGTAACAAAATGACTGCATTGGAGTTAGTATGTCTCCACTGTTTCCTCATTTCCAATATGTAACATGCACATCATTTATGATCTAGTGCAAATAATTCATCAAAGACAACAACAAAAAGAAACTATACTCACCTAGCTATCAACACTGAAGTCACATCCTGTCAATTTTATATGCTGTTTAACAACACAATGGAAAAACCTAACATAGGGAGTTGATTCCACGGAAATAAAATTATTTCTACTCCTTCAATACTTTTTCTTTTCTTTTCTATTTTATTTTGTTTTGATTATTGAAAGGAAAATAAAATTCAAATCATTTTATTTCACATATTTTTGTTATAGCTACATTCTTTAAATACTACAAAGAGATATAAATTGCAAAAAAAAATTGTTCACATATTATTATAACGATATATACACAATCAATGGGGATTAGGAAGGGAATGGACATTTACTAAAAATCCACTGCAATCCAGTCTTTTACAAGCATATCCTGGAATATAAGCTCTATGATCCAGGGGGCCCCACCCCCATTCTCACTGCTGAGTCCCTTAGTAATCAACTACTAAGGCACCAGCATAGAACCATGTGATCAGTATTTTAGGAATAAATGAGGGAATTAGCTCATTCAATTCTAAAACAAACACCCAAAAATAAATACTGAACTTATTTACAAATAAAGAAAATTGGAACCCAAAAAAGTAAAGTTACTTCCCAAAGGTCACAAAGCTAATAACTGGTAAAGACAAGATTTGAACTAATCTGCCTGATTCTAAAAACTAAGGTTGAAATCCCATTCGACTGGGGAGGGTCCAGCAGCACAGTCTATCACCCTATTTTTATTCAGATCTAGCCTTAGACAGCCTGAGACAGCACCCCATTCTTATGGAACTCGAGGGCAAATGATAACAATAAAGATTTTATATCCAGTAGTTTGTTAGGTCTCATTTATATATAGTGTCAGCAGGTCAGCAGAAAAACTCTGGAAAATATGAGTGGGTCCAGAGCTTTTTGCTGATTAGTAACTCAGTCTATCAAGACATAGTGACCTTCCCATGAGAGGCCACATGGACATAAACTAAAGGCAGCTGAGCAATGAAAACTAACAAGACCCTGGAAATCAAGCAAGAAGGATTCCTGCCATCCCCCACCCAGTTGCCTCTTCACCCGCGTGGACACGACGGCAGGAGACCTAGGTTATTTTCCAAGTTACACCATCATGGATTCTCACCCATAAAAAGTTACGATTCTATGCTGTCTAAAGTCATTTAAAACTCCAATATGATAACACCAATATCTCAGCAGAATATCTATGTCTCCACTTCCTCTCTTCTAATAGGAGAATATTTCTATGGACACAAAGCAGAAATCCAATTTAAAAAACCATGCACGAAGCCAGGCGAAATTCTGCTTAAGACACTTTGCTCTCACTCTCAGTAAATGAAAACTCAGAAAAAGTGGTCCTTCTCCCTCAGCAAATGGGAAGTAGCCTGATGTGTGTGTGTGTGTGTGTGAGTGTACGTGTGTGTGTGTAAGTCAAATACAATCAAGTCTGGGATGTGTACACTTTTTTATGTGACTGTCATTTCATGGGGATGAGCCAACATTTAAATTAATTTGTATCTAGTGTTCTGAGAGAGTCTCAGGCTCTTGGTGGTGGAGGTGAAAGGGGAGAGTAAAGGGGGAAAGAGGTACATGAAGCAAAGAAGTAAGAGTACTGCCATGGAAACGCAAGACGTTAGTTTTTTTCTTCCTTGCGCCACATACAAATTAGGACTTGCTTTCCGCTGATGACTTATCAAGCACTGAGTTGCAGAAGAAGAGACGACAGCTCATTTCTCACTGAGCTTGTGACTGTATGTGGCATCTTATAGACACAAATCATTTACCCTGATCAATCACTCTAGCAGCAGGCCGTAATTCTCCTGTTTTGAGAGACAAGAAAGCAGGAGTTCAAACAGGATATATAACTTGACAAAAGTCAGAGGACCAGTAAACTAAAGAGGATGAATTCAAACTCAGAGTTGAATGCAGAATCTGATTTTGCCACTCCCAGGACTGGAAAATCCTTAACACACAGGCTCCCCAGCTCCCCTGCAATGTTCCTGGCACCAAGCATTTCCCATGGTAGTGGTCACCAGTTCTCACAGACACACCGCTCTGTGCAGTCAATGACCTTGATCAGACCTTGATATCTACCTGCCACGCCCACCAGGCTTCACCATACAGGCAGGAAAGCTGGCTTTCAAGTGCATACAAAGCCATCCTTGGTCTAACCTGGGCTCTTCTGTGGCTCCTCCAGACTAAAGGCAGCCATGAAACTGCTCACAGTTTCTACATGAGCCACACTACCTCTCTCCATTTGTCTCCCCACCTGTACTACTTAGCTATGGCCATTTTGAGAATCTTGGACACAAATTTTTAAAAACAAAAAAGAAAGGATTCTGGAACAAGTACTTAATACTTACAAGTTTAAATGACAAGTTACAAAGTGAGTATTTACAAACCGAATCTTTCTTTTTAAATGTCAGTTTTAAGCATTTAAAAATATAATAGTAAAAAATTCTCACTTACAAAATTGACAAAAACATAAACAATCTGGAATAAATTCAAAAATAATGCCCATGTTCTAAATGGAGAACCTTCAGGACTGTACTGAGGGGTAAAGTAAGATGTGTGAATATAGAGACATCAACAAATTGCATGGAGGAAAGCAGTTTTGTAAAGATGTATGTTCTCATTAAATAATTCAAAACTTACTAAAAAATCCCATGAAAAATCCAATCTGATTTTTTTTAACTTTAACAAAATATTTTGGAATTCTTCAGGAATAATAAAGTCATAATAATGGACAAGAAAATTTGAGATGGAAGAAAAGAATCAAAAAAAATTCAGACTGACAATTATTAAATAAATTTTTACAATATGTAAGATATGGTGCTGGAGTAAGTAAGGCAGATTGACAGAGGAGGACCATGAGCTCAAAAAGAGACTCTAGTGTAGATAGGTAATTTGTACAGGTGGGATTTCAAATCAAAGAGAAAATTATGACTTCAATAATTGTCCTGAGACAATCAGAGAATCACCTGAAAAGAATAAATTCTATTCCTCTCATAAGGACCACAAGATAAATTACAGACCGTGATGTAAATATTAAAAAGTACTAATAACAGCAAATACAACACTTTGCTCTTATTAAGTCAACTTACCCTTACATTAACAAGTACTACTATCATCCCCATCTTAGAGATTTAAAAAAAACCTACAGAAGAGATTTATTCCATTATAAGAAAGTATTTCTAAGAATAATGTCAAAGATAAAACCCATAAGGAAGACATTTACTATCATAAGAATATTTTGAGACCCAACCAAAATAAAAATCCTCCTGAACAAAATGAAAGGCAAGAAATGACAAGAAAAAGCTCTGTGATACATGTTGATGAAGACAAGGAGTTAATGTTCATAACATACAAAGAGCTGTCACAAAGCAACAAGAAGGTCACTCACTTAAATGTGTGCAAAGGACAAAAGGAATCATTCATTTTAAAAAATTCAAATGGCTAATGAGTAAAAAATGCTCAATACCTCACTGGTCATCAAATGCAAACTAAAATAATGAAAAAGCACTTTTGCTCATCATATGCGCAAATATTTTTAATAGATATTCTAGCTAGTGTCCATCTGTGGGAGAACAAACCATGAGCGACATTTTCGGAGGATGACATGTCAATGGATATGTAAACTCTGAAAAACCTACGTACACACTGACTCAACACCACTTCTAGGAATCGTTTCCTTTAGGAAAAAGAAAAATTCAGTCCAAAAAGATGTATCAATCAGGGCATTTACACAGCACTGTTTACAATGGTGGGAAGAAAAACTGAAGTGAAATCATATCCAGCAATAGAGAATTGGTTACATAAGTAATTGTGCATCTTTTCATTCCCCAATGGAGAAGGAATTTCTAGAGTCACTTGAAAGGAGTCTGTGATGAATGTAAATGTCACATCCAGGGACTAAATTTCAAGAAGCCTTAACTAAAGAAATACTCATACAAGATCACAGGAATGTCTGTACAAGGAGGATGCCAGTCAAACATCCTTTCTGACAGTGGAAAATGGAGAAAACTTAACTGTCCACCATCAAGACAATGATGCAGTAAATCACGGCGAGCTGTGAGCACTGAGGGAGCCGGCGTTTCACCGTGGTCCAGGGCCTTGTCCACAGCATTCTTCCACCAAAAGTGTGCGTGGACAAGAGACCACAGCCGCACATCAGGAGACCCCTCCAATCTATCTGAAAGGACCGGGTGAGTCTTTAGTGGGAGAACTATGATATACACCTGACTGAATAAAGCGAGCTGCAGAAAAACATATAGTATGGCCTTATTTTTCAGTAAAGCTTATATACACACAGGTATACATAGAATTCTCATATTTGTGTAAATATGTATGTCATAGGCATAAAGGTCATGAAATATATATACCAATTTTCAACAGCTTTTACTCTCAGGAAATAAGGGGAAGGGAGTTAGGGGCCTTCCTGTACCACCACAGTTCTCTTTTCTGTATTTCAGTTAAGTATACTTGGAATATAAAAGTTTATTTAAGTCCGAAGTAAAATGGACAATGCTTCCACAAGACAGAATGCTATACTGGTCATCAAAAATCATGCCAGGGGAGATAGAATATTGTAGAAAAACATATAAAAATCCGAATGGAAACTGGAGGTGTCCACACAGAAAACAGGCACAGAGTGATCTCTGGTTTTTTATGACAGAGGTGATACTCAATGACGAAATGATAGAAAAAAGACGTTAACGTGTTAATTATTATCTTTGATTAGCGGGACCAGGATAGCCCCTTTTGCCCCCTTTTTCAGACTTATTATTTTAAATGCACATTCTTTTTCATCTGAAAAAAAGCATTTTCAGGTGTGTAGTACCATGCATTGGAGAATAATACATGAATACTTAGAGAAACAAGTAACTAGGAGACAAGGCAGCAGCGTCACACAATGTACAACGGGCGATCCTGATTAACACCATGCAGTTACATAAGGACCCACAAAGTGAGAGCACCTGCTGTAACAGGGCGCAGCCCCCTTCTATTTGTCAGCAGTGTCTTCAGGGCTGAGGCAGTTCTGAGCACGGCCAGTGTCAGTGATGGTGTCTGGATGGATGCCACTGGAGGTGAGGGCACCTGCAAGCCGAGAGGAAGAACAGAAATCATCCTCTGCCTTTTCTGTCTTGTTTCTTTGTTACTTTAAAAGAGAGGCATTTATAAGATAAACTGTGTATCTTCCCAAATGAAATTTCAGTAATGAAACCGTTTTTAAAGACTTCACAACTTATATTCTGCCTATAAGTGTTTTTTCAACAAAGATCATATTTATTAAATGTTAATTAACTCACTTAATTAACTTCCTGTTGAAACATTCTAGTAAAGAACATGAAATGCCGTATGTAAAAGAACCACACCTGCAGTGACTAGCTCAGCTGTCTTGACGGCAGTGCAGTCAGCCCCCACCATCCCGTGGCCCTGAGCTCCTGATGCCGGTAAGAGAGCACGCTGCTTCCTCAGATGGAGAGAAACTGTGAAAGCATTTTTTGAACTCTACAGAACTGACAAAACATAACTGACAAATCCCAGGCTTCTCTGAGGCTGTCATTTTCGGTTTCTGGCCAACCCCCGTCAATAAGCAGAACCACCCCAATCCCGAGCCATGGGACTCACGTGGGGAGGAGTTTTGGAGAAACTTCCAGGTATAGAATGTAACCAACTATACATAGAACTCTCACAAAATAAAAGATGCAATACTCTGATTTTGGAAGACACTCAAAATATTCTTCTAAGCCTAAGTAGCTCAGCCACTTATTTATTTCACAGCCAGTGAGCATCTCCCACAAGCCCTGTATCCCTGTGTCTGCTGGCAGCCTCAGGCACACTCTTGCTGTCCATCTTGTAAGTCACAGGGAAGAGGCGTGTGTCTCACGCCTACAACCCTCACACAGTCTCGCCTCCTAGCCTCACTGTATGAATTTGGCCCCATTTTCTCACCTGTTTATTTGATATCGGTTCTTCTGTAAGCTGCCTGAAATGCGTTTTGGAACATGTCAGAAGAATCAGTGGGTAGATAAATGGACAGATTGAGAGGTAAAAGATGGGCAGACAGACAGACTCCAAGAAAAGGGGAACAAATAAAATTTCCTATGCAAAACCCTCTTCTAGTCAGGGAAGGAAACCACCACGGAGAAGTGTGAAGAGGCAGGTAGCTTAGGACTGTTTCCTGAATTCCATGAAAAGTCACACCAAGAGATGAGAGGGTAGAACTTATATAGTAAAAGAAAAAAAGCATGCATGCTTGAAAAATATATCTACACTATGTACTTTCTAAAGAATAGATTCAACTCAGCAGGGCCCAATAACACTATCCTCGGGTATTTACAGAAGTGAGAATCCCATCTCCAAACCACAAGGCATCCCTTCGGAGCACTGAGAGTCTACACGGGGCGGTCATAAAGCCGTCACCGCAAAAGCTATGCGATCCTGCACTTACGAGGAATAAGCAGCTGTGCTCGGGCTGCCCACGTGCGTCATTTACACCCCACAGCACCTCTACGGGGGGGGGACGCCTAGGGAGCCCCGTCTCTGCAGGACAGAAAACCAGTTCTGGAGAGGCTAAGCTGACCTACCATTTCTCCATCTCACAGGACTGGTCACTCCAGAGCAGGACTCAAACTCGGACCCACGTTTGTAACCACGATACTACCGTGATTTGTGTGCTGTTTGTGTGTATAATACATTTGTTTCTAGCATGAAAAGATATTTAATAAATGATCGGTTGTCTTGTCTATCTCATTAGCTCACAATCAATCTTTATACTGTTGTATTGTACTCTTTTCCCCTGGAGAAAGGAACGGAAACAGCGGGGGTCAGAATGAGGTGGGGCTCCATTCTTTATCTGGTACCTCATCTCATCCAAGTCCCCAACCAGGGAGAAGGAGCAAATGTTCTCTTCATCTTTTAAAGAGAGGGCGTCACTGATGGTGATTTACTCAACTCCAAAACCAAGGCTGGGGAAAGGGCACATGCAGCAACTTGAGCAGTATCAGCTGTAGGAAGGCGAAGAGAGGTCACGGGAGAGTTCAAGGGGCAGCTGATTTAGTTTCAATCGATAAAACAATAACACACTCTAAAAATACTGGCATACAATGGATTTGCTGTTTCTTGACATCTAGCAAGTTTCCACAGCCCACATGTAACATTATCGTGAACCAGTGAAAGGAAGAGTCCACAGATAGGAAAAATCAATGCCACAGGAATGCTGAAACCCAGGCTGGAGGAAAGGAAGAGAAAGGGCATAGTTAAGAAGTGGGGAAAGGCTCGGAAAAAAAAATCATCACAATGACTCTCAAGCATCATCCTAGAATCATATAATCATTCATTCAAGAGAGAGTTACTGAGATCCTATTCTGTGCAAGATTGTACAGCAGGCAAAGCAAGAGCGAAGCGTCCATGGTGGCAGCAAGTTGCGGGGTTCAAATACACTTCTGATCCCGGTACCTTGCACACTTGTGCTCTGTATAAAGGCAAAGAAAAAAAAGTAAAATAATACTCTGTAAACTCAAAGCATTGTTGAAACAAAAGTTAAAGAAGACCTAAATACCAGGACAGACACTCCACGCACATGCCTCTATCAAAAGACAGCGCTCTTGGGATGGCAGTGCTCCCCACGGCAATCCGTATACTCAACATGGCTTCGATCACAATCCCTGTGGGCTCCTCTGCAGTAACTGACTAGCTGGTGCTACAATTCATATGGGAATTCGAGGGTCTCAGTAACCAAAACGTACTTGGAAAAGAAAAACAACGTGAGAAGACTTGTAATTAATTTCAAACCTTACAACTGTATCTCTAGGTGAGATTAGAGGCCATTGTGAAGTTATTGCTATGTTTATCCTTATTTTCTAAATTCTCTACAATGAATATAACTGTTACAATAAGAAAAATTTAAAGTAATTTATCCTTTAAAACATGCACACTGATTCATTCATTCAGAAAAAATTATTTTATCAATAAAGATATAAACAAATATCTAGTGAAAAAGGACTACTTAAAAACAAGAGTGCATTTTCATTTTTCATTAATTGAAAACTGAAAAGCACAAACACGTCAATTTTCTAGGGAGACCAATGCAACATATTAATAGTTATTTTCAAAAATTCTAATTGAACAATGAAAACTCAGGAAAGGGAAAATCATGATTGACAGCCAACTGCAAACACATGGAGATCAAAGGCCTAGAAATCACAGTCCCTTTAACTCTACTACTAACTCAATAGGAGAGGAAATTCCTCACTGAGGGGACAGTGGAATCCCATGCATAAGACAGGATACACAGTATAAACTGCACTAGAATTGGGGGTGATTTTCTTAGAAGAATTCTAAAGTTACAAAATTGTTAAAAAAAACTATTAAAACACTGACAGAAAGAATAAAGCACACAGTCATATATATTATATAGAAACATATGAAGTCTGCACCCATGTTGCATAGAAATACAAACATATTTGTTCATTTATGGGCACTGATTACTTTATCCCAGGTAGAATATTTCAACTAAAACAAGTAATCAATATTACACTCCTCTTGTTAAATCTAGTTGATAAATTATTCTGCTATGTAACCATAATGTGTCTAAGATAGATCTAAAATTAGTGAAAAAATTCTTCTTATGGTTTTTTGAACTATTCTCAAAATTCAAAGCTTAATTTTAAAACATATCTGAGCAGTAATTCTATATTACCTTTTCCCTCGTGAAATGAACAACACAGTCTTTTGTCAAAATTCTGTCCTTACAATGATTCACGAGCACCGAATCCTCACAAAACTGCTGCACAGCAAGGCACTATCCAGACACTGTGACCCAACAAATGAAACACAAGGAAGACAGTGACCCTATTCTGGAGGGCTTATAGTCTGTGTCAACACCGGGCTTTTTATTTGATTGGTTTGATTGGTTGGCAAAATAAAATCAATCAAGTACCTTCTTTTTTGAGCATTCTGTAAGTCATGACTGTTTTTAGTGTCATGAGCAGGAAAGACTTAAGCATGACTTGATTAGGTCAACTAGCAACAATCATCACTGGAGTGTGAGTAATAAAGAAGTTAACTGATAGCAATGCTTCTGCCTACATGAGACCTAAAATAAACCTACACTGATCTCTGTCAGGACAATGAGGAGATGAGGTCCCCAATGAGAAAACAAACTATAAAGAAATCAAAAAAGTAAAGACTTTTTCATTAACGATTCCTGGAAAGAGTGGTGAAGAGCTCAGATGCTATGGAAAAACATGAGGGTCTGAATTCCCACAGCACTGGGTAGCTGTGACACTGATATGTCAGTCAAATTCTCTGTATCTCAGTCTCTGATCCATAGACTGGGGACAACAACAGCACCCGTCTCCTAGAACGGTCCTAAGAATTAAGTTAATTTATATATACAACTTTAAATAAAATACCTCAGATATTAAATAATACCCCAAAAGCACAAGGAAAAATGAAAACAGAGATAAATTGGAGTTCATTAAAATTTAAAACTTTGCTTCAAAGGACACCATCCAGAAAGTGGAAAAACAACAGAGAGGAGAAAATTTTTTCAAATCATTTATCTGATAAGGAATTTGTATCTCAAACAAACAAAAAAAATTCCACAGCTCAACAATATAAGGGCAACTCAATTAAAAAATGAATAAAGGATCTGAAAACATATTTTTCAAGGAAAATAAACAAATGGCCAATAAGCACAATGAAACAATGTTCAATAACACTAGCTCTAAAGGAAATCAAGTCAAAACCACTAGGAGAAACCGCTTCACACTCACTACAATAGGTTATAATCAGAAAAAGAGTAACAAGCTCTAATGAGGACACAGAGGAAGCGGAGCGCACAGCCCTTGCTGGTGAGGACGTAACACAGCGTGGCCAGTTTGGAAAACAGCCTGGCACGTCCTCAGAGACCTGAACATTTGATTTCTAAGTGATCCAGCAATTCTGCTTCCTGGGCACACAAGTAAGAGAATTGAAAACAAATGTTCACATAAAAACTCCTACAGGAATATTCACGGTGCCATTACTAGTCAGAGCCCAAAAACAGAAACAACCCAAATGTCTATCACGTGATGAATGGGTAAACAGAGGGGCTCAGCCATACAGTGGAATATTATTCAGCAATAGCAAAGCATAGAGTACTGACCCAGGCCACAACGTGGACAAACATTGAAAACGTTACTCAGTGTGAAAGAAGTCTAGTCACAATAGACGGTTCCACTTACATGAAGTGACTCGATTTGCATGAAATGTCCAGCACAGGCAAATCCACAGAGAGAGAAGAGGGGCTCCCTGGGGCTGGGGGATGGAGAAGTTGGGAATGTCTGTTTATGCATACGGGGTTTCCTGTTGGGGGATGAAAATGTTCTAAGATTGACTAGGATGCACAATTCTGGGCATAGAGTAAAATCCACTGTACATTTTAATGGGTGAATTGTATTAAAACTGTTAAGAACAAAAGCACCTCGGTCTAGTACCTTCCCATAGTAAATGCAAATTGCTAACTTTTATTACAGGAAGAAGAAACTGCCCTCAGCATGAAAGCAGGAATCAGTAAATGTGAGTTAACCGAAATTGGACAAGAGCATTTCACTTCAAACAGTTGCTGAGTGTACACGAAATATTCAGACATGACAAGGAAAATCAGTTTGACATCACGAAAAAGCATTCTGCTTCAAATGCAAATCAAGGATTCGGCAAGCCCAGCTGGTACAAATGACCAGAGAAGAAACCTGGTTCTTAAAACAAGCGCCAGAGCCAACAAGGAAATTGTGGTGAGAAAAGCAGGAGGCCAAAGATCTGGAACAGTTTGCTACAAATAATTTCTCCACTGAAAATTCAAAAATAAAATGAAAGTGATGCAATGCTGTGTTGACCTCACGTGAATGGGTTTCCTACGGTGCTCGACAGTTCTTCAACCACGAATGAGAGACTCAGGAGAATCAAGATAGCTCCTGGAAGTCCCCAAGTTACTGCCCACCAGCACGCTGACCACCATCACATCTGCCAGGGTTAAATTCCAGAAAACAGACCAACTTCTGAAAGGCACAGGAAATGTTGACAAGGGAAGAAAAGGCTGCGGTCAGTCCTGGGACAGAGGCCCTGAGAGCAGAGGCCAGAAGGCTGCAGGTGAACTGGAGTGGCCCTGGGGCAGGAAGGGACCACGGGGAAGCAGATCTCAATTATCTTCTCTCTCTCCCTCGGGTAGGAGAGATAAAGCCTGCATCCTTCTCACCTGGAACTGTGGATTCTGGCTGGCAGAAATCTTACCTACACGGAATGAATTACTCAAGACTGAGGAAAAAGGAAAGAAAGCAAGAGGGATTAGGGAGCCAACTCCACGAGTCTCTCAAATGCTTCCATATTTATTGTGTATAATCAAAGGAAAAAGTCATTAACAGTTGTGTGATAGTAGACAGAAACTTGGGGAAAGACAGGATGAGACAGAGATTGTAGAATCCACCATAAGTACAAAGGCTTAGTGTACCTATAGGGAAGTCTTGGGGAGAGGGAACAAGATGCATTCTTTAGACATGTTCATTACACAGCAGAACACCAGACCAGCCAGGTCCCTGTTTTGGGGCTAATAGACTATCTAACACCACGCAGGCCCAGCGTTTATAGCTGAGGGCCTGGGTCATTGCTGTACAATGAGCAGAGTGCTATCTAAAACCTCAACTATGCAAGCAAGGCATTGTCTCTGCTTTTTATGGCAAGGAGACAGGAGTGTGGATGCACAGGTGCTTGCTTAAAAGCAGTTACTAAGCACATTTTTTCTTCTTAAAGTTGACAGGCGGCTGGGGTGTGTTACAACTTGTTAATCCAATCATGGACTCCCACATGGAACCATTATGGAGGACATCCTAGGATGACAAATCCTGGCTCTGGGTCTTTTCCTGCCAGATTCGGCCACTCCAGCAGGATCTAGACACATCCCTGAATAACGACCCCACAGAACCACCTAAACTCTTAACTCCTTGTGCTTGAAACTTAATTTTAGCTCTACACAACTTAACGTAGAAAAGTTTCAGAAATAAAAGATATTATATTCTTTTTATATCTCATCATATTACTGATTTTTCTGATTGCTCTAAGCTGCTTTACTTGGTAAAGCACCTAATTCTGCAGGTGAATTCAGTACTTTCCTTTGGGCATAACTAGATAGTCTGGGCTGTCTGACTTCTATTAGTCAAATACCGATACACATAATTGATTTTTTTGTTCATCAATTTCAGCCTGGAGGTGAGGGTCTGTCACTATTTTCCTCAGCCCACCCTCTTCTCTTTTCCCATCAGCATCACAGGCCTCCAGAAAACAAAACAAAGCATTTGTTTCCCTTCATCTACACTTTCTACAAATGCAACAGGAATCATCAGCCTAGAGAATGAATTCAACACAAATGTTAAAACAAAAATCTACAGACATGAAGCAACTCCATCTCCGAATCATGATACACAATGACATGAAAGTAAGTGTGTCAGGCACAAAGCTTGCATGAGCCTGACCACCTCATTTCTATTCTTCAAAGGAAGGAAGGTTTTCATATTTTTTCTTATCATTCTTTGTCATTGTTTCTGATTAAGCCAAAAAATAGTTTAAGAAATAATTAAGCACTGCAATAACAGATTTTCGCTGTATCAATTACAGAAGGCATTCAGCGGGGATAGGAAAACCAACCTCTGTAAAAAATGCAAAATTTCTTCCCCTTTAAGAACACGTATACAAAATGCAACACAGAATTCAAATTCTTGTGGAGAGGACAAAAGACACAGAATCAAAGCAAAGTCATTATTACGACTCAATTCAAAATTCACTGGACAAACATGCTCAATGCATTCAAATAATTTTAAAGGTACACTGCAGACCATTTACTTAATTATCTGCAGGCTAGAGGAAGAATTTCCCTCTTTAACAGACAATATAAATCAATAGGTTGCCCCAATATACGAGGACCAAACATCAGGTTTTTAAGTTCTGATAATTCAGCATGTTCTAAAGATCAAAATCCTGAAATTTTAAACATTAATTCACACCAGAATGAAACAAGCACTTAAAAAAAAAACCCAAAGAAACTTAACACATTGATCACGTACCTGGATCAATGAGAAATTCTTGTTCTGCTGGAAAAAAGAACAGGCTATATAGCCTTTTACTTGAAAAATAAAACTACATTTAAAGATAACTGCTGAAACACATTTCATCATTCATGTTGCCTTGAAAAATCTGAGGCACTTGTCTCTGATCAGAAAAGCAATTCTGAGTATTAGTATGTTACAATTCAGTGCCAGTTTGCTTTAGAAGAAAAAAGAAAAGCTACTGTTTCTCATCCTGCACAAAGTGTAAAGAACCTCCGTGCCTCTATCTCCTCTCATTTTCTAAGCTCATTCTCCCCAACCCTTCTGAAACAAGTATGAGAACCTCTTATTCCCACAAATATGCCAAATGACAAAAGAGTATCAATTTATTTGTGTAAATATATACCTACACCTTGAACTGGAGGAGAAAGGTATCAGAAGGCTATACGGAACTTATTGCTACATTCCTGAAATGACACACACACACATTCACAGAGACACAGACATATACACACTGAATTACTGGGTACTTCACAAGCTAAGGACTTCCAACTTCTAGAAGATAACTTTGTAGTTAGTTTAAAATACAAAACTGTCAGCTTTTGAAAGCCTTGAACATTGCTAAATCATCCAAATATCAAAGAGACCCAATTAGCCTTCTCTGGAGAACGTAATTTCCCATGATGGCAAAGCAAACCCTAAGAAGTAGTGGATCCAATTCTCGTGTTTATCACTACCTATGATCGTTTTTAAACACGTAAACAGATTCAGAAACGTATGTCCCTACAACATTTATTCTTATTGAAATAGCATATGTATTCAATTGTCTATGCAGAAAATAGGTCCCATGATGGTGTTTAAGAACTATTTTGTGTATTGAAATATTTATTATTAAGTGCAGACAAGGAGGGTGGGTATTACTCCGTTTTAGAGCACCTGTTGAGCATGCACATGTTCCTGGCTTCAATCCCGAGTACCTTCATGAAAATAAATAAACACAAGTGCTTATTTAAAAATAAGAATAAATTTATAAAAAAAATGCATACTGAAAACCACTGCAATCTAGGAGCCACAATTATAATAAAAAACAAGTGTTTCTATCAAATATTGACTATAGGCCAATCACAGAGACAACCACAAATCACACCTGACAACCATCACGTGTGATTCTCAGCAACCCTACTAAGTAGGCACGGATGAGGAACCCGGCGCTGCGGATGAGGAGACGGAGCTCGGAGGAGCCAGGGACGCTGACCGTCCTGCTCCCAGTGACACCACGTCAGCCCAGAGCAAGCGCTGACATTGCTGCTCTGAGGAGACAGCCAGCTGCATGGAAACTTGGGGAACTGGAGAGTCCCAGAAAACACTCAAAAGTGTTCAGTGAAAAACCAGCTCAAATATATTCTACTGTGCCGCATCCTCTAAACACAGAACATGACTGAGACCTATTTGATGCCTCCGTGTCCTTTCTGCCATCATCATTTACTTGCCCTCTCAGCACGGCCATGATGAACTGGACCCTTATGAAGTGCACTCAGATGGCAGAGCTTTTAAAGCTGTTTTATGAAGTTTGTAAGACTCTGTCTAAGCCTCACACAGGCGGTCATCCATCACTTCTCACCGGTGCAGATGTACCACCTGAAATCACTCCTTTCTACTTTTTAAAATCCCTTCATGTAATACAGACTTTTAAAAAGCAAAGAAGTAGCTCAACCACAGACAGTGGACAGCTTTTCACCAAATTGACTCGAACAGCCCATCGGACTACCTGGGAGCCCTTTTCTTCTATTAAACCCACTTCCAGGTACTTCATCATTTTCTGACTGGTGGACTCGGCCTCTGACTGGCCTACTCAGAGAGCTCCCATCCTCATATCCGGGGGTGGGAGAGGACCCTGCTGTTGGGAGAAATCAGTGAGGAAGATGGACATCCTCCAGCCATGTCTGCACGGGTAGAAATGTCACAACGTGCTCAGAAATTATACCGTCAGCACCCCTGGGCTCCCATTGACTGGTTTCATATTAACCAAACTTATGACACACTGATGCAAGAGAACCAGAAATTTAACTTATTAATGTAACAGGAAATGTGAAACTATAAACCAGACTGAAATATCAGAGTTCAACCATGAGTACAGTTTCTCCTCAACGGCCCAAACTCGGGCAGGCAGTCACATGGCAATCGTGGACAGAAGCAGAGCAGGAAGGGTTTCTAGACTAACTCAATGGACTAAATTTCTGTTATAAGAACAGATCTGCTGCCCAGAAGACAATTAGCGCCAATCACGGTGCACTCTCCGTGAACAGTGGCTGTGACACGACTGTGAGCACCTGTGTAACTCTCTTTTCCCTGTCCTTTCTGGGTTAACTGATGCACAGAGGTACAGAGATCCAGGGATGCAGATACCTCTAAACACCCAAAGCCCATCCCTGGGAGCCTGGAAACCAGACAGCCAGGGTTTAAATCCCAGCTCTCCCACTTACTAGCTCTGTGACTTTGGCCAACTTATTTACCCTCTGTGTACCTCAATTTCCACCCTGTAAACCTGGGATAAAAATCAAATCTTCCTTACTCACTTGTTGTGAAGTTTGAAGGATTCATTTCTGTAAAACTCTCAGAAAAGAATGTAGCACATTTTTGGTGCCCAACAAATGTCAATTTAATAAGAAAATGATTTACGTCTCTCATCTGATCATCGTCTATTTCATGGCTAGTCTGAGTCCCAAAGGAAATCCTTATTTCCCCTCTTATAAACTCTTGGGGGCACCCTTCTCTTCCAGTCTACCACCTGTTTAAACTGAGGGAGGGGATGCCTCCTCCCCACTCCTCTGGGCCATGGGAGACTGCTTCTCTTTTCACACCCCTGACCCCTGGCCCACGGCTAGCCCTCCTCACACTAACAGATTGAGGTGTGAGTCCGGGGAGACAAACAGGGCATATGAAACCTTTCCTTTCCCTCCAGTGTTGGCCACCCTTAGGAAGCACCCGGGATGCTCAGCTCCATGGCAAGACAGCCCTGTACATTATGGGTCAGATCCTCTCAAGGGAAGGCTTGCTGTGGCCCAGAGTTACGTGGGACTGCGTGAGTCTCTAATTCTGGGACATAGTGTCATGACACCCACTCTCCCACAGCACTGAATTTCATGGAGAACGTGGCTTCATCAGTAATGAAGGAGACATTTATCACCTGCCTGTTCTTCTTTGTTATCTCTCAGTTGGCTGCTGGAGACATGTGTATAAGTATTGGGTCCCCTTAAGCCCCAACATATATGAAGTAACAAAAAATTCTGTGGCTTAACATTGGTTCAGGGCGACTGTGTAACACTTCTGACTCTGCTGATGCTAAATTATGAATATAGGAACTATGGAACCTCCTCAAATATCTTTCATCATAAAACCACCTTTTCTTATTTTCCTGTTTCTCAGTAATTGCCAAAGACTATCAAATGATGGCTTCACACCAAACAGCAGTTAAGTTTATGAGCCCTTTTGGCATAACCACTGTGCTAAACACTTTACAAAATTTCTAATTCTCACAATTCTACAAAGCAGAAATGAGTGTCCCCATCTCACAGACGAGGGAAAAACTCAGAACGAACTGACTCAGGATCACGTGGCTCAGTGGCAGCGCGTACACGCAAACCCAAGTCAAAACACTACACCCCTTTGTATATGTACCAAATCTCCTACCACCAATTGACACACAGCGGCGGGGTCAATACTTAGGGAACTCAGTACACTTTTCAGCTTTAAGGTGCTCCAGAGGCCGCTTCTATCTGCTTTATAAAATCCCGGCTCACTGGTTTCTAACACTGCAAGAAAAGTCCGATGTTGCCATTGTTTGCACAGGAAGTCTGAAATATTCACAGCGAGATGATAGAATAAAACTAAGATATAAGCAGAATAATATTTCCAGGTAGACAGACATAATGGGCATTGTGCTATCCTAAAGCACTAAGCAAAGGAATCAAAACAAAATAACGTTGTTTAAGCCTTCTTTTACAAACAGGAATATTAAGATTGTAAGAAGGTGCAACAGCGCCAACTATGGTTAAAAAGACCTTCCAGGTTGCCGGGAAAGATGCAACAAAAAACTTGCCTGTGGATCAGAAACAAGAATCAGATAACTAAAAGCTTATGTAGCACATACTGCACTTCGCTTCGGGAAAGGGAGGGGTATTCAGTATTTAATCTGATATTGGTAATACTCCTGAATATATACAAAAGACCCAGGCTCATGGAAACTCATCCTTGAAGAGGAAAGAATCCAGTCCAGCCACTTCATTTTACAGGAGGGGAGACTGAGATCTGGGATCTCTCCTCACGGCCATTGGCATCAAAGCTCTCCTAGGCCTCATGTCTTGCACTGTAGCAAAAACCAACAGACCTGTACTAGGCCTATATTCATAAAAGCCACGTCTGTATATTTCCAACAGTAGGTAATCTAAGTATCTTGCAAAATACTTCTCAAAGAGCCAAGAAATCATACAACTGTATTGAAATACAAAAAATTTATTTACATATTAAAACAGCATGAGCTTTTTTCTATTAAAAAAGCTGACATGTCAAATCAATGTTTTGATATTTTAAAACCTATTAAGAGTGCAGAAACATAAATCAAAATTTTCTTTAATCACAAAAGAGAGAAGCTTATTCCCTGAAAATGATCAATGTGGATTTTTCTAAACTTAATGCTTCTGGTCAGATTCCTACGAATTTAAATATCTGAGTGGATAGTTACACGGCAACATGAATACTGAGTTGCAACAATACACATTCTGTGTAAATAATCTTCAAGGTCGTCTGCTTAAGACAATTTAACTAGTCCCTGTTTCAATAGAATGATACAGATTTCATTAAAAGTTCATACTGCACGCACACACACACGCAAATCCCTGTCATTGTGACAGCACATTTTTACTAAGCAGCTCATGGATGCTTTGTATACAAGGCGTCTAACTCTCACAGTCAGACACGGTAAACGGCATCACTCAAATTTTACAAATGAGGAAATATACTTAAGCCATGAAAACAACTTACATATTTGTCATCAGGAAAGAAAAGAGTAAAGATTTTACTTTCAATATTCACTGACAAACTTTTCCTCCATACTAAGACTACATAAAACAAATTCAGTCATTGCAAATTATTCTGTTAATAAACCACTAGAGAAAAACAAGCAACATCATTAGTAATGGTTGGACTTTCAAAGCCTACTCCTATTTTGCACTATAATCATTTTTAATGTTTTGTTATTTGTGCTTTCATAACACTAAAATAAAGAAAACATAAACTCTTTAAGTCATTACCTGAGAATGCAACATGTGTGAAAATATACAATTTTAATTTATGCCACTCTGTCTCACATTCTCACTGGTGTCTCTCCTTTGAAGGCCTCATCAGGCTGAGATCGCCAAAATCGGTCATTTATAGACTCACAGGAGTTCGAGAAACCACTCAACGGGAGGCTGATCAGAGGAGCAATTGAGAATGCATTCTGTGCAGCCTGGGTTCCAGCCCTGAGCCTGCCACCGCCAGCTGCGTGTGATTTGGGACAAGCTGCCCACTTCTCAATCCCTCAGCTGCAAAAAAGGAGACGCTGATACCTACCCGCAAACACCTGCTTTGAAGCAAAACATGAGAAACGCATTTTAGCCTTTGGTAGGTGTCCACTCACAGCAAGCTTGGTCATTATGATGATGAGGATTACTTTTAATAAGTTAAGCTAGACCAAAAATTAGAAATCACCATAAAGGAGAAACATTTAAACTCAATGAGCATTTCCTTTTGAATGGATTGAAGAAAGTTCTATTGATTTTTTTAATAAACCAAATTTTGTCCATTAATTATAGATTTACAGGTTCATGGACAAGTCTCCAGAAAAAGAATTAGAGGCCTCTAACCTCTGAATACAAGGAAAGTAAAGTTAAAAAAATTACGGGGGAGATTATACCTCACTTGAGAGAGTATATGCTCAGCATGCATGAGGCCCTCAGTTCAGTCCCCAGTAACTCCATTTAAAAACTATTTTTTTTTAAAAATGGAGAATTAAAGCAAAAAGATGGAGGACTACAGAATTTTTTAAGAGACTCAACTCAGATTTAAGATGGGGAAAAAGAATCCATTTCTCACTGGAAATCTTGAGAACTATGTAAACCGGCTCTGAGTTGTCTAGTCTTTTAACATTATTCATGAATTCATATTACCAAGTCTTAAAACTACCTGATAACCCACAGTGGTTATACTGATCATAAAAGCTGCCAACGCGGATCGAGCTCCGGCTAGGAATGCTCTGTTCTGACATCTCTGCCCCTGAGGCCTCACCAGGCTGAGAGCACTAAGTTTTGTCATTCATGAGCATCTCGTGTAAGTCTTCCATTTGTGCTTCTCACTCTCCCCTCACCAGCCCCTCTGAGGGAAGCACTGTTATCATCTTCCCCACCTGCAGATAAGGCCACTGAGGCACAGAAACTAAACCTGCTCCAGGTCACATCGTCATTAAAGGACGTCTGTATTTCTGCTGTTTTGTGATTGACAAAGGAATCTGAGATATCAATTCAAGGGAGACTGTTAAATAATCAAGTCTGTCAGGTCTTCACCTCAAAAAACAGATACTATAAATTCCTGATGTAGGATGAGGCTGCCGCCACAAAATGACTCAGCTAGAAATTAAAATCCAAGATGAAGCAGCGGATACACGTAAATATTCACGACTGTCAACTCCGCTCATGGGTCTGGGCCCTTCAATGCCTGAACGGGGGTCAAATCCCCACCCATGTCTGGGAGGGAAGCGCGGCTCTTCCGGGTCTCACCCAGGCTTCACGGGCTGTTTCCCCCAACAGAGTGTCCTCAACGATTAAAATACTGTCAAGAATTTTACACCATGCAAATCTGAAAGACATTTCTGCAGATGAAGCACTTTCTCAGGCTTAAAACCTTTTCGCCTACACTCAGCAAGGGGAAAAAAGAAACATGACTCTACAAAGTCTCTGAGCCTCACCTCTCACAGGAGTAGAATGGCCTCAGCACAAGATGAGTCTTCACACTGCAGGGTGAGAACAAAATAAAGCCGCCCCAACAACAGGCACTCTCAGAGACAGCATCAGCAGCCTTCTGCACACTCACGGTTGTGCAGCCCTTACCACCATCTATTTCCAGAACACTTCATCATCCGAAAAGAGCACCCCTGTCACTAGCAGTCACTCCCCAACCCCCCTCCATCCAACCCCTTGCAACCATCACCTGCTCTCTGCCTCTGCATGTGCCTTTTCTGGGAATTTCTGATCACTGAAGTCAACAATAAGTGGCCGTTGGTGTCTGGTTCCTTTCACTTTACGTGCTGTTATCAAGGCTCGTCCATGTTGAAGTGGTATCAGCATCTCTCTTTTTTTTTATGAAAATGTTAAACTTTATTAGAAGGTGGTAAATACTATCAAAAAGAGTAGAGAGGAGTTTAAGGGGTGGGATTTCAAAGGGAAAAGGGTGGGTTGAGCAGTCACGGTGGACTTCCCAGAGCAGGTGGCTTTTTCCATATTCCCCTTTATTTATTTTTTCTTTTTTATTTACCCTTATGTCTGAATAATGTTCCACTAAATGGAGATACTGCATTTTGTTCATCCATTCAGCAGCTATATATGGACGAGGTCCAGGAAAATGAGTGTAAGAGGTGGCTTGCAGGGATGGCATTTAAGCAAAGGGCAAGATGTGCTTTCAAGAAAAAAAAGCGAACAATCAGAGGCACAACGAAATTCAGCGCATTTCTGAGAAAGTGCATGGTTGCTTCAGTAGGACTGCCGTGCAGGGCTGTGGGGGAGAGTGACAGGAGACACAGTGAGGGAGTCACCTGAGAATATTCCCCACTGCAAGCAGCTCAGCCAGTTCTCCTCCCTCATCCTGTATTTCAGAGCCATTTTTGCTAACTTTTCTCTTATTTCAAGTAACAGTAATTTAGTTACACATCTGATCACCTGCATCAGACCACATTACCTCCAAGCCACAGAAAATCATTCACTGACTGGAGAAGCTCCAAGACATAACGGTGATGGACCATGGAGTCCTGCCGCATCCCAGCCTGCAGGCACAAACCACACATGTTCCCTGGTGATGTCCGGAAATTAAAATGCATGGAAATATCTCACTGCTGGTGCACGAAATCTGCCCCCAAATTGCCCCAATATCATGCTGGGAAACCACTACTCAACCCTTGCACTGCCCCCCCCAAAAAAAAAGAGAGAGAGAGAGAAAAGAAAAGAAAAGGAAAGAAAAGAAAAGAATAAAGCTAAGAAAGAAAATTTAGGCTCTTCCTTTGAAAACCAGCAACCATCATTGCCAGTATCTGAGCTGGAATGATCCTGACTTCAAAAACCACTGTGCAGTTACTTTTCAAACGTGACAGACATATATGTATTTCACGTAGATGATATTACAGTGGGATCTTTCTTTTTGAAATTTCCAGTTGCAACATTAGCAGAAGAAAGTTTATGTTTCAGTTTTTAAAAAAATCAATTATCTTCCACCTTCTTAATTTAAACCTATTATTATTTTATAAAGGGAGCTATGCTACAGATTATAAACTGTTTGATTTCTGCAAACAAGACCTATATGACTTCACTATTTCAGAGCAAGCTTTAATGATGCTTTGAAAAGTGCGGTCTGGGGTGCTCACTAACAGCTCTTTAAATACTGACAAGGATGTGCTTGTACTGCAAAGGCTCTACCTCCACATCAACTCAGAAAACCAAAGAAACTACACCAAAGCCTTACTTTATCATTTTTAAATATTCCAATTCTTTTGAATATTAAATTTCTAAAAAGATAAGATTTTTTTTGAGAAAGCAGTTGTATTATATTTCCTCTCATCAAGAAAGCAATCTTTATCAAGAATTAATACCCCTGTGGAAATCGAAATGACGGGACGTTTCTAGCTAAGTGAACATGCAAATCTCAACAAAAGCCTATATCCTATCAGATCTCAGTCGAATGAGCTCAACAAAGCTGGAACTTAGCTCTTCTGTTCCTTATGTTGGCTGAGCTAGGATCATCACACAAGGCAGGGAAGGAGAGAAGAGGAAAGTCCACCTGGCGGCCTCCATCTGTTTTCTTCCAGCCACAAGGTGCCGCTAGAGAGACCCCGTTAACAAGCCCTCCCCATAAGGAAATCCGGCATCCACACTGCCCCTGAAGTCCCCAAGCAGCCCCGATGCCCCTTTCCCACTGGTCACCTCCCAGCCTGTGAATGGTTTTCTAATGACCCTCCCAGTTGGTGGCACCATCCCCCTCTTCCCTGCTACACACACGCGTGAGCGCGTGCACACACACACACACTCACAGCCAAGGCAGCCTTCCCAAAGCACAAATTTGATTACATCACCCCCACTTCAAACCCTTCAGAGGCTCCCGGGTAGAGTTATAGCCCGATCCCCGACCCTGCTTGCCCAGCCTCACTTCAGTACCCAGGTCCCCAGTGACCTCAGGGGCCCCGTGACCTGCTGCTACTTCCCACTTGCCTCCAGGCTCATTTTGACTGTTTGTCAAGGAAGCCTTCCTTCCCTCCAACCTCCGCACTTTGGGTTAGGTGCCCTGCTGTGTTCCTAGAACAATCTACACTAAGTCAACTTCCGACACTACTAAGCTCTCAAGAAGCAAGTACATTTCTTACTATTCTGGGTCCACCCCCTCTCCCCTAGACACTCAGAATTGCGTGTGTTATGAATAAATGAATGACGGGGTGGTGCTCAAAGGGACAGGCAGAGCTGCTCTCCTGAGGGTCACTTCCTGCTAACACCCTTCACTGCCTCCTCTGAGTCAGTTCTAGTAAAAATCAAGCTCCTCCAAAGCCCTCCACACCTAGGCCCTCTCCAGTGTCCTTCCCAGCAGGGGCACCCACCACCCTGGACCACATAGGGCTCTCTCCCCGAGTCCCAATCCCACAAGCCTCCAGGCCTCTACCCGTGTTTCTCCTGCCACCTGAGTCACCCTCTTGATTCCTTCTCCTGGCTGACTCTTACTCTGTCCTCAGAACTGAATGTAGAGCCAGTTTCTTCCAGGAAGTCCTCTCTGATGATGTCCTTTAGCTCTTGGCTGGGCTCCCTCTACAGCAGCACTGCTTGGCGACCAACTGGTATTTGTCCACCTGCTCCTTTGAGACCATGACCTCTTGGAGGCCACGTGGGAAAAAGGAGTGAGGTGACAAGAGGGGTGGGAAGAGCAAACAGCAAAATCACAGCCCAAGTCCCAAATTCAAGGATTCTGTCTCAGATAAAAAGAATAAACTGTTTCATACGTGTGTCATTTGGCTATGATTTTTGTGGCTCATGGAAAACAAGAGCTTGGTGTTCAAGTATAAAATCCAAGTTACATGCAAAGAAATGTATACATTCATATCCAAAGGAAACCAGAGCGGCTCAACAACAGTTTGCAGTTAAAATCCAATGGAACTTTGATAAAGGCAATCTCCCTCCCTCTCTTTATTTTTATTATTTATTTTTTTTGGTATCATATAGTTTTAGAAGTATTTGTATAACTAAGTGATGGCTACAGCCTATGATTCTGCACTGGAGTGTTTCGGGCTAATGAAGCCCAGATTACATGCACTGTGTAAATGCAATCACACCAAAACAATGACAGGCGCCCTAGTGTCTGAGCTGAATTTCCAAAGCAGAGAACCTTACATTGGAAGACAGCTCTCAGTATAAAGTAAGAAATGCAATGTTCTATACTCAATTTCATTCGCTTTATGGGCCATTGACAGATAATATATCTTGTTTAATGAAACCCCAAAATATATTGTCATCTTCGATTTTCTCCATCTGACTGTTTTATGCTAAATTTGGATATCAAACCCTCACTCCATATGGAAAGCTCAGGCCTTCGCTGCAGCACAGTTACATCCCGAGGAAGAAAGCCCATCAAGGGAGAACTGGAGAGTTTCCCTTCAGAAGCTGCTAAGTGTGGTTTTGCACCTGTATGTCATTTGCAACCACGTCACCGTCAAAGGAGTAAAACCTTACATCTGTGGGGCATAAAGCACTGCGGTGCTTCCGAACCATCAAAGAACACTGAGCTTTGTGCAACAGTCCTGAGGCACTTAAAGAGTACTTTCTCTGAAAGGCTCCAAAACTGACTCACTTCACAATTTCAGGTACAACGGGGAGGTACCCAAATTAGTAGAGAGAACATGCCCTTGATGTCTGACAAGGCCCTGCTTGAATCCTGCTACAGCATTTACTACCTGCTAAACGGACCAATTCCTTAACCCCTCTGAGAAGGCTTCCCAATCTGCAAAACGGGGCTGCCACCGCCCACTTGGGAGACATGGATGTGAATGCAACACGCAAGTAGGGCGGCCGACTGGTACCTGACACGGGCCCTGGCTAGTTTCCCACTGCTGCCCTTCTCCCCCTTTAAACTTGCACTGTTCCCCCTGGTAAGGGTGAAGCCCCCAGAACAGACTGCCCAATTCTTCTGTGTATCCCCGGATACATGCCTTACCCTTAGGAGGCCAGAAAAACAACTGCGTCCACCACAGTCACTATCAATGTTCTTAAGAGTCTGGGTTTTTTTAACTCTATGTTGCAGGGAGACAATTCCAGAATTGTTCAACCACCTTTCTCCAGGTTGGCTCCTCTCCCAGCGCCCATCCCTTCTCACCTCAAATCTTCTGTCTGATTGCCTTTTGTTCATGGGAAAGAGAGTCCGCTAGGGTGCGGTCTCCCTAGGCCTCCTTCCCTTACTCACAGGAGAGTGTGACTACCTTCTCCCAACTCCCCACTCCGACTCCAGCTTCTGAGGAGTTTCCCCTCCTGGACCCTGCAGCCTCTGGATCGTCCCAAGACATGCACACGTGGCCACAACCCTCCCTTCAGATTTCTTCCTGGGTGGCCCTGCCCACCCCCCAGAACCTTAAGGATAAATGCCATTGCTCTGAAAATCGCAAACGCTGCTGACTGACACAGCAAAGCTGCATGGTCTGGGCTTTCCTCCAAACCAGGCACAGCCCAGACCCCCCTCAGCCACAGTCTGCACCTCTTGAGATGAGCAGATCCACTTGCATGGCTGTGAACACAAGCTAAGAATGACGAATCCCAACCTGTATCTCTAGTCCCCCTACTTCACCTTAGCCCCAGGCTCATAGACCGAGTGTCTCTTGGAAGTCCTAACTTGAATGACAAATGGCATCTTAAAAATGCCTTATGTCAAAAAAAATAAGCCTTATGTCCACCATTTACTCTAGACTTCGATTCCTGGCAGGTACCTCCCAGGCTCCCCATTTTAGTAACAGCCCCAGCACCCACCTAGGTGTTTGAGGTCACATTCAATTTCCACTGTTCCCTCCACCTGACTCTGCCCTGGAATCAGTCTTGTCATTTCTGTCGCTAAGCCAGTCTCAAGACTGGTTCTGCAGGGACCACGGACGGAAACCCACAAGCTCACAGCAAGGTGCACTGAGTCACAGTCCTCCGAAGGGAGCTCCCTGGAGGGGGAGGCATCTCCTGCCACCGGTCACCTCAGAAGGCACTGGATTCTCACAAAGGAGGACCAGGAGAAGGGACTCAAGGATCTCCTGTGGTCTGAGCTTTGAAGGGCCCGAGGTCTGGGGGAGCTCCTAGTTAGCTGACACTCCTGCAAGTGAGCAGATGGGGATGGGGAACCCAGGCAAGTCTGTTCTCGCTCCGACCCCTGGTCTCTCGGGAGCCACGGGAAAGGCCTGTTTTCTTGGCACAGCCCGGCCATCACAGATGCCAGCCTGCATTTGCCAACCCAGACAGCCTAGACTGCTACTTGCGACTCTTACTTCTGTTCTGTTCCCCCACAGAATGTGATGGACTCTTTCAGAAAGTCTGGCCTGTCTCAAGCGAGACCAAGTCATTGAAGGATGAAGTGTCCACATTTGGACCAGAGCATGAAAGGAGAAACAAGTCTCATGGCCAGCATGACGGTGGTGGCCAAACCGTTCCCCTGGGTGAGAAGAACCAGGGTCGGGGTGAGAATGCAAGGTCCCTTCACGGCTGACAGGGGTGTTGGAGATTCACTACCGCAAAATAACGACATGGCCGTCAGTGGTGGACATCAGCTGCAACAGACACAGAGTCAGCTATTTACTGCCAAAAAGGGGTTAAAGTACAGGCCAATGCAGGGAGGCCTGCACGGCTGCTGAGGCAAACCACAGATCTGGCTCTTAATGCCCACTGGCTGAAGCAGAGAGGAAGCTACGGTCCCATTTAGCGGTCCCTGTGTCCACCAGATCCAAGTGAACCAGCTACTTAGGAGAAGGCCATGTTGTCCTGATGCTTAGAAAAACCAGCCTCATAAAGTGAACAAAAGAGTTTCATGTATTTTAGACCCACTCCTGCCCCTCTATTTATGCAAAGTAAAGTAAATGGCACTGGGAAGGTGAATGCAAAAAAAACCCAAAAAACAAAAAACCGGTGACTGCTTCCTCCAACAGCATCCCCTGCAGCTGCTCACCCCCGAGCCAGCCACTTCCTCACCAGTGACCGCCAGCCAGGAAGCGCCGTCACGCACGTCACACAGCGACAGCCAGGAACCGCGTACCGAGCACGTTTGTGTAAAAGCCAGAATCAAGCAAGGTGCTGCAGATTTTGACTTTCCACGTTTAAATACTCCATGAAAAAATCCCTCAGCAGCCGCCTAAATCAATTCGCATCTCACTTCTTCAAAACAAATAAACAAAATTAGTAAGAGCACATTTGTCACCAAATATAAGGAGGAACAAACAGGTTCCTCAAAGCAAGGAATTTAACAGGTATCAAACTCCAGTGGGTGATGTGCTAACAGAGCAAAAATTTCAAAAAACTAGAAAGTAAAAAGATGACCAGGATAATATATGGATCAAGGCAACTGTTATGTTTTTGCTTTTTAAAGTGATGGAGACAGCACAGAGGGCGATCTGACTATTTCCAATGCAGGGTGTGCAAAGCCCACATTTTCAGACCCAACAACATGCTCACAGGGTGGTATAAGAGAAAAAGGAAAAGAGAAAAAGGAAAACAGGAACAGCGAAAATTAGAAACACACGAGAACAAAAATAACTGAGAGCATTTACAAGAATTTACGTGAGTGTGATGAGGACAGGGACGTGGGGACGGTGAGACCCACACTCACCTCCTGATCCAGGAAAGGCAGGGGCCTGAGGGGAGTGGCGCTGCCGAGGGACCACAACGTGGTCAGCGCCCCAAACCAAAACTTCACCTAAATGCGTGTAGACAGCTTTTGAGCTACAAAATGTGGTCGCATTTCAAGCTGGACAATTTTACTCACTCCCACCAAAAGAAACAGGGGAGAATTAGGCTCTGCTCCTGAACCAAAGCACTCTTTTAAAAATTAATGACTGTGGAATAGTAAAAGCAACAATGGAGTAAAAGTGACTGGAAGAGAACTTGCTTGACCCGAGCTCACTGGCCGCGTTATCTCACTGACGTTCAGATGCTGGCTGAGACCTTATGGTACCAAAACAGACAGACCCACAAGGAGGGAGGTTTAATGCGCTGCTGTATTTTGATGCCGGGAGCCATGCCTGGTACACGAGGTTCTGGGTAAAACAATGGTGACAGTGTCAACCACTATGGGCTAAGCACACATCCAGCTACTCTGCCAAATCCCAAAGGCAGACTTCAAAAGGCAAAAACAAGCTGGCATTCTGTGGTGGGTCTGCAGACTCAGAGCCAAGCAGTTGCTGAGCAAAAATGTCACCAGTGCCTCCTATGACAAAAGAGGAGGCACTGGCCTGGGGGCTGGGGCAGGGCTCCAGGCTTCCACTGCTCACTCACCAGTCTGTGCAGGGTGAGAAGGTGGTCCCTGCTTACATTGCACCGATGCACCTACCTTGACTAATGCCTGGGGGCTCAGCAGGAGGTGACAAATCAGGTGAACGGAGCCAGCCTGGGTGTGGCCAGTGCTGGCAGCTGTGCCCTCAGCTTTGCCTAGGCCACTAAACCTGCCAGCTCATCTACAAGGAGCAGAAGGGGAGTGCAGGCGCGTAGATCACAGGGCCCTGCGAGGACAAGTACAGATCATGGCCACGACATGCCTCTCCCCTTCCTTATACCATAGAGGCATGTCCGGGGAGGAAGTCAAAATTAATCCAGAGCCCGCCAGGCACCACATGCAGGTGGGACACGGATCCCCTGTGCCTGTCATTCACAGGACTGTTGTGGACTTTCTTTTTATCAATTCTCTGGCATCTTCTCCTCCAACTTACCAACAACCAGAAAATAGAATCTGACGTTAGAATCACAGAGAATCATAGAACACCTCCTCCACATCAGGCCCGGCAGCAAGGGCCAGGTCCTCCGACCGTCACCTGTGGGACCACCATGAGCGCTCTCAAGACTTAAGGCCTGAGGCCGTAGGCCGGGGGGACACAGCTCCCCTCAATCTCCCCAGTAAAGG
Organism: Vicugna pacos; assembly: GCF_048564905.1. Classification (NCBI taxonomy): domain Eukaryota; kingdom Metazoa; phylum Chordata; class Mammalia; order Artiodactyla; family Camelidae; genus Vicugna; species Vicugna pacos. The sequence goes on along the minus strand of NC_133008.1, from coordinate 4,637,446 downwards.
GGGACCACCCATCGGCAAAGACATCTCACCCTCTTCTGCCCGAGGGACAACTTGAAAGATACACAGGGAATCATGGTAGAGGGTGAGGGGCTAGGCAGCCCAGAAGAGCTCGTCTGCACTTCCAAGGCATAGTGGGGCCTTTGACCTAATCACAGGGACAAAGTGAGGACGAATTTTTCCCTGCCCTGTCCCATTCTCCGTGACACGCCTTTCCCTGCGTATGGAGCTCATTCGGAAGACCCTGGCAGTGTTTCTGATGTCATAACTTGGCATGGCGGCCGTCAGGCAGGGTAGAGGGCCTGAGCCGTGTTGGTGCTGGGCCTGGGAGGCAGGAGACATCGGCTCCACCCCCAGCTCAACCAGCGCTTCGTTCTGCATCTCGGGATTCAGAGTCTCATCTATAAACAAAGGGATGAAACTGTCCCACGACAGGCTGTCCAACAGGAATGAAATAAGAGTCATGTAAATAATGTTTCCCAGTTGCTACGTTTAAAAAGTAAAAAAAAAGGGGAAAAAAAACTAGAAACTGATTTTAAGAACAGATCTTACTTATTCTACTGTATGTAAAATACTATCATTTTGACATGTAATCAATATAGAAAGTAAGAAGATAGTTTACATTCTTTTTACTAGACAAGTTTCAGCATCTGATGTGCATTTGACCTACAGCACATCTCAGCTCAGACCAGCCTCCTCCCCAGCGCTAGTAGCATCATTGGCTGTGGCTACTCTATTGGACAGCAACTCCAGGGGTCCCACCAAGTGTCCTGGCTGAAAAGGGGGAGTAAGTGTCCACACTAACCCTAAAAGGATCTCTCTGAAACAAAGGCGGATTCACTTTTAAACGTCTGAAAACTGGCGGGCTGCACCTCCTTCCCGCCTTGGCTACAAGACAGCCCTCTTCCTTGCTGATCCCATTCAGGATGTAGGGAAGCAACCTTTCACACAGCCAGGGTAGCCCGGCCTCCAGGTTGACTTGCCTGCTGTCTGTGTTCAGTCCCACGAAGTCCTCCTTCTCAAACAGGATGTAGAGGAAGGGAGTATTCTCCCCAGAATTTTCGGGGTCCCCATCCAGCCACTTGGACTTGGGCAAGATGAAGAGAGACTCAGTGAAGTCCTCGATCCTCTTCTCCACCAACCTGCAGTCCTCATAGATTGAAGGCCACGTCGGCGCGCGGCTGCTCGGCCACCTCCCCATACAGCACAAAGACAAAGAGCTGAGAGTCGTAGAGTGTGGTGCCATACAGCTCCTCTGTGCGTGGAGCTTCTAGATGGTCTTGGCCAAGAGGCAGTCGGTAATGGTGACAAGGCCCACGACATTGCGGTGGGTCTGGAAGTCACTCCATCCATTCTCGGGCACATAGTGATACCTATAGTAGATACAGAGTGCCCACTGGGAGCCGCACGGGCTGATCTGGCTCACCAAGGAGATTCCATTATAGATGCAAAAGAAATTCTCCTCTTAGATGATCCCCACGGATTGGACCACAACGGGGAGAGTCTGGTGGTCCTCAGCACATTGCACGTAGTCAGGGGCGCTCATGTTGCAGGCCCTGCCGAGAGGGGAGAATTCGAGGTACATACTGTGCTGTGGGCTGCGTGCCTCACTGGGCTGCGGCGACCTGGTGTGTACCAGCCAGAAGGCAAGGGAAGCCCTAGCAAATCGGGGGTAAGTTTGTCCTCAGCGTCTGCACATGGCTACTGTGGCTCAGACCACATTACCCAGCTTTTGGTCTAGGCTTCCATCCCCTGCAGGAAAGGGTCATTTCTTGTTTTCTGTTTCCAAGCACCTAGCCAGGCCCTGATGCAAAGTCAGTGCTCAAAGCTGCTGAATAAAGGAATGAAAAAAGGAACTGCTTCCCCACCTCTCAGCAGGATATAATGCAAAGAACCATAGTGGGATCAAAATATCTGGATTTCAATTCCAATTTATTTGAACTCCTAAGGTGCAGAATAATGGGTAAGAAAACTTGCTTTGGGGAGGAGGGTACAGTTCAGTGGTAAAGCACGTGCTTAGCATGTACGAGGACTTTGGCTCAATTCTCAGTACCTCATTTTAAAAAATGCAACAAATAAATAAACCTAATTACCCCCCTCAAAAAATATTTTTTCAATTCAAAATTCAAAATAAAAACACCTTGCAATTGACACAACATTGTAAACTTGACTATAAAACAATTTAAAAAAATCCTTGCCTTACAAGAATACATCTGGATTATGGAAGTTTGCAAATGTAAAATGCCTAGAGTACCACCTGCATAAGAAGGAACTATACAAATGTGCTATCCCTCATTTATGAGCTATTTTTCCTTTGGGGAGATCATAACTTCTCAGAGATATTTTCTCATATTAAAAAATAAAAGAAAACTACCTGATTTTCCATACTGCTGAAGAATCAGATAACCCTACAAAAGCATCTGAATTATACAGTTTATTCAATAAATGTTTGTTGAATGAATGAATAAACAAGCAAAATGAATGCTGCTCCCTGGCACAGACCATCATAAGGTTACTGCCTGGAAATGCCAAGCCCACGTTCCACCCGACTCTACACTAACCACGTGGGTGACCTGGGCAGGCCTGTGTGCTTGTCTTAACACCAGTTTATTCATAAATAGAAATGAGGGCAATAACACAAACCTAAAAGGGTTAGTGAGTCACAAATGAATAGTACCCCAACCTTGCAAGATGGAACCATTAAAGAAAATTGGGCAAAGAGTCCATAGGCCCTCTCCATATTATCTCTTACAACTACATGGGAATCTACATTACATCTCAAAATAAAAAGTCTAATTTTTTAAAGAGGCTATTGAGGTTAAATGAGCTCACTGTCTCAAATAAGGAACACACAGTACAAATAAGACAATGCACAGCCCATGAGATACACTCAGTAAATATTCCCACTGAACCCACTGGTCTCCCCAACTTCAGAGCACGAGGAAGGGTCCTCGTGGCCAGAGGCCACTGCACCTGAAGCTAACAAAGCTAATGGTCCCCACTTTCAATAGCCCCTGCCATCACCCTAGGCCTAATTTTGTATTTGTAATTTTTTCTTTTTATTAAATAGAAATCCCCAGTTGCATAGCGTTCAGGTCACCAAAATCTGACCACAGAGATCATGATGGCAACCCTGCTTGGTGAAACAATAAAATGAAAAGCCTTTTCCACAAGACCTCTGTGAAAATCTACTAGGGAACTTCAACCTGGACTGAGAGGAAGAGGACTGGGGAGGAGGGGGCCATCTGAGGCACACAGACCCATGGGCCACCTGTCCCACGATGGACTTTAGACTCAACACTCACCCTCCAGGAACTTCAAAATACACACAGACAGAGTGCTGTGGACAATATATATATATTTGTAAAGAAATACCTGACTCTCTAGCAGGTCTTGTATCTACCGAGACACAAATGGCTTATGTGAATAATGTTTCACAAAAGCCTTAAAATATTATCACCCCAACTTGACACATTAAGAAACTAGGGAGAGAGGTTTATCACATTGTGCAGGATTAGAGAGAGGCCACGTCAGACACCGTATTTAAACCCAAGCCTTTGCTCCAGTGCTTACACTAGAAAGTGTGACATACTGCCCCTTTCCTGCACTCTCCCTGCAATAAATCTCTGAAGAGTATTTTCTCTGTCACCTGGAATCACAATCACATCAATTTTCCACAAAGAGCTATGTCACTCCTTGGAGGACTTATCAAAATCTAAAAGGTTGGGTTGAGAGGAGAGATTTGCATTTTCTGTTTCTCAAAGGAAACATGGCTTTAAAAGAAACTGAAAAGCGCTTATCTAGTCTAAGCCCTCATTGTGCAGAGAAAGAAACGGTGGCTCAGAAGAGATGAGGAAAGGCCTTATTAACAAATATTGCCTCAGCGCAGCACCAAGCCAGCCCTGGGCACTTCTGGGGGAGGATCTGGAAGTCCCAGGAGAATGAGTGTTACAAAACAGAAAGAGAAGAAGCATACAAGGCCCTGTCTCTACATCACCATACCATGAAGTTCCACCAAATTACCCAGTATGGGTGTAGCCAACATTAAGGTGAGCTAAACAGGTTATAGAAACCTGGAAGTCTCAACCATAGTGGAAATTCCAAAATTTACTGTTTTTTTCAAGTTCAAACATCAGTTCAGTGGGCACTCTGTACCAGGGACTACACGAGGCCTGGAGTTCGCCCAAATACAGATCTCTATTATCACGTGTGCAAACCACACACAAGCCCACCAGAAGAAAAACGCCCACACATAAGATGGAATTACAGAAACCGAAAGCAGCCAACCAGCATATATTACTAGCAAAAGTGGTGCTGCTAGAAATAGACTCATGGACATAGAAAGCAAACTGTTTTTAGCAGGCAGGAAAGGGAGGATTAACAGATACACATTAATAAATATAAACTAAATGACAAGGACCTACTATATAGCACAGGGTACTATATTCAATTTCTTGTAATGAGTTGTACTAAAAACATTCTGAAAGACATGTATATACATATGCATATGCTTATAACTGAATCTCTGCTGTACATCTGAAGCTAACATGGTAAATTGACTACACTTCAATAAAAAATAATTTTATATAATAAGCAAAAATAAAAGCAACATCATAAAAAAAGTAAAAGAACACTGTAATCCCCTTAGCTGTAGATGGTGGAGAACTCTGCAAGCACCAAGTCCACTCAAACACTCCAGCACTGGCTGTCACTAATTCTAACCATCAGAGAATCACTTGGCTTCTAGGAGGTTACTTTTCTCTTCTGTGAAAGTCTACAGTTGCATCTAATGATGTATTGAATCTCATCATCCACAAACCCAAGAATTAATGAGGATTTCCCATAGGCCTGGCTCTGGACAGATGAAAAGATAGGGTCCCAGATATATTCATGTGTAGAAGAAGTTTATGCCATAAAGACATTAATTCTTCCTGATTTGATAGACAGATTCATTGCAATTCTGATTAGAATTCCTCCCAGATATTTCATGGAATGTAACAAGTTAATTTATGGTCAGGAACAGCCAAGAAACTTCTTTAGAACCACCAGTGGGAAGGAGTGGATAGGTCATTCATTTCCACTGGACTTTCTGATGTGATGAAAACGTTCTGGAATAATAATGGTTGCACAAATGTGAATATGCTAAAAGCTGCTGAATTGTAACATTTAAGTGGGTGGACTTCATGGTGTGTGAACAATATCACAATAAAGCTGTTATATGAAAAAATCCTTCTTGCCAATTATTTTTCCCTCTATACTACTTGTCTGTCCCACAATTTAAGAAAAACAAAAAACAAAACAAAACAACAACAACAAAAAAAAAAACAGATTTTGCCAGGAGCTCTTTAGGACTGCAATATCCCTGGGACTCCAACGCCTCGGGTGGTGCTGTTCCTGTTAACACACACTAGCTGGGCTGGGCTAGTTAGGGACTGAAAGTATCTTTTTAAGATCGACGGTCTGACGTTTCACCCTGGGAGAGTGAAGGATGGAGGATGTCACAGCCTCATGCCTTCAGCTCATTTTTAACTGAACCAAGCCCTGCTTTCACCACTTTAATCCCTCTTACTATAAAAACACGTGACATCAACAAGCACAGCCATCATAACACCTGAAAGTGTTCAAGGTACTTACCTGGGGCAGAAATACTGAGCAAGGAGACAGAAGCTCCCTCAGAACTGTCGCTCCCTTTTCCCGACTCCACCAGAAGCTGGGCGTTACAGCCGGAGGCTCTTAGCTGGGAGAGCAGCGCCCACGCCGCTGATCTGTACCTCAGAGAGCGGGAAAGGGAGAGGAAGGCAGCCCCGGGGTCGCGGGGCAGGGAGAGCGGGGTGGGGGAAGCGGGCTGCAGCCCCGCTCGGAGGTGAGCCTCAACCTCAGCCCCATCCCCAGGTGCCCGCCCCCGTCCGGGTCCGCAGACCACGTCCGCCCGGGACGCAGCCCGCCCAGGGGCGGGGACGGGCCGGCGGCCGAGGAGAGGAAGCCCGGGAGGAGAGGACTCGCGGGCGGGAGAGGGGAAGTGGACGCCGGCCGTGAACTGAGGGGATCCCGGCTGAGCCAAGTGGCGGCAGGGGCACACCTGGCCCTGGACAGCTGTGGCCGGGGCGCCGGGGCAGGTGGCGCGGGCAGAGGGGCCTGGCCCGAGCAATTCAGCAGAACACACGCTGACTGGCGCCATGGGGGGCTGTGACAAGCCGACCGCCCTCCCGCAGCCGAATGACCCCTTTCCCAAGATCCCCCCACCTTACACTTCCACAGCCAGAGGCCCGGCCCCAGGCAGGAGCCAAAGGCCTACCGGGCGACAGGGCTGTGAAGCCTTTGGGGCCGATCCTCCGCTCGGAGCTGGAGCTTCCAACCCGCGGTCCAGCTGGCATCGACTGCGCATGCGCAGGAGGGCCAGCGATCCGCTCTGGATCCTGAGAGAGAAGGTGGGGAACTGAGGGAGGGAGAATAATGTAGGAGGAGGGGAGGAGGGGAAAAGTGGAGGGAGACAGATGGACAGGAGGAGCAGAGAGAAGGCAGGTATCTGGAGTTGGGAGGGGAGTTGCAGAGACGGGGAGAAAGCGTTTTACCTCTGGGGGCACCACAAAGGAGGCAGCAGTCCTGCCTATGCACCTTTCTTTAACCCTTCAATGCCCACAGCTCATATTTTACGTCCCTGGCCCAGCCCTCCAGCTAAGGTCTCTGCAGAAATCTCACCCGTTGCCCCCACAAGGAGCTGGGTTTACTGTTGCTCCGGGAACCAAGCACCCGCAGGTGTCGCTCAGAACTACCTTGGGAAGAGTACACATTCCTGTTTTACACGCTGGGAAACAGGGAGGCAGGATCTCTGCCTTAGCTTCACTGTCCCAAGTTTTGAGCTGGCAGGGAGCGGGAGGTAAAATGTCAGAGCCCCAGAAGGAGCAGACTGCCTGAGTGTTGGTGCATAGTCCCCATCCCGCCTGAGTAAACCACACCCCAACTTTGGGGAATAATCAAGGGCTCACAGTAGGCCCCTGTGTGTGGGAGAGCTGCCCTCAGTTCCAGTGCCCAGCTTGCTAGGTAGGTAGAAGTGTTACTGAGTCCAAATTCATTCTCCTCAGTGCAGGACAGGCCAGTAAGTTGGGAGACCAGTTGTTGGGGCATGAAATAGATAGTTTCTGTAGACCTAGATGGCAAACTAATGTCCTGGGAAACCATCTCCCCAGGTCAGAATTCAGGCTCCTTTCCTATGTGCTTGGTTTTTGCAAATTTCTTTGTGTAGGAATTCCTTCTTGTTAGGATCCTTTGTTCTTGCAGCTATCTGCCTGGGTCAGATCCCTGTAAACCTCCAACAAAACAAACGTTATTTTCTATTCTGCAACTTGTTATCTTTATATGATTGGAAAAGTGTTAAATACCCTTAAAGATCAAAGCCTTCAGAATAGGCTCTCCTGTATATTTTAGGCTCTAGGCAACATTGTTTTACAAGCAAGATGAAGCCTTGGAGACAGAGCACAGGGTTTAAGTCAAAGGAACAGATCTAATATGGAGTCAGATTTGTTCTTTTCTATTACTGTGGCAGAAGCCACTTGAGGATTTAAATCCCTTTAAGTAAATATAAGTAAAACTTTAAATGAATTTACATACATTGGTGGGAATGTGCATAGCATATCTGGAAAAGCACACAAAAGATTGTAATCAGTGGCGTCTTACGGGAGGCGTGTAAGAACAGAGGATGAGGGAAAACTTCTTTCACTTGAGTATTTTTTGCTCTGTTTGAATTTTTTTAACCATATGCATATATTTCTTTTTCAGTTAAAATAAAAGTGTAATGGAGCAAAGGAATAACTAGATCAGAAAATACAGCAGCCATGGACTCACTGAGTCATCACTTTTGATTTAAGCCAGGAAGCATTGATTGTCTCTCTCCTATGTGCCCAGTGCTGTTTTAAGACTTCTTTTATTTTTTTTTTTATAAAATAATAACAAGCTATCCCTCACCCCTGCCCAGAGCTGCTGGAAAACCAACTAAGTTTTTATTGAGTTGTTTTCCAAGGAGTAGAGATGAGTTATAAACATAACACATCTTCAGGGCAAAACAGGCGGAGTGCTTTTCCAGCAGGGCAGATAGCGATGACCGGTTTTCAATAGAGGCGCCCAGAGGCTGAGAGAGAAAGCCTCCAGGACCCTACAGAAAGCTGCCAAAAGTGCCTTCTCCATGGCACTACTGAAATAGGAAAGAACAAGTCTGACTCCATATTAGATCTGTTCCTTTGACTTTGACAATGTGCCCTGTTTCCTAGGCTTAGTCTTGTTGTTTCTGCACCTTTTGTGAAACAATGTTGCCTAGAGCCTGAAATATACAGGAGACACTATTCTCAAGGCTCTGACTTTGAAGGATATTAACACTTTTCCGTTCATATAAAGGTAACAAGATACAGAACAAAAAATAACATTTATTTGTTGGAGATTTACACGGATCTGACCCAGGTGAAGAGCTGAAAGAACCAAGGATTCTAACAACAAAGAATTCACACACCAAGTTTGCAACAACCAAGCATTCCCGCTTCCCCTTTTTAATATAAGAAAAGCCTGAATTCTCACTTGGGGTGATGGTTCTCCAGGACATTGGTCTACCATCTTCTCAGCTGGCTTTACAAATTAAAGCCACTATTTCTTGCCCCAAAACCTGGTCTCCTGATGTGTTGGCCTGTAATGCACGAGTAGAACAAGCCTGGACTCGGAAACACAAACATACATTGAAAGTATGCATTTTGTATATTAAATGACCTGCTTCCACTCGTCTTCCTGGCGTTTTATTCTCTTGACCACTCCTACTATATTTATGAAAAACCTGTCATGTGGACACATTTCCATCTCTAGCCACTACCCTTCCAGGTAAGAACTGATGCCAAGAAGGCAATGGAAGTTGCTAGAAGGTATTACCTGGCCAAAAATGAGCAGAAGTGGGTTCTAGCTGATATTCAGAAGCAGGCCGGGGCACCTGACAAGATGTCATAAGTATGGATAGACAGCTGGGCACCAAAGGAGAAGCTTCTAAACTTCCATGAGAGACTTGTTGGATAGGAAGGAAAAGTCCCAAACTATAGCTCTGATCCCACCATGAGCTTCCTGGGCAAGGCTGGGCAAGTCATTTAAATTCTCTAGGCCCGTGCTGTTCAACATGGGAGCCATGAGCCACATGCAGGATTATGATGTTATTCTGTAGCCAGACAGAATTATAAATAAACATTTTATTGCAAAGGGTCAGAAGGTATAATATTTAAAAACATTTTTGGTTATCTTGCCCTAACAAGTTATTTTTGTATGTCTTGCTTTCGGTGGTTTGTAATGCCTGCGACTAATGTTTCCCTTACAGTGAGGTATTTTGAAATTATAAGTTACTGGACACAGTACCCTCATATCACAGTTGAAAACAACTGATCCACATAAGCAAGATGGTCTGACTTAGTAGTTATGAGCAGGGGCTCTGGGGCCAGCCTGCATAAGTATTAATTCTCACTCTCCCTCCAGGGAGTTCTGTGTGAATCTTGGACAAATTATTGTTGTTGTTGTTGTCGTTGCCGTTGTTATTATTTGTGCCTCTTTTTCCTTACCTTTCAAATAGCGAGGAATATGTAGACTTTATCCCCTACTGTGTTGGCAGGATTAAATGAGTAAACGTCTGTGCTGCCCACTTCCCTGGGTTTCAGCATTCTCCAGTCAATCAGTGCCAAACTCAGTGTTATCCTCCACTGTCTTCGTCAGTCTGGGATGCTGTAACAAATTACCGTGGGTCGGGTGGCTTAAACAACCAGCATATTCCTTACTGTTTGGAGGCTGAGGCTTTCAAGGTCAATGTATCTGGGAGAGGATTGCCAGCTCGAAGATGGCTGTCTTCCCACTATATTCATGGGCCAGAGAGCAGAGAGAAACAAGCACTCTGGGGCCCTGTATAAAAACACTAATACCATTCATGAGGGCTCTACACTAATGACCTCATTTTATCCTACTAATCACCTCCCAAAGGCCCCGCCTCCCAATACCATCACCCTGGGAGATGGGGTTTCGACATAAGGATTTTGAGGGGATGCAAACATTCAGTCCACACATCGGCTAACTCTCCCCAACATGCAGTCGTCAAACCTGTAGTTAAATTCAAAATAATGTTTATATCTCTCTGCCCATTTCCATTCCTACATCCACTAACACTGAAGCCCTGTTACATTTTATTCCTTATTTTTCTGGTAGAGGTTTAATTGATTCCTCTAACTCCAAGGCTCCGCTCACTCCAGTCTGCTTGACAGCCCTGCCAGGTAGGTCTTCCTTAAAACACCTTCCCACTTCACCTGGTTGTTTTTTAGCGGTAAATGTCAGAATTCTATCCACACCCCATCCTATACCTTTAATCCCTTACACTACCGCTCACTATGTTATTTTCCTATTACCACTGTAACAAATTTCCATAAGCTTAATAGCTTAAACTAGCACAGAATTATCAGCTTATGGCTGTGGAAGTCAGAGATACAACACAGTTCTCCTTGGGCTAAATTCAAGGTACCAGCAGGGTTCCTTCCTTCTAGAGGGTCTAGAAGAGAATGTTTCCTTGTTTTGTTTTCTTTTTCCAGTTTACAGACGTCACCCACCTTCCTTAGTTTGTGCCCATCAACTTCCTCCATTTTCATGGCCAGCAGCCTTTCTGAACATTGCTCCATGGCTACACCTCCCTCTGATTTTAAACTCAGCTGGGAAATATACTCCATTTTAAGGAACCCTGTGATTACATTCGGCCCACCTGGACAATCCAGGCTACTCACCCTATTGTCTTATCTCAGGATCCCCTTGTCTCATCCCACTCAGGCAGTATGTATGTGGCCGTGACATTCACCTTGTGTAACATTTCCTCTCACGAGCAATTTATGGTTCAAGGCACTTATAAGTGACTGTTTTTCTTACTTATCTTTCTACATTCAGTATGTCTGGTGAGATTATATGAATCCTTTTTATTTGTGCCCCTGCACTAATCTTTAATAATGTACTATGGATTTAAAAGGCTAACTAATAGACAATTTAGGAAACAGAAATCCTCTAAGATTTTTGTTCTAAAATATCTGACATCCCTTTTGCCATGTACAGTAACATGTCACAGGTGGCTATCCTGTGGCCGGGGAGGGACATGATTCTGCCATCACACTCCCCTCATTCTCACCAATGTGCTGATCACCTAACCAAGGATCTATGCTCCCCGCTTCACTCAATTCCTCCTCCTTTCCACTGACTATCCTGTTCCTACTGCTTCCTTCATTCATCACATCAGGATTTCATGACCACATTCTTCTCTAAATGAAATGGGTATCTTGCATCTAATGTCTGACAGCTGTTCTTATTGTATATGCACACACTGACCTACATATAACCCCGTCCACCTCTTTATTTTCCTAGAATCTTCCAGAGAAATCAGTTCCATGATGATGATGATGATGATACTGACAATGACGACAGGGGCTCTCAAGGATTTGATAAAGAGGGAATCAATAAAGGGAGGGAATCAATGCAAAGTTACCCCAGAAACAGGCTTAAAAGTAAATAACTGCTATAGTGTTTAATGAAATTGACTAATATTTAACTATTTTTAAAACTTGATATCACTGAATTTAAAATTTTAATGGGAATTTTCGTTCATCACTAACCAAGATTCAACTCTAGGACCAAAATCTGAGGATTTCTGTCTTCTAAAAAATTGTCCACTAGCCTTTTAAACACATGATCCTTTTAAAAAGCTTAGTACTGTGCTGAAAATAAGCAGGATTCATATAATCTCACGAAACACAATGAATGTGGAAAGACTAAGGAGGAAAAAAAAGCCATTCTTAACGTCTTGAACTTTACGTTGCTCACAGGAGAAAATGTTAGCCAAGGTGTCACATCAACATGACCATTAAGTGGGATGGGGAAGCTGATCTGCCTTATCAGACATTTATGCTGATTTGTTAGATGCCAAACAGTTTCCTCATTGGATTTGCTTCTAATAAGTATGGAAGAATTTAGGTCCTACCAAATGCAGGCTAAACATTTTCCCCTGCTGTCAGGTCTCTGGACTGAATGTCCCCACAAGAAGGACATGATTATCTTTCATAGGGAAGTCTTCCTGAGAAGCAACAGGCTTTTCCAAGGCAGAAATGTAGGGCCCTCCATGGAGGGCTGGAGGAAGGCCAGAGGGGACACAGGAAAAACAGCAGGAGTGAGTTCAGATACTGCTGCTCGGGTCGCCAAAGACAGCGTTACTATCTCTAAGGATATGACATTCTCCCAAAAGTTCTATGAGTGAAGGAGCCTGTGAACACTAAGCAGGTTATTAAGACACAGCAGCACATAATTTGTGTGACAACACAATTAGAGTGTGATTTGATATTTGGAAAATAATTAGCCCATTGTTCTTTGAAACTGCAGCAGTTGCAATAGAAATAAAAAAGACTGAGCCGTCTTGGAGACAACAATCAATAAACAATTCTAAATCTGTAGGATTCCTTGACAATATGCAAGCAATGAGCTAGATGTGTGCTGCAGATACCTCTTGCTGCAGGGCTCACTCCTGCAAAGCATAGAATTAATTTCTCAGCAGACAGAGGGGACCAAGTCAAGATTCCTAATCTTTTGAGATTTACTATATGGCTGGAAAGATCAGAGAAGTACATACAGCCAAATGTGAATAAAGGTAATCAAATAATATCAAATGTGATTGGAGCACAGACGAAAGAGAAATTCCTTTCATCTGGGATCTAGAGAGACTTCTTCAGAAAATGTGGCTTTGGAGATGGCCAAAGACATGTGTGGAATTTTGGCAGAACAGGATGTAAGTTATTTAAAAACTGATTCCAAAATTCATATAAAAATTCAAAGGATTGGGAAAACTGGACAGCAGCATGTAAAACAATGAAGCTAGAACTCACCCTTACACCATATACAAAAATCAACTCAAAATGGATTAAAGACTTAAACATAAGACAAGATACAATAAACCTCCTAGAGGAAAACATAGGCAAAACATTATCTTACATACATTTCAAAAATTTTCTCCTAGAAGAAGTAAAAGCAAGAATAAACAAATGGGACCTAATGAAACTTACAAGCTTCTGCAGAGCAAAGGAAACCAGGAATAAAACAAGAAGAAAACCTACGAAATGGGAGAAAATTTTTGCAAGTGAAACCGACAAAGGCTTGATCTCCAAAATATATAAGCAGCTCATATGACTCAATAAGGAAAAAATAAACAACCCAATCCAAAAATGGGCAGAAGACCTAAACAAGAAACTCTCCAAGGAAGACATACAAATGATCCAAAGGCACATGAAAAAATGTTCAATATCACTAATTATCAGAGAAATGCAAATCAAAACTACAATGAGGTATCACCTCACACCAGTCAGAATGGCCGTCATTCAAAAATCCAAAAATGACAAATGCTGGAGAGGCTGTGGAGAAAGGGGAACCCTCCTACACTGCTGGTGGGAATGCAGTTTGGTGCAGCCACTATGGAGAACAGTGTGGAGATTCCTCAAAAGACTAGGAATAGACTTACCATATGACCCAGGAATCCCACTCCTGGGCTTGTACCCAGAAGGAAATCTACTTCAGGATGACACCTGCACCCCAATGTTCATAGCAGCACTATTTACAATAGCCAAAGCATGGAAACAACCTAAATGTCCAACAACAGGTGACTGGATAAAGAAGATGTGGTATATTTATACAATGGAATACTACTCAGCCATAAAAACCGACAACATAATGCCATTTGCAGCAACATGGATGATCCTAGAGAATGTCATTCTAAGTGAAGTAAGCCAGAAAGAGAAAGAAAAATACCATATGAGATCGCGCATATGTGGAATCTAAAAAACAAAAACAAACAAAAACAAGGCATAAATACAGGACAGAAATAGACTCATGGACAGAGAATACAGACTTGTGGTTACCGGGGGGGGTAGAGGGTGGGAAGGGATAGACTGGGATTTCAAAATTGTAGAATAGATAAACAAGATTACACTGTATAGCACAGGGAAATATACACAAAATGTTATGATAAATCACAGAGAAAAAAATGTAAAAAAAAAGTGAAACACTTCTACACATGGAAAAAAAAGAAAATTCAAAGGATCCCAAATATTCAAAACAACTTTGAATAAGAAAAACAAAGCTGGAAGACTTGCACTATCTGATTTTCAGACACTTTTTTATAAAGCTACAGTAATCAGAAAGTATGGTGTTGGTGTAAAACAGGAAAATAGAATAATGGAACACAATAGAATGTTCAGAACTAAACCAAAACTTATATAGACAATTGATTCTCAAAAAGCATGCAGTGGAGAAAGGATCTTTTCAACATGTAGTGCTGGAACAATTAGATAGTGATACGCAAAAGAAAGAAATGAACTTTTATCCACACCTCACAAAATATACAATATTTAACTTAAAATGGATCATAGATCTTAATAGGAAATCTAAAACTATAAAACAGCGAGGAGAAAAAGCATAGGCTGAAGCTTTATGACCTTGGGTTTGGCAAATATTTCTTTGCTATGACACCAGAAGTATCATCTATTTTAAAAAGAAACTGATAGAGTGAACTTTATCAACATGAAGACTCTTCAAAGCTCTTCTAAACACTGCTAAGCAAATGAAAAGACAAGCCATAGACAGAAGTTATTTGCAGATCATATATCTGATAAAGATCTCTCTTTGTATCTGATCCAGAATAAAAAGGTCTCAAAATTCAATAATAATGCAAACACCTGAATGAATGAATGAGGCCAGGAAACACACTTCAGTAAAGATATCCAGATGGATAATAAGCATATGAAATGATGCTGATTAAAGATGCCATTAGTCATTAGAGAAATGCTTTTTAAAACCACAGTGAGATACTAGTTCACATAGATACTAGAATGAATACGATTAGAAAGACCGACCTTACAAAGTGCTGGCAAGGAAGTAGAGCAACCAGAACTGATACACACCACGAGGAATTTATAATAGTACAACCATTTTGGAAAAGTCTTTAACACTTTCTTTAAGAAATTTAAACACCTATCTACCATATAACCCAGAAATTCCTCATCTGGTGCTTTAGAAAAGAAAAGCAGATATCCATACAAAGACTTGTAACCAAATATTCACTGCAAATTTATTTATAATAGCTCAAGTTGTAAATAACCCATGCATCCATCAAGAAGTAAATGCAGAAAGAAATGATGGTCTATCCAAATACTGCTCACAATAAACTATTCAGTAAAACGCAGCACTAAACAATACTCTGCTATAAGGTAAATAAGCTATTAATACAGCAACACAGATGACTCTCAAAATAATTACACTGAATGAAGGAAGTCAGACAACATAGAGTAGATACTGCATGAATCCATTCATATAAGGATCTTGAAAATGCAAACCAATATCTTGTGATAGAAAGCAGATCAATGGTTTCCAGGGGAAGAGATGGGGGGGAGGGAGGGACAACAAAAGGCAGGAGAGAAGCTTTGGGGTGATGGGTATGTTCACTGTCTTGAGTGTGGTCATGGTTTCTTGGGGATATACTTACATCAAAACGTATTAAGCTGTACACTTCAAACGTGTGAAAATTATTTTGCCAAGTATACCTCAAATCTGTTTTATGAAAAGAGGCACTTTAGTCCTGATCCACCTCAGCGCCTTATTGGAGTGACATGATCAGTCCCTCACACTGTCTGCCTAACGGGAAGGTAGAAAACCTCTCACGGAAGATAACATATGCATTTTTCATTTGCAATGTCTACCATGTAATAAAGAATTTCTTGACATGCAACATGTCCAGACTGTATGACAGATAATATGAGTATAAGAAGCATTAGACAAAGGATGCAAACCCCCAGGTGATGTACGAATCAGAGTTACCAATAAAGGCTATAAAATACTTTTAATATATTCAAGAAAATAAGGAAATGTTGGGAGAATAGATAACAGGGTAAAGACTTTCAGCAGGGAAATATACTGGAATGTATTTTTAAGAAAAATCAAACAGATACTCTAGAACTGAAGCTTTCAGCTCTGGAAACAGGTAAACAGAGCTAATTAGGATCCCTTTTAAGAAAACTTTCAGTAATGCCGGGTAAAATACAACAAAGTAACACAGAGCTAACTATGGAGAGAGAAGTTCCCAGGTGACAATAAAAAGAGGACACTTAAAGCCCAGAGTGGTCACCTTGTGAGCTGATGCCACTGAACCCTGGAGGGAAGTGGTTTTCATCTGCACATAAATAGGGATACAATGTCCATTTAGGAAAAAGGGTCCATACCAGATATAGAAGACTCTTCCTCTATATCTATATAGTCAGAGACAGAGATGTAAAGTGGCAGCAGAGGTCACAGTGACACAGGGCCCTGGGCCAAGGAGTGTGAGCACCTCTGCAAGCTGGGAAAGGTAGGAAGACGAATCTCTCCCTAGAGCCTCGGTGTGGAACGTAGCATTGGCCACACGTTGGTTTTAGCCCAGTGACATTGACTTTGCAATTCTGCACCCTAGAACAGTGAGAAGATGTATGTGTATTGCTTTAAGCCACTGAGTCTGTGGTCCTTTGTTACAACAGCAATAGGAAAGGAACTCAGGAACCAACATGAACATGAACCACAGGCTGCCTGCTGTGCTGGCAGGAAGTCCTTTCTCTCTGATCCTGGGGGAGTCTCCTGTCTTCTGGCAGCATCCACAAACTACCTCATGCTAACTTGGCAGCTTGCAGAGGGTTAAATCTTAACCCTGCAGAGTTCTTGATATTTAGTTAATAAAAATGATGCTGTCATCATGGGTATTTTTCCATCTTTTAAATACCCTTCAGTCTTCTAATAAAGCTACTTCTAATTAAGAGACCGTGTAAATAGTTTTCAATCTTCATAATAAATAACTGTGATTTTATTTGGTTACTTAAATTATGAATAACAATATTCACATTTTAAAAGTTATTAAAATCAACAGTGTTTAATAAAAATATCATTTCTTTTTGCACGAACATATATTAACTACAAGAAATGTTCCATGCTTTGTTCTACGATTTACTGTTAGAGCCTTAAAGAATAATATTTTCCTCAAAAGATATTACGGCGAAGGGACTTCTTTTGGTGGAACAGTTCCGGCATCAAATCTGGTGCATGGCTCAGGCCACTGGGAACATAGAGATGATAGAAATTAGGAGGCATTATAAACACAGAATCATTTTTAAAGGAATTTAAAAAACTGGATGTGTGAAAACAAATAATCAGAGAATATTCTGGTGAAATAAATGTATTTATCAGCTTAAGCAAGGCACGGGGTGAATAAATCTAAAATGAAAAAATCACCCACAGATTAGCAGCTAGCCATGCATGCAGTGTGAATGATCAAAACCAAGTTGTTTCCAAACCAGTGTGCAGGCTTGATGCCTTCATGAATCAAATCTGTGTGGCACCAGGCCACCTCGAATACATGTTGATGAGGTATACATAAGCCCTTCACCCTCCCAAATCAAAGCCCACACACGAGCCACAAGACCATCACCTACACATTTGCAAAACACACAGCATGGTGAATAGCACTTCTTGTTCAGTAGCCGGTGGCAGGGAACTGTGAGCAGACAGAGATACAGGGACACAGAGGCACCTCCCCTCACTCAGCTGATAAACTTCCTTGCATTCCTGGGGACAGGATTGTCATAAAATGCACCATGGATTGATCCTCCTCCTAGGAAAGGAACCTTAGGGCTGTCCTTAGGTGTGAGCAAGGGTGGGTGGAGGATCTCAGAAGAGTTGTTTCAGCACAACCAATAGAATTGTAGGCCACCGTGACCATGAAAGACAAGTCCCCTGCCATCCCGGTAGGCACTTGGGCTCCTGACAAAAGCTGGGCTCAGTAAAGGGTTGAGTAGAAGGCACAGACCTGAGGGATGCCCCTGCAGTAGGCAGGAGGTAGGGCCTGGTTTATACTGCTCTGGGTGTATCCCAGCCTCATCCGAATATGAAATCAGAAATTTGCAAAACAGCAGAGCTGGGGTGTATCATCTACTCTAGACTCCTCACCTTACAGTTAAAATGGTAACAACCCTGACTGGCAAAGCAACGTGCTAAAGGCAGAGTGTGGAAGTGGCAGCGCCAGATGTAACGCAGAGTGCAACCCCCGTTCAAAGCCACTGACACTGAGGACGGGGCCAAGGTTTCCAACGAGGAGAATAAGACAGTGTAAATACTTTGTTCCCCCCAAACCCCTAAATGTTTATTAAAGGCACAAAAACTCACCTTAACTCTCTCTCTTCTGAGGGGGCTCTCTTCTGCTTCTTCGTTTTTCTGTCTGTCTCCATTTCCCTCTCTCAGACACAAACACATACAGTTTTGTGAAAGGGGACTTCCTGCCATACAAAGACAGACTTCACATCTTCAGAAAGATACCTGACAAAGCACGTTTCTCAATTCAAGTCTTTGTGTGAGTTCTGGGCAACTGGCTTATTTTCTAGAACAATCGGTAGTTACAAAATCAGGAGATCATCTTCCCCAAAGGAAGAGTTCTGGTCCGTGTGGATGAAGTTGGGGATGACACATTTCATGAGTCTGTTCGGCTCCTCCTCTGGCCACCTGCTGCATCTGATGACTTCCTGGAGCCGAATATCACTCTAAAGGGCTATGGTAGGGATACCAGCTTTGGCCTTGTCCAAGTGGTCCACTTCATTGATGTAGCAGTGAAAGAGGGGCCTAGATTCGTCATTGCACTGCCAGAGAACACCTTGGGCAGCAGCAGTCTTCCAAAGTCTGACACAAAGCTGTTCAGTCTGAATCTCTTCTCGGGAGACTCTGCATTGCTATAAAGAAAACCAAAATAAAATATCGTTCACACTGTAGATCGGTGACCTGAAGAGTCATAGTTTTTGCCATCTACTGAGAGCAAATCCCTGCACAGAGCATGCTGACAAGCACTGGAAGTGAAAGACATCTCTTCTGAACACATACAATTAAACCCAAGGCAAAACTCTCAAGTGAGGGCCCTTGGACCATCCTGAAAAGACATCGTTCCCTGAGAATCCTCAATATTGGTGCCCCGCACACCAGTGTTTCTCAGTGGGACACTCAGATCTCTTCATCAGAATTAGTTAAATTGCTTCTTAAAATGCAGTATTCTGGGGTGCACACCCTCAGAGTCTCCAGAGGTAGCGACCGGTAGTCTGTATTTCCATAGCCACCAGGATCACTAAACATGCTCAGGTTTAGCACCACGGTCTACATCGGGTCACCTGAGCATCGACAATGCTGTCTCACGGGGTGGGGGGGTGCCATGTGTGTCAGGGTGCTGTCCTACCCACGTGTCTACCCTGATTCTCAGAACTGACAGGGCTGCCCCATTGGGCACGAAATACCACCATTTCACAATGCATACGCAGGGCGCCCGACTGACAGATACATTCAGTGATAGGAGAGGGGACAAAACTCAGCTTCCTGATCCCTTGTTTCACTTACTGTGGGACGAGTGATCAATTCAAGGGTAATAGATCGGTGAATGAGTGAATAACATGACTCTCGTTAGTCCCACGAGTGCCTGGAAGAGCAAGCCTGGGCACTCTGAGAACCATAAAAGCCCATCTACTTAATTGTCATCCTCCACAGATCTATGTAAAGGTTACTTCCACCCAGGCAGTGACTCCAGAAGGGCAAGAATCATGTATGAACACACTCTCAAATCCAGAACAGAATCTGACAACAATTAGGCTCTGGAGTCTGTGTTTAGTGAGTGTGGAAGCTCAGTGATTCCAGCTCTTACACCTTGCCTTCCCATCCCACCCTTCACGATATGGCCCTTATGACCAGTTCTCCCGGGGCTGGGGCCATGGAACCCATTTATAGGACTGGAAGAATCTGATCATATAAACTATCCCCCAGATTATCATCAAGAGTCACCTGCATTTCAGGGATCAGTAATCCCAGAAGATTTGCAGTTCAGGCAGCTGAGGGATTTTTATATCAGCTCTGTCTTCTACTGTGACTGCCTGGGTGACATCAGACAAGGAATTTTGAAAAGCCAGAACTTTTCCTTTCAGGAATAATCTAATTAACAAATCTCTTTGACCACTCAACAAATGTGATGTGAAGATCAATGATTTACACAGGAGTACAACATTCACTAGGTCGTGGATTTAGAATCAGAGAAAAATCATTTGAGAAAGATTGACAGAATGTAGCTTTAATGCGAATTTAAGTATTCTTACCTTTCAGTAAATCATCTTCCCCTACTTATCACTTCACCCATGTTTAAAAGATGTTTGAGAACAGGGATGAGTGTGCCAGCAATCTGTGACCCAATAACCTAAAATGTCACCTAGGAAAAAGAGGGGAGTAACACATTTTTAAAAAGCGTGGTGAGGATTGCGGGGCCACAGCCAACTCCAGACTAAGAAGCTCTGAGTAATAGCTTTCCTGCCTGCCTGGGGCATCAGCTGATGTGAAAATCCACCCAGAAAACTCACTGTCCAGCAGCTCTTCCGTAACACAGGCTACACATTCTCAGAATTAAGAATTGCGTCCAGTAACCACTTCGCTGAAGAATAAAGACAAAGGAGAACAAGAGAGTTCTGCCCCTCCCCAGGGGAAAGCCCAGACCTTGGGCTGCATGCACTGTGCCCACCTCCCAGGAGAAGAATAAACTGGAGAAGGGAGTTCTGTGAAACTGGGGCAGCAAAGGTTGAGATGGGAACAAATTGACCAGCTGGCCAGGGACAGCCCCCTCCGTCGCTGCCTTGGCGGCTGCCTCAACCCTGTCAGCCATCCTGCCCACCTCCGGTGGCTAACCTGTCAGGGAAAATGCTTTGCGACCTGGGGCAACAGAGGCTGCCTTCAGGCCAAGCTGCGGAAGAGATGGGAGCTAAACCACCAGCTCCCAAGCGGCAGGCTCCATACCCCCGCCAACACACTGATGCCCCCGCACCCTACTGCAACCCCGGGGAAATATGACCCGGAGAAGTGTGACCTGGGAATGAGGGGCAGCAGAGGCCGCCCCCATGTCAGGCCTCCAGAGAGATGGGAGCTTATCCTCCAGCTCACCAGGGGCAGCCCCCTGTCCTCTCCACCCCCTGATCTCACAGCGCCCACCTCCCAGGAGCAACCAGACCGGGTGTGTGGTGTCAGGCGAATCTTGGGGGGGAGAGGCCGTCCCCAGGCCAGGTCAGGGGAGAGGAGAAGAAGTGGCCCCATTAGGCGGGGCAGCCGGCCGTCGCAGCTGCCTCTGCCCCTCGACCGCATCCAGCCCGTCTCCCAGGAACAAGCTGACCTGGAGACGGGCATCCGGCTTCTTGGGCAGCAAAGGACGCCCCCAGGATTGGCCGCAGGGAAGAGGAGAGCAAATTGACAGGCTCCGCGCTGCATGTCTTCTACCCTCGCCGTCGCCACCCCCGCACCTTGAAGTCACCGCCCAGGGCGCCCCTCCCCCAGCAGGCTGAGTGGGACAGGTGTGTCTGGTGATCTGAGGCAGGAGATGCCACGCCCACACCAGGCCATCAGGGAGACGGGAGCCAATCCACCAGCCCCACAAGGCAGCCCCTACCCCCGCAGCAGCCACCACTCTTGCCCCTGACTTCAAAGTGGCCTCCTCTATGGAGCAGGCTGACCTGGAGATGGACGTCCGGCAATCTTGGGACAACAGGGACCGACCCCAGGGCAAACCATGGGGGGAAGTGGGAGCAAATGGACAAGCTCCATGGGAAAACCTGCCGCTGCTGCCACCACCCCCAACATACCAAGTCCAACTCCCGGGGTCAGGCCGACTAGGATACACGGGTCTCGTAACCCAGGGCAACAGCGACCGCCCCCAGGACAAGCCGCGGGGAAGATGAGAACAAATGGGCCCACTCCCCCGCTGCAGGCTCCCGACAACCGCCACCCCTGCACCCTTATTACCCTGCCTCCCCCCTCAGCAGGCAAAGTGGGACAGGAGTGTCCCGGGACCTGGCGCAGCAGAGGCCACCTTCAGGCCACGCAGTGCAGACAGGGAGCTAATCCACAAGTTCCTCCGGGGCAGCCTCCCTATGCCCTCAGCCACCACCTTACCGGCCCTCTGACCGCACCGCACCCATCTCCCAGGAGCAAGCTCACCTGGAGTCGGATCTCAGGCAAATCTCCGGCGGCAGAGGTCGCCCCCAGGCCAGGCCGCGGGGGAGAGAAGAAATCAAGCAGCTCCCTGGAACACATCCCCTCCCCCTGCCGCCGCCGCCCCGCCTCCCAGGAGCAAGCTCACCTGGAGACCCGCGTCCCTCCTCTAGGGCAGAAGAAGCCGCCCCTGGCTCCGCCGCCGGGGAGAGCGGAGCGAATTGACCGGCTTCCCCGCGGCAGCCCCCCTCCCCCCGTGGGCCCCGCAGCTTAACGACACCGCCTCCGCTCCCCACTCAGCAAGCTGAGGGGGCAGGCGTGTCCGGCCACCTGGGGAAGCAGAGGCCGCTCCCAGGCCCGGCAGCCGGGAAAAGGCAGCTATTCCACCAGTTCGCCAGGGGCAGCCCCGCTCCGCCCCTCTGCCGCTCCCGCCGCCCCCTGACCTAACCGCCCCACCTCCCAGGAGCAAGCTTACCTGGAGTCCAAAATCTGGCGAATCTCTGGCGGCCAAGCCCCACCCCAGGCCAGGCTGCAGGGAAGAGAAGAAATCGACCAGCTTGCCCGGGCAGCCTCCCAACCGCCACCGCCGCCGCCGCCGCCCAAAAGCATTGTACTAGCCTCCCGGGGTCAGGCTGACTGCAAGGATGTGCACTTGCCTTCTAATCCTGGCCATGTCCCTGAGCACCTCCCTGCATCCCTACACTCCCTGCACATTTGCACCCCTGCTACTCTCTGCAATTCTGCATCCCTCCACTCCCGCATCCCCTGAACTGCCTGACCCTCCACAGCCCCTGCACGCCTGTCATCAGTTACTTTTGCACTGCCTACACTCCTTCACCCCTGCATGTCCCACACACCACCTCTTGGGCCTTTGGCAGCTGTTAGATCAATGCACAGGGACTCACTCTTTGCCAGTATATGATGCATCAGTGGACGTCAGGGTTTGCCTGCAGGAAGGTACATGTTCCCGGTCACTAGCCTGGGCCACTTGGGTGATCTCTGTGAGGTCACCAAGGACGGGCTTAGAGATGCTGTTTCCCGGGAAGAGAGGAGTTGAAACAGGTCTTGAGGGCAGAGCTGTGCTCACCAGGCCGTCCACATTTCATGTTTTACACAGGGCTTCGGAGAAGTGAAATGGATCCGGCCAAGTAAGACCGGCCTGCTGTGCGCCCACCTCAGTCCTGGGCTCTGAGTCAGACTGACTGGCTCCCACCCTCAGGGCCCAGTTTGGGCACCTGAATGGTCCCTTTGAGGCATCCCATCAGTTCTCAGGAAGAAGTCTGTCTGCTTCCACCCCATGGCCCTCCCTCCTACTGTGCTGGCCTCAGGAAGGTTCCTTATTTGGGGAAGAAGGCAGCCCACCCCCTACCCCACCCCTCACCATGCTCTCACCCAGGCTGGTGCTCTCTCTGCCCATCAGAGTCTGGGAAGCCATCCCTCTTCAGTTATGTCCCTTCTGAGATGGACTTGCTTCCACTCAATTCTAGGCGAGAATGCACCATGGAATGCACTGGGTAAGAGAACCAAAATAAATAATTTCTTCTGTGAGGTTGTCTGTTTATCTACTGGGGCTGGGCTGTGTGTAGTTTGCTACAGCTATTGGTGTGAGAGGCTAAAACAGCCTGCGTGTCCTTGTTTTCATCTCCCTGCTGTCTTTGGGTTTTCCCTAGACACTCCTGAGACATTTACTTCTTTTAGTTTTATTCCTGTTATTACACAGGGGCCCTACTGTCATGGAGGTAAGGTGTTGGGGGAGTGGGACAGAGCAGGGCATCTGCAGTCCTGTGATTAGTTCTCATTGAGCCTGTGCCCTGAGCTGTGACCTCCACAAGTGTGTCTCTTTCCCCCCACCACAATTTGGGTGAGACAGAAGGGATTTCCCTTCTCCCAGGTTGGTTAGGCTCTGGTAAAATAATTTTTCATTAAAAAAAAAAACAAAAAACAACTACACCCAATGAAACAGAATGTTCTGGGTGTATTTCAATAGAGTTATTTTCTCCTTTCCAGGCAGGAAGCATGAGGAATTTTCCTCTGACCTTCATTCTGAGAACAGGACACGTTCTTGGAGGTAAAATGCATGGAAAAGAGCATGGGGCCCATCTGACTGGCCCCCTGGAGTTGTCACACTCAGATTTACCCACGCTGAGCCTCCCGCTGGCCTCAGGGACCTGTTAAATCTGCCTGCCCCCGGGGTTATTACAAAAGACGGTTCTGCCCTGGGAGCTGTGACTTTCTAAGCCTGCCCGGCTGCCTCTCTGGGTTGGGAGCAGCTTTCCCCCTCAGTTTTCTTGTGGATCTAAGAAGAGCAGTGGGTTTTCAGCTCCCTCAGCTCTGGTATTTTAAGGAGAGAAGGAGCAACTTCTGAGCTCCTCACAAGCTGGACTAGAGTCTGCAAGCCTCCCCTCCTCTGCCTCCATGCACACAATCAGTGGCTGTGGTTCTAGCCGAATTTCTGAAGATGTGGATTTAAACACACACATCCCAACCCCCACAGGAGCACACAGTCCCATAAATCCCTACAACATCCACTGGTAACTACGGAGCTGATGAGGACATGGGTTTCGGGGCTGCAGGGGCCTGACTGCACGACTTGCTCCGTGGCCTATTAACGTGGTTGCTCCGGGCCTTGTCCCAAGTGGCTTGCTTACTATACCTGGTACATGGGAAATATAAAATAAGTACTAGAACCTCCAATTTTTCTCCCTCTTGGGTCTTCCAACCTAAAAAGTAATAAGTGAACTCAGACGGCATAGTCACCACAATGAAGTCAGACCACCCTGGCTCCCCTGAGTGACCGGCACTGACTTGCACCTTAACTCGGAACAGTAGGGGAACCGCCTTCCTCTAACTGGGCCTCTCCCCACACCAGGCATGCCCTTAGCTGAGACGGGGCCAACTCCCCTACTGAGGTGTGTGCTGGTGGCTTCAGTGTGACCTGGCCCTGCCGGGACACAAACCTGCATTGAGGTGGAGGGTCAGGAGGAGGGGGGTCCCTGTTGGGGCAGCAGGGGGCCCGGTGACACCCTGCCCAGCCTGGTGCCTAGGGCTCCCCAACATCTCCTACGGCTCCCGGGTCGGCTCTGGTCTGGGCAACTCCATGCAACCTCCCAGTATCTTTTCATTAAGTCCCTTTTTGCTTTTATCAGACAGAGGTTGCTTCTGTTGCTTGTTAAGTGAAACAGTGCATCAGGAAACCAGACTATTTCTAAGATCAGTAAAATACCAACTTCTGTCAGTGCGCCGGGCAGACCGTGCAGCACAAATTCCAGCACAGGGCTGTGCAAATGCCTTGCGTGAAGGGTACTCATCATCTGTCTTCAGAGATACAGAAGTTGGTACTTCAGGTAAAACCTCATGGAGGGATTGAGGAATCCAAAGCTGGTTGGTTTCAGAGACTAACCAGTCGGACCAGACCCCTGAGCTGTGGTCAGAAGCCTGACTCAATGTCACGCAGACTCAGCGCCCTAAGTGTCCGGTGGGGCTGGTGCTGTTCCCTTCACAAGCTCTCGTTGGGGAGTCACTGCAGCCCCTTACCCTCAGCAGGGAATCCAACCCTCTTAGCCCCCACCCTGAGTGTTCCATGACACAAATCTCGGGAATGTTTAATTTTCATCTTTGTTTAGGAGGATGAAGGTGGGGTAAGTGGAGACATAAATTCACACTTAGTGACACCAAGTCACAGCCAGTACCTCCTCCTCGGAGAGCTATGTGCTCCCACAGTGGTGGCTGGGTGGCTGGGCAGAGCCCCTGCACTGGTCACAGAGGGACTCTCTCCTCTGGCTGCAACTGATTGGTTGGACAACAAATCCAGATGGGAAAGAGCATCTTTCCCAGGAATTTGGAACTGACACACAGAAATTAATTTCACTCATCTGGGGATTGGGAGGAGGGTGGGAATCAAATGAAACCAGAGCAGGAGAGAAAGTTACAAGTGAAAGAGAGAGAGACAGAGAGATTGAGCTTGTGAGAGCAAATAGTGGGAAGGAAGGAAAACAATCCGGACAGAGGAATTCTAGCTCCTGGTTATCTAGTGTGTCCCAGCCCATCAACGAACCTGCGGGATGGTTAACATCATTCCAGTTTTGCAGATTAGGAAACACATTAAGTGCCACTGACCCCTCACTTCCCACTGCCTGAAGGCACCATGATCCTCACAGGGAACCTGCTGTGCTGACAGCCCAGCACCCTGATCAAAGGGCCCCGGCGGGAGTGGGAACCCCTCTGAGTGTGGAGAGTTCCCTACACCGAGATGCCATGCATCAGCAGGTTCCCGCTCACCCCAGGTTAACATCACCCCAGCTGTGCAGTCTCCCGACCCGCTTCCCTCCCTGCCAGGCACCCCCATCCTTACCACCGAGTGTACTGCAGGAATTCAGGCACAGGGATGCCCAAAGCAACACGAGCCCATCGGCTGTACAAACAGCACACTCCCAGCCCCACCAGGGCTCGATGGAGATAGTAGGTGTCCTCAACTTTCATGTATCTAAGGCAATCTGTTTCTTCAGCTGAAGGCTATAGAGAAAAATAAAAGGTCCAAAACATCATTCAGTGAGGAATTCCTCCAAGGACCTGACTCCAGGGTCTATAACCAGTTGTGCTGGCCGCTCCTACCCCTGGACTTTGGGTGAGGTGGATTAATGATCAGCACAATCGCCGGTAGCCCAGCTCCTGAACTTGGCTGCCCAGAGGGGGCTGGGGGAATGGGTAAGGCCAGGGCACTCAGGAAGACCACAGAGGACCTGACCTCTACCCTCCGCACTTGTAAACCCCCAAATCTGAAGGCATCGGATAGAGTGCAGCCAACACAATAATGAGATGCTCCCATCACTTCACTCACTCCTGTCGGTTCACTTATGTGCTGAGCATCCACTGGGTCACAGGACATGACACATAGGATGTCCGATGGAACAGGCTTGGTAATTCCCCCTGGATCCTGTTCAATCTGATGGAAGAATGATCACTCATAAATGGTTTCTCAAAAGAATACATAGACAGAAGACAAACTACAGAGTGAATCAAATTTTAAAATATAAATGATGATCCCCAGTCTCCCCGCCTAAGGTTAACAGCATAAAGAAAATAGACCTTGCCTTTGATCACCAAGGAAGTGGTCACCCCCTCTCAGGGGGAAAGGAGAGTTATTCTTTGAGCAGGATACAGAAGTGCTCCATCGGATTGGACCAGGACCTCTGCATTCATTCAGCAAATCTGTGTAAGCTCCTACTACATATGGGAATCTAGTAACTAGACCCATTCCCAAGGCTCTTGGGCTTTATTATTCAACAAAATAGACACGACTCCCCATCACTGGGGGCTCAGAGTTTTAGCAGAGGAAACAGGCAGCATGTTGGGGGTAGCAAGAGCTTGGGGAAAAATACTAGTGATATGAGCAAACTCAGGTGATGGCGGTGGGGTGCAAGGCAGACAGGAGGGAACAAGGCAATCCTGGCAGATCTCACGGAGAAATGAACTTGAAGCAGCATAGATCCGGAGGAAGAAGGAAGAGTCAGAGCCAGAGGCCCCCAGACTGAGGGGGAGAGTGTGGGCAGAGAGGCAGAGCACGCCGGGTCCTGGAAGACTTTGGGACGACTTTGGATCCTAACGAAATGGTGACCCTTTTAGTGAGTTTTGATGGGATGGGTGATGTCCAATTTATGCTTTTGTTTTGTTTTTTTGGGGGGGAGGGTAATTTATTTATTTTCGTGAAGGTGCTGTGGTTTGAACCCAGGATCTCATGCATGCTAAGCATGGATTCTATCACTGAGCTACACCCACCCCCTCAATGTATGCTTTTATAGGCTCCCTCTGACTCTGTGTGGATGAGATTGTAGAAAAGCAAAGATGGAAGAATGAGGCTATTTGGTGTCCAAGAAGTGGCTGAAGGTGGCTCCTAGGAGGGTGGAGAACAGGGAGTAGGTGGTTAATGAAGACAGAGTAGCCAGAATTTTCTAACAAGATGGATTTGCTGTGTGTGTGTGTGTGTTTAAGAGAAAGAGACAGAAAGAACATGGTTCCAACATCTGGACCTGGAAAATGGGATGGATGTCCTCTCCATCCACAGGGGATAGGACAAGATGGGGTTGAGCAGGTGGAAAGGGGCTAGAATCAGCTCAGTTCTTCAATGTCATGGTTAAGGAGTCTATAAGATATTGCTACCAAAATTCCTAATAGGTAGAGGAGTCTGGGTTTTTTTTCTTTCTTTTTAACTTTAAAAAATATAATTTAAATGTATTAATTTTATTATGTGAATGAATTTGGAATTTTATTTCATGCCAAGTTATATGTTATAATAGCCAAATGGAAATATATATCAGAAAAGGGGAGAAATGAGGGCTTTCACATAAACTGACTGTCCATAACATAGGTAAAATTTCAATAAAACCAGTCTTCAATGCAAAAACCTCATCTTGGTGCTACATAAAATTAAATGAAAAAGGACTATGTTGATGTATCATTATTTCATGTTACATAATAGCCCCAAACAAACACACTGTTTAACTATGGGGCTTGTAGAAATACTATTCACTTTATTAATATAAATACAGAAATGCAGAAAGGTTCTAAGGTAGAATGAGCATCTTAGTGGAAATAATAGAGATCTGAGCATTTTACATGATATGTATGGACTGATTCAAAATTTGGAAAAGTAATTTACACAGTAGAACACATGTATGAATGTGAAAGCAAGATGAATGAAAGAAAAAGAATATGAGTATCAGGGAGAGAGTTCCAAATGGAAAAGGCCAATCAGGGAGATTTGGACATATTGAGAAATTGAGGGCATGTCAATTTCCAATTCTGGTTGCTTCCACCAAAGGTATCGCAGGACCCAACTCCAGGACACATTCGCATTAAATGTTTGGAAAAAAGAGGAGACTTTGGCAAAAGACCAGCCAGTGGATCGAAAGCAGAGCGATGGGCTGGAGGCCAAGTAAAGCAGGAACACGGGGGAGGAGTGATGGAAGAGCTGGGTCAAATGCTGCCAAAGGGCCACGCATGATGAAGACTAAAAACTGACCACTATATTTAGCAATGTGGGGTCACTGATGGCCTTGACAGAGCAGTTTCCATAGAGCAAGGGATCAGGGGAACAGCCAGAGTGGGTGCAAAATGGGATGGCTCAAGAGAACTCAGACATTGAGTTTAAACTACTCATTAAAGATTTGCTGCAAAGACATGGGGTGGCAATTGGTGGGGGGGAATTAGGGTCAAGGAGTGCTGTTTCTTTCTATTAAGAGGATGGACTTTTATATACTGATAGGAGACAACTAGCAGGAGAACAAAATAGATGAGGTAGTGACAGAGAGGATTGATGTGGGAGTGACAGCCTGGGGAAGATTGGATGGATGGCCCCCATGGCGACTTTTGGATGATCTGGCTTTCGATGTCACCTGTAATAAGAGGTGGGGCAGTGAGAGTGAGGTCACAGACATCAGAAGGCGAGAGGATGTGCTGGGAGTTGCTGGTGAAAGTTCTCTTCTGTTGGCTTCAGTTTGCTTGGTCAAAGTAGAAAAGTAAACTTACCAGCTGAGGGACGAGGAGGAAGAGCTACTAGAGTCAGGAGCATGAGTTACGAAAGAGCCTTCAGGGACAATGGGACAGTGAAAAGAGCAGGGGGAGACGGGGGGAGTGTGCTCTCAGAAAGTTACATTTTCTCTTTGAGGTCCCCAAGTGTTGGATGTGTGATTGCCCTTCCTGCTGTCTACAAAATAAAAGTTGAATATGGTTCAGGGAAAATGCTATTTCATTCTAAGAGGCTGCCTGTTTCTCAGGAATGGTCATCTTAAACTGTAAACATTACAAAAATGTTGAAAAGAAGAACTTGTGTACCCAATGACCCACTATTTTCTATTAATTTGGTTGCTATTTAGTTCCCCTATCAATACCGCAGAACCGATACTGCCTAGGATGGAGATACATCAATGCTTATGTGGAAATTAAATCTGTAACTTTTTCCTAAACTCCATGGCTTCCTTAACATCCCATTCCCCTTGGAATTTAGAGGTGTCTGGTATAAGAAACGAGAAACAGTTTAAGAAAATCCCGGCTAAGAATTACACAGCACAACCTCAGCTCAGAAGTATACAGCAGTAAAAAATGTTTAGCAGCAAATCTCCGTAACTACTCTTAAAGAATTTTGTAAACCTGGGTCTGCCCAGATGTTTGCAAACTGGAAAGGTACTCCAATTACCTGACCGGTATGGGAACCAGAGGCTGGTCAGCCTTTTCTGTAAAACCCAGAGAGTAAATATTTTCAGTTTTGCAGATCATTTTGTTGTAACCATGCAGGTCTGCAATAAGAAAGCTAAGAGCACTGGGAGACAGGAAACAAATGGGCATGCCCACACCCTCCCTTCCACTCAAGGCAGCTTCTCTGTGGTGGGGAGCTTTGTTTCTTTGTTTCCAACTTACTGCTCAAGCTCAGAACTTCAAGTGAGCCTGGTCCTTCAGCATCCATGCAGAGAGAAGGCTGAGCGGGGGTGGGGAACCCACCTGACAGAGAAGAGAGATGGCTTGTCACCATGACAAGAGACAATCACACCTTCCGGGGAGAAAGGGAACAAAGATAAGGGAGGGGAAGAGCAGTGGGACCCCTGGGTCACCTGCCAGGTTTGCTCTCCCTCCACGGCCACCCTGGGGGCCTGGGTGGTGTTGGAACTCAGCTTCATTGATTTGGCTGAGGGGACTCAGGATAATGGACCCTCCGTCTCCACACCGGGTTCCAAGCTCAGGCCCTCTAGCTCTACGCTCTGAGTTTCTGGAACTCACCTGGAATAATACATGATCAGGCCAGACCCAGAGCCCAAACACGACAAGGGTCACGTGGGGTTGTAACCCCATGCTCAGTGGTTGGGGTCTCCTTGCAAATCTGCAGAAATCCCTGTTCTGCCTCATTCCTGGGAGAAACCCCACATCTCCTCATACTCTGTCTGTTCTACTCTTGAGGCTATTGTCCTGGAGGGATGCAGAGTCCTTGAACCTGGTCCTCCAAACGTACATAAGCAGCCTGTTCAATAAAACAAATTATGCACTTTTCCACATTTGCTAGTTTTTTGATTCCAGAAGGGCTGCGGGACTCTTTCTCACTGTCTCCTGTGCCCCCAACACTTGGTGGCCCTCTCCTCATGGAAACACGATTTCCCACAACTGCACCCTGCCTCCAAGCTTGTCAGAGGGGAGTGACCCACAAAGACACAGGTGTTTGTGAGGATCCTGTCCCCCAGCAGAAAGCCTACTCCTGGAGCCACGGACAGGGTTCTGGCCTCCTGAGCCGCTCAGCTCTAATTGAAAGCCTAAACTGGGGACCACGAACATTGCTGAATGACTTTCTGAGTCACCTTGGCCGGAGGGGCCTTATTTTTCGTTCCAGGAATGGATGTAGTGCAGCCTCCATTTTCAGGGCTGACATACATGATGGATCTAGCTTCCCCAACTGCACCCCAGGAAGGAGAGGCCCTTCCATTCCACTGGTTAGAAACCCATCCCAGGGGAGTTCCGAAGCACCGCATCGCTGTCAGGTCCAGCATCCCTACAGAGTGGCCCCTCCCCCTGATTGAGCCCCTTCCCTGGGCCTTCCCTGCCCTGACATGACCACACCCCAGGTGGTGCTGGGGAAGGCAGGGAGTGCAGTGACGTGTGGGGGGAGCAGAGCCCCTTGCTCTGGAGTGAGGGTTCTTGGGGAGACCACAGAGCAAGGCACACACCACCCCCAACCTATACCCCAAAATCTTAGCCCAGCCAACACAGGGGCCGCTCTGCGCTCTCTCACCGTGTCTCTCCTCTAAGACTGCACCCAACCCAGCATCTGGCACCCCAGCCCTACCTCCCCTCTTATGACAGATCCCGTCTTCATGGAAACTGCCTAGCAGAGCGTATTCAAGGCCGGCAGCGGGCCTGGCGGATCTGCATTTCAGGTGCCCTACCTGGCCAGCCGTGCGTGCCTGGGCTCAGTCCTCTATCCTGCCCACCGGCAGCCTGGGTCCACGTCCGGGGCAAAGGGAGGCCGCGGAGCCCAGGCTAATCCCCACACACAGACAGGTGAGGGTGCCCCCGCCCTGCTGCCCGGCTGCCCGGCTGCCCCACTGCCCCGCTACCTCGCTGCCCCTTGCCCCGCCCACTGGTGGCAGCAACGCCCCAGCCTCCGGCCGGCGCCACCTGCAGGTGAGGATATCCGCGCGGCCCCGCCCTCCCCGGCCCCGCCCAGCTGTCCCATAAGCCTCCCCCCACCGAAGTTCTGGCCGCGCCCTGGCTCCCATTGGCTCCGCAAGTTCTGCCCTCGCACATCTAGACTCGGGAGGACGCACGACGCAAGCGATAGGGGAGGGCCCCGCGGCGTTGCCATGGTTACAGGCGCCGCGCTCCGCACGGGCCACAGTGCGCTTCTGGGGCGGGGAGCGGGCTCCGGAAGTGTGTAGCTGCCAGGGACCATGGCGGTGCTTGCTGCTGGGGTTGGCGGCTTGCTTGGCCGGGCGACTAGTTCTGACCTGGTCAGTAGGCGGCCGACATCCTGTCTGGGGCAGCGTCCCACAGAAGGTAAACGTACGTCCGCACCGTCGGCGGGACCGGTGGACATGAACCGCGGTGGGATCGGGGTTGGGGTGGTGGCCGGGGAGGGCTGTGGTGCTGGGGAGCGTTTTGGGGCGGGGTGGGGCAGGGCTTGGGCACAGCCTCAAGCTTTCCTCCCCCTTAGGCCCTGGGGCTGGGGCCCCGAGTCTGGGTCTCCCTTGGTGGCTGCGTCCTCCCAGAACCCCCCGGGAAGGGCAGGCGGAGAACCCATCTTAGATGAAGCGGGGCCTTACCCGGGTTTTGAAGAGCCCCAGAATCAGATGTTGGAATGGGGTGGTTTATCAGCCTTGTTTATCTGCAGGGAAATTTCAGTTCATTCCAGATGTTGGTTCCTTCAGTCAACCTCAGGAATAAGACACAAGGGTCATTGCCGATAAGCAGTTATCTAGGGCTTAACTCAAAATAATCCATGCGGGGTGTAGGGATGGTAGATGGGACCCTCTCTCTTGAAGTTAGCAGTCTTATGGGATTAGAGGCCCTGGCTGAGGATTACATCCTCATCTGCAGTAATGGAGGTTGTGAGAAACACACAGAGAAGGGAGGGGTGTGGTGGCAGTAACTCATTACAGAATCCAGGACCCTTGCCTGGCTCTAGTGTAGAAGAGTCTCACCTAGGATAGGGCAGCAGTTATCAAAGTGTATCCAAGGCCCCTGAGGTGCAGGACCATTTGTATAGAAACGCCGGGATGTCACCTGCATTTTGCACACTCTTACTCTCCCAAGTCCCTGTGGGGTTTTCCAGGGAAAACTTGGCCTGTGATATCAAAAAATAGGGAATGCAGAGGTAGATAGGAGAATTCAGCTCTCACCAGTCCAAAAGATAATTGCAGAAATTAAAATCACTGCTATTTTTCTCACTAATGATTTTTGTTTTGAAAAATAGAATTATATTTTGTTTAAGATTATTTATGGTAACATACAGCAGATTGTTAATATTTTTAAGAGAATTGATGCACTTTTTCTAACTTCTTATTCAACTTCTAACACAGGAAATATTGATAGATTTAACTCACATAAATAGCAGCCTTTTGGGGTTCTCAGTAATTGTTAAGAGTGTATAGGATTCTGTAGAACAAGAAGTTTGTGAGCCCCTGGAGAACGGGTGCTCAGGTGATAGTCACGTGCTTAGTGGTGTTAGACGGACGCCAAGATGTTTTCTGCAACTGCTCCTGGACTTGAAGTAATTGGCCACATGGAAATGGGCGGGCAGTGCCTCCACTTTACAAACCAGAAGCTGCTGAATGTGTCTGGAGTCTAGGCCATGGGCTGTGCAGGGATTCCCATTGTATCTGTTCTATCTAAGCCGGGATTCCTGTGCAGAGGCCTGGCCCTGAAGACCCGCTCTCCTTTGCTCCCTGCCAGGTACCTTCTGTTTGACTTCAACCTTCCAGAGGGCTTCAGCCTCCGTAGGAACATCTGCATCCACATTGCCTTCCTCCTGAAGACCCTGCTGAAGATGGAGGAGCCGGTACTTGGGCCACCTCTACCACTGGCAGAGCCCCAAAATCAACCAGGTCTGGATTCCCTGGTCCGACTCCTTTGACCTCCCAAGTCTCAACAGAAACATCCCTGACATTGAGTACGAGCAGTTCATTGCAGGTGAGGCGGTGGTCATTTAACTGGGGCCAGATGGTCGTTGTTCTGGTTCCGATCTGAACATCAGGCCATCTTACTTTGGGCTTGTCAGTCTGCTTAGGGGCCTTGCTCATATTTCCCACACTGCAGGTGAATTTGGTTTTTCCATAGTTTTTTTGGGAAATCAATTTGAAGTGTATGAGCTCTATATCCCCTCACCTCTGAAAATCCTGGCCTCCTGGTGAGATGGAGCAATGACAAGGAGGCCACTGCCACAGACCTTGTCCCAGAAGGACTCGCTCCCTGTGCACTCAGGGCTGTTCTTACCTGTAGGAAAACGATGTGTGTGTAGCATGGGCGATGTGCTGGAGAAGGTATGTAACTGCCCATCCAGTATAATTTGGTCCTGCTCAAGCTACACATTTTAAGTTTTGTAAGAGGGAAGACTTCAAGATTTTCTTTGAATAAAGGTATTTAGAGCATATCAATTTTTTTAAATTGAAATGTGGTTGATTTAGAATGTTTTGTGAGTTTCAGATATACAGCTGTTTTGTTAGTTTCAGGTATACAGCATAGTGATTCAGTTGTACATATACATAGTCTATTCTTTTTCAGGTTCTTTTCCATTATAGGTTGCAAGGTACTGAATATTGTTCCCTGTGTTCTACAGTGAATCCTTGTCGTTTGTCTGTTTTACATATACTAATTTGTATCTGTTAATCCCAAACTCCTATTTGCTTTATAAGTCTGTGAGTCTGTTTTTGTTTTATAAATAAGTTGATTTGTATCATTTTTTTTAAATTCCACATATAAATGATATCATATGATACTTGTCTTTGTCTGACTTATTTCACTTAGTGAGATAATCTCCAGTTCCCTCCAAGTTGCTGTAAATGGCCTTATTTCCTTCTTTGTTATGACTGAGTAATATTCTGTTATATCTAAATACCACAACTTTATCCAGTCATCTGTCAGTGGACGTTTAGGTTGCTTTTATGTCTTGGCCATTTTAAACAGTGCTCCTGTGAACTTTGAGATGCAGGTATCTTTTGGAATTAAGGTACCCTCTGTATATATGCCCAGGAGTGGGATTGCTGGATTAGGTGATAAGTTTTTTTTTTTTTTTTTTTGTCTTTTGAGGAATCTCCATACTGTTTTCCACAGTGGCTGCACCAAACTACATTCCCACCAACAATGTAGGAGGGTTTCCTTTTCCCACACCTCTCCAGCATTTATGGTTTGTGGACTTTTGAATGATGGCCATTCTGACTGGTGTGAGATGATAACATTGTAGTTTTGAGCTGCATTTCTCTGATAATTGAGCGATATTGAGCATTTTTTTATATGTCTATTGGCCATTTGTGTGTCTTCATTGGAGAATTGCTTGTTTAGTTGTTCTGCCCATTTTGGATTTGGTTGTTTATTTATTTCTTATTCAGTTGTATGAACTATTTATATAGTCTAGAAATTAAGCCATGGTCAGTCTCATCTTTTGCAAATATTTTCTCCCATTCCATAGGTTGTCTTTTTGTTTTACTTATGGTTTCTATTGCTGTGCAGAAGTTTATAAGTTGAATTAGGTCTCATTTATTTATTTTGGCTTTTATTTCTGTTGCTTGGGTTGCTGAGATTGCCCTAGGAAAACATTGCTGAGATGTGTGTCAAATAATGTTTTGCCTATGTTTCCTTGTGGGAAGTTTATAGTGTCTTGTTTAATATTTAAGTCTTTAAGCCATTTTGATTTTGTTTCTTTTTGGTTTTTTTGTGACTCTATTGTATGCTTTTGATTTGTGGTTACCTTATTCTTCAAATATATCAACCCATTACTATATCTATTTCCTTTAGACTGATAATCACGTAGGCTCCAACACATCCTAAGAATAACAAAGAAAAAAAAGAAAGAAAAAAAATCTATATTTTCTTGCTCCCCTCTCCCATTCCCACCTTTTTTTATTTTGATGTCCTTTTTCATTTTTACATCTTTATGTTTATTCTCTTGTAACTCGTTATTGCATTTCCAACTATGGTTGTCCTGTTTCTATAGCATCCTGCTTCCTTTCTGTTTAGAATAGAAGCTTTTAATGTCTCTGTTAGGTTCAATATTGCTGAATTATCTCCCCTCCCCCTCTCCCCTCCCCCCCCCCCAGGCTTCTGAAAACTCAGTCCAGGAAAGCTAAACCATTCTAGCCTTCATCGGTTCTGGGAAAGCAATCTTCAGAGTGGGAAAAAACATTGAAAAATAATATTCTGTGAGTTGCTTTCTACCCTTGCCCAGAGATGAGAAACATCTGAAGGTGGAGGAAAAAAGTTGGAGGTGGGGAACACAAAGTCTTTTCTCCTTTTGCTACTGAAGAAATGATTGCTTTTGTAATTAGTGATTATGCCCTTTAAATTGGTGAGATCGAGATTCCACAGCTTCAGCGCCTGTGAATAACAAGCTGGGAGAAAGCTCTCCAGGGCCCCTGCAGTCGGAAAGGCAGCCCCTCTGAGCACCTGTTATTCTGTATTCTTCCTGCCTCCACACGGTTTCGCTAGGCACCGTGTAGGACAATGCAGTAACCCAAGGTGGAGGACAGGGAGACCCCTGCTGTGTGGCGAGCCACAGGAGCCCACACTTGAAGGGCAAAATGTAGAGTAGTGGGGCGGTCATAGGAACAGATGATGGTTGAGACCCAGGATAGTGTCCTGGAGTCCAGCAGGCGAGACTGGCGGGGCAGATGGGGCCCTGGAGCATGGGCAGTCGTTGAGGGATCTGAAGCAAAGATAGGAACCAAGAGACTGGATTCGTGTGGGGGTACGGCTCCCCTTGGAGGCTGCGGGGCACCTCAGTGAGCCCAGGGGGATCGGGCACTTCCCCAAAGCTGGGTTGACAGGTCACAACCAACTCACTGGGGACCGAGAGGCACTGAGTCATTTTTAACATTTTGTCCCTCTTCCTGGAAAAGGAACTGCTGCCTGTTAAGTAGCCTGTGTCGAAAGTGAGAATAAAAGACATAAAGCAAGATTGCCTCAAAAGTCATCCATTGTGTAGTTGTTAATAAGGGTCAAATGCAAACTTGATTAGATGAAATGAATCATTCATCAGAGGATTTTAAAACCCTTTAAAATAAAAATTCTTGCTGCCTTTGTTCTTCATTTCAGGGTTCAGTTGGTGATAATAGTAGTAACCAAAGCAACATCAAACCCTTACAGAACTCTGTCCTGCTGTTCCAGGAATGCTGTGTTCACGAAAATCCAATGAGTAGGCACCACTATGAGTTCCACTTTAAAGGTAAGGACATTCATTAATCACACGGCTAATAAATGGCAGAGCTGGGACTTGAACCCAAGCTGTCTAGCCCCAGAGCCCCCTCTCAGCACCTTCACTGCAGCTCATCACTTGGCATGCCCGACACAGGCCAGCATTTAAGAGCAGCATGACCTTGGCCAAGGCTGCTTCAATGCTTGGTCTCTGTTTCCTCATCTGTTGAATGGGGGTGTGGGCAGTGAATTCTGTGAGCTCAGTGGTCACTTCCTCCAGCTCTGCTATTATTGTGCTTTGAGTTAGTTCGGTAAGTATCCGAGCCCCTACATGGCCCACACGTGGGCTGGCCCTTTGCTAGGCAGTGGGTTACGGAGAAAAGTAAGATCAGCCTGCTTCTCCGAGGAGCCGTTGTCCCTCCACGGGAAGCAGTTGCGAGGCCCAGGCTCCCTCGTTGGCAGTCAGGGGCTGGGCAGGAAAGTCTGATAAGAGAAGATGGAGGCAGAGCCCCTCCGGGAACAGTTGTGGCCACACAGCTCTCAGTAGCGAGAGCCTCTGTGAAGGCTGCTGAGAGGGGAGTCCTCATGAGGCCAGTAGCCCCCCCAAACTAAGCCCTCAGGACAAAGATCCAGCCAACCCTTCAGTGTTAACATAGAGCCAGTCCATCCTCATCACTGTGCCTCTGTGCTCCTTTGTCCTGGGGCCTCTCTTCCCCCTACACCCAGAAGACTTTCCTCCCTCTCTTCTCTGAGTGTCCCCTCACTTCGCCCGTGGTCCCTGCTTCCTGGGCCACCATCTCTGGAGTTGACACTTTGCCCCCTCACACACCCCCGTTTGATCAGGAGCCTGGGTTGACCTCCTTGTGCTCACTTTCCACCTTCAGATCATTGCTCCTCCTCTCTTGGGAGCTCCTGGAAAACCCAGATCCTTTCCTAGAAGTGCCTGCCACCCTGGCCTCCCTGCTCATCTGCCTCATTCAGGAGCACCTGGACCACCAGCTCTGTATTGCCTCACCTCCTACCATCAAGACATCAAAGTTGATTCTCCCTCCACCACCCAGTATGATCATTTTAGGGTCTTCTTCTCCGTCAGCCTGAGCCAGCCACCCCCCATTCACCATATCCCCAGGCTCATATCCGGGCTTGTCTCCTTCCAGGGTCAAGCCTCTCTCCTTGAAGTGCCCACCTCTAGCCGTCCGGCTGCTTCTCCACCAGCCTCCCTAGCCCTCTTTCACCCTCACTGGGGCATCAAGCACTGACTCCTCTGCTTTCCTGCCTGTCCACGTTCCTCTTACTTCCTCTTCCCCACCTTCCAGCTCTGCATCCACAGTCAGCCCTCTCTTTATGACAAACAAAACCCCCTTGACCCTTGATCTTTTCAGTTCCTCACCAGGACGACTTCCATCTCGGTTCACCCAGCTCTATTTTTTCTGAGCCTGCAGGCAACAGGCTCTCCCAGCACAGATTTCTAAGACTACAAATCAATGCCCACCATGTTGCCACTGCCAGGCAATCCTCCAGGATTTCTCTAGTGAGCACATTTCCCCGCTTATCACTCAGTCCTGTCAACATTCTCTGCTCTCTGCACACCTCTAAGCTTCCCTCTGTCTCTTCCCTGACTCCCAGCAGATGGCCTTGCCTCCTGCTTCAGAGAGAATGACATGTTCCTGGAAAGGAACTCGCTCACCTGCAGCAAATTTGCTCACCTCACCTTTTATCTGTCTCTCTCCCACCTGGACTCTAGCTGTAGTTGTTCTTAATTTAGTGAGTTTAGTTGACATATATAGACACAGTTAAAAGCATAGCACACTATAGGC
This sequence comes from Vicugna pacos, assembly GCF_048564905.1. Classification (NCBI taxonomy): domain Eukaryota; kingdom Metazoa; phylum Chordata; class Mammalia; order Artiodactyla; family Camelidae; genus Vicugna; species Vicugna pacos. The sequence goes on along the minus strand of NC_133008.1, from coordinate 4,598,165 downwards.
TACCTTCTAGGGCTTACTTTTTTAATTTAACATAGAGTGTGTGATTCATCCATTTCATTGCATGTACCTGCAGTTCATTTGTTTTAACTGATCTTAAATATTGTGTGTGTGAAAATAACACAAGAGAATGGTAAGCCAGGATTCAGGATGCTGGTTACTTCCTGTGAGAGGAGGCCAAGAGCAGGATAGGGAAAGAGGACACAGTATGTCACTGTCAATATTCCTGTTATGATGCTGGGTGATAAGTTCATAGCTGTGTCTTATAATACTAATTTTAATACATAAATACCTCTGACAGGCACCTACGATGAGAATGTTTCATGAACCAAGACATACAATGGATAATATTACATCATTATTGTTATGTAATCTTGTTATATTATACATTAAACATAATCTTACATTATTTGTTATGGGTTATATGTTATATAGGTGCATGAATTATATATTATGTATATAAACACCTACATATGTATTATATACTATCTGCTAATAAATAAACAGAACATAATATGCTAGTATATCTTCTATTATGTATAATTTAATAAATAATATCATACTGTATCCCATTATATGACATGGCACATAATCTTTAATAAAATAAGAAATCTGTCAATATACATTGGTAATTAATAAAATTTTTTAAAAATGCCCACATCTTTTAACGCCGACACCACTCCATCTGTCACTATCTTTCCTCTTCCCTTTCATGGTCGTGGTCCTCACGGTGCTATCCGTTCCCCCTTTCATCTCCTTATACTGAACCTTCCTTCTCCTCCCTTCGCATGCTGGCTTCTGCCCCGTGGTCCCTCTAGTCACCAGCGGCCTCTGGGGCACTGATTTGCGGGCACGGTCTCAGGCCCCAGCTCACCTGGGTGTCCGCCGCCTCTGCTACCGCTGGTGGGGGCGGGGCAGGGGGTAGAGTGCACCTCTTGTCCTGGAAGAGAACACAGCACAGACTCAGTGACCAGCAGCAGGTGTTGCCGGGACCTGCAGGACTTGGGGGAAAGCCAGACTGTCTGCATCCAGACCGGGGGCACTTGGAGTGTGAAGAAACCCAGTCCTCACTGCCCCTGAAGTGAGGAAAACACCCTCAGGTGAGTTAAAGTGCTTATGACATAGGTCTGTTGGCTGGAAAGGACAAACGGGCCCCTAAGGGGAGGTTAGGTGATGTTCCAGGCCCCACGAAAGCCCTAAGGGCTGGCTGGGAAGCAGGCTGGATGCTCCACTGGACCCAGTGTCCCCTCGGGGGTGGGGCCTTCCGGAACAAGCAGAAAGCCCTTGGTCTCTGGGGGGAACGTGGCAGTGTGGGAGCATCCCTGCAGTGAGTCAAGTGAATTCAGGGCCTGTGGGATCCGTTTGTATGGCCACATCAAGCCTCAGCAGAAGCCACAGCAGGTGTGGATTCCTGTCTCTCCAGCTGTCATCTTCGTGTCTGAGTGCCAGGCTTCAGACCCGATCCCCTGGGGCGTTAGGACAGTTATAGACAGAGGCGGCTCGGGGAGGCCCCAAGAGGGCGGTACTGGCCTTCCTGCCGACACGATTACACGAAGATCAAACAATCCATCGATGGGAAGAAAATAAGAACCATGATCATATCTGGACCCCAAGCTTAGATATGGTATTTGGGTGACATTTATCGACAATCCAGTGAGGTTCTGGCCAGGGCAGCAAGCCAGGAGTGACACTGAGGAGCATCATTGTGCAGAGGCTGGACTGGGGGTCTGCAGGCTCCTCCCAGGAGAAGCCTCAGTGTTTGGGAGGTGGCTAACATGCCTCCTTCGTGTCACCAGCAAGTGGTGCCACCTGCAGAAAATCATCTGTAATCTTGGGATGGATCAGCCCTGAGTGATGTGATAAAGGCTCCTACAAGAGGGGGCGCCTGATGGACAGTGAACCAACCAACAGGCTGATGAGATTCCCATCTGTGTTTATCGTGCTTTCGTAGCCAAGAGTGAGGAGAGAGTTGAATGGCTCACCATGAATATTTTAACAACTTGAGATGGTTCCATGTCTCACTGCATTTAAGTGTCACCTGGAGGAATTCAGGCAGTGTTTAGACCCAGGGGAGGCTAACGGCCTCTTGATTCCTCATCAACCTGGCAAGCCCACCAGCCCTCTATGGCCAGACCTTGGCAAGTCCCTTCCCTTGTTAGAACAAAACCTTTCCCACGCACGCCTGTGGTAAGCTTTTGTTTTTTATAATTAATGGGAGTGAAGATACTTTACAGCCTCCTCAGACCTTTCCTTAGGGCTTCTCGCCTTAGACCACGGCAAGGGGGCCCGCTGCCCTCAGTCCTGCACGGCAGACGGTCCCCCTGGCCCTGACACTTCCTCTGGCCACACCCTCCATTGGGTGGAGTCAACAGGGCCAAGGGGACATGGTCATTGGCTCTTTCCCGTGCTCTAGAAACCCAGGACCACGAATGCCCTGCCTCAGCAGCCCCTGATCCATTTCTATTGCCTGCACCGGCTCTCCCCGGAATTCAGATTCCCAGGACTCACAGAGAGGCCAAAGGGCAGCTGTTTGCATGGAGGTTATAGGCAGAGCCGGAAGTGAATTCTGAGTGTCCCCCTGTGCACATCCAAGGCCCCTTATGGCAAGGGATGGACCCAGCATTGGGAAGAAAAGAGTCAGGCTAGTGATCAGAGTCTTGGAATCAGCTCTCCCCACACACTCACTTTCTTTGCAGGACTCCCCTGAGTCTGGGAATTCTAATTTTGAACCTGGCCTTCCCCCTGATAATGAATGTATATTTGTAAAGGTAGGACTTTAACCTACTGCACTTAAAATGTTTAGATATATAGGATGTGAGCTCCCAGGTATGCTCTGGAACTGCACTTCCAAAGTTCCAGAACATTTATGTTGGCTCTACTGAGACTGTAAGTGGCAAAGACCGTCTCCAGAGAGGAGGGGCTCCTGCTTCACGCTCCAAAGCCAGGATCTTCTGAGAGGATAAAACAATGGACACTGAGACCCTCAATTGTAAATAGATTTAGAATAAAGCCAAAGGTGTTTATGACGTGTGTGTGCACACACACAAGCACCTGGGGAATTGTGTTGTACATGACTGTGAGTGTGTATGTGGCTGTGCGTGCGTGCACCTGGTGATGTATGTGGTAGTGAGTATGCTATGTGTGTGTGTGCGCCTGAGGACGTGTGTGGTTTTGTGTATGCTATGTGTATGTGGGGTACATGAGTCCATGTACGTGTGTGTGTATAGGGAAGTATGTGGAGCAAAGCCAGTGTGTCTGCACGTGTGTTTGTGTGTATGTGCATGCATTAGTTTTAACAGTAGAAGCTGTCTTTTAGAATTCTGAAGTAGTAAAATTTGTATGATGTCTTTCGCTGTATAATTCAAAATTAAAAAATCTTCAGTCACCAGAAATTTATTAACCCCCCGATTCTGATTTTTTTTTCCATATTGATATGTCTTCATTTTACTGATGAGGAAATTTAGCTTAGAGATGTTAACTGACTCAACCAAGGGGATGGAGCCCGCGCGCCCAGGGCCAGGATGCAGTCCAAGCCACGCTGCTCCAGAGGCCTGGGGCCCTGTTCACGATTACACGTGGCCTCTTGGCAGGGGAACAGATTCTGATGTGCTGTGGCCAGCGTGCAGGCTGCCCAAGCCGGGGACTCGGGAAGCCGGGTGGAGAGTACCAGACAGCAGACAAGAATGAAGCCCTGCTCAGAAATCAGATAGGTTCCTAGGTCTTGGATGAGGAAGGAGGCTCACTGATCATCCTTGATCCCTTTGCTGGTGGCCAAAAGGGACCAAGGCCCACGAGAGCACTTCTGAGAGCTGCCTGCCAAAACCTGGAAAAGGACTGCTCAGGACTGGCTCTGCAGTAGGAGCAGAGGAAGGAAATGTAGCCTCTTGGTGGACATTCTTGGTGATGGCAGTAGGAGGCCTAGCAGCCTTGTTATGGGGGTGGCAGGACAGGGTCCTAGTGGATGATCGTTTTCACGTGTCTTAAAAATCATTGTTTCATATATTGTATCCATTTTGTGGTTTATTTTAGGATGGTAAATATGGTCTCTTTTACTCCATATTAGCTGGATTGATTAATTTTTTTATTGATAATTTTCTCTTCAGTGATTTGGAAGGTATATTGCCTTTTAATGAAAATTCTCTCTAAACTTTCATAAATCATCTCTAAGTTCATAACTTTATATGTAATTGGACCAGTATTCCTATAACACTACCAAAAATGAAATAATCTATTAGATCCTGTTCCACAATAATGATAAATTTAGCATATTTTACCTCTCTGCTGTTCCAGATTGTGTGTGTGTGCGTGTGTGTGTGTGTGTATATCCTCCAGTTACTACTTTTTGACAGTTGCTCTCAGTTTGTTATATTAACAATGAAAATATAGGTATAAAATTCTTGGATTTCATTGCTCACTACCACAATTTAATACCATGTCTTTCCCACTTTTGAGTTATTTACTTATCAGGATTTTCAAATCAACTGGACACATGATTCGCTAATTTTTTTCGAGTGCTGGACTTGGAACACTTTCATGTGTATATGCAGCTTTATATTCTCCTTCTCAACAACTCTCAGCGTGTTGTTGATGGCCCAAGACTTACTTTAAAATATGGCATTGTTTTTCATCACCAAAAAAACAAAAAATTTTCTTGATTTAAAGTCCTGTCTTTTTATGACTGGCTAGACTTGTCAGCTGCATAGAGATTTCCTTAACCTTCCTCCTTCTTTTCGCCATAACTCGGATTCATTGAGATGCATGTTTTTACCATTTCTCAGATGGGCTTCCACTTTGACTTCCGCTTTAAACCATCACCCCACTCTTTTTCTCCATGCTTATTCCTGAAAATTGAGCTCTCTATTGGATTAAAGATGGTTCCCGTCAGAGATGTGAGGCTCCCTGTCCAAAGGTCCAAAATAAGAGAAAAGGAAATATTCCTGTTTCTGGTGGTTACATTTTGTCAGCTTAGAGATCTAGTTATCCGTGTGGCTGCGGTGGAATATGCAATATCTTGGCTCAGAGTTTCCTTTTTCTGGCTTACAAGGGGAGCCGCATTAGCTGGGGTCACGGCGCTGTGGCCGTTTTCAGGATCCCGGGGCTGAGGCAGCCCCTCTCCACCCTTGTTATTTTGATCTTGCAAACTGGGTCCCAGCTATGTGAACCCTACACATGGTGGCCAGGATCGCCCCACATGTGACGTGTCTCCTGTTCCTCGGCGTCTCTCACTGCTATCAGCTAGCTCCAGTAAGTGCATGAGCTGGCTTCCACTGCCTTCCTTCCTCCTTCCTCTCCAGGCAGGCGCTCCTTTCCCACTAGTTGTCCCTATACCTTCTGTCCTGCACTACATAAGCTGAAGGAATTCCTCAGCGTTTCCAGCAGGTAGATGGCGCTCTCCTATGTTTGGACTCCAGTGTTTGCAGTGGAAATTTAGGAGGTGGAAAGGAAGAGCTTGGGGGTTCTCCATATCTAGGGGCTCCCTATCCAGCAAATTCAACTAACAGTGGTTTGAAAATATTCATGGAAAAACAGAAAGTTTCAAAAAGCAACACTTGTATTTGCCATACAATGACAACTACTTACATAACATTCATGTTGTATTAGATACCGTGAGTAATCTAGAGATGATTTAAAGTACACAGGAGGACACAGCAAAAGAGAATGTGACAACAAATGTACGTGTATATTCATGTATAACTGAAAAATTGTGCTCTAAGCTGGAATTTGATGCAACATTGTAAAATGACTATAACTAAATAAAAAAAAGTTTGTATATATATATATATATATAAATTACATGGGAGGGTACGCATAAGTTCCATGCAAGTCCTATGCCATTTTATACAAGAGGCATCAGCATCCATAGATGTTGACGTCAGGGGGGATTCCTGGAACCAGTGCCCCATGGTTACCAAGGGATGACTGGAAGTCCAGGCTCCTTATCCCAGCCTGTCAGGTCCCCACGTTGTCTGAATCCTACCTGTACCACACTTCCCTTGTCACTCTCCCCCAGCCCTGGCAGACTGCCCTCTAATTCTTGAACAGGCCACACTCACTTCGCTTCATGTCTGGCCCCTAGAAATACCCATTACTTTCTGAGCATGGCTCTGCTTTCACAAAATGGGATGCATTTTCACTAGAGAAGACAGTGTGGAATTTCCTTTAAAAGCTGAAAATAGACTTAACTCATGATCCAGCCTTCCCACTCCTGGGCATATGTCAGAAGAAAACTCTAATTCAAAAAGTCACATGTACCTGAATGCTCATAGCAGCACTGTTTATAATAGCCAGGATATGGCAACAACCCAAGTGTCCATCGACAGCTGACTGGATAAAGATGTAGTAATATATTTATACAAAGGAATACTACTCAGCCATTAAAAAAACAAAATAATGCCATTTGCAGCAACATGGATGGACGTACAGATAGTCATTCTAAGTGAAGAAAGCCAGAAAAATGCCATATGATATCACTTATATGTAGAATCTAAAAAAAGACACTAATGAATTTAACTACAAAAGAGAAACAGACCCACAGCATACAGAAACAAACTTACGGTTACCAGGGAGAGAAGGGGATGGGAAGGGATAAATATGGGAATTGGAAAAGTGTCCCTCTTGGGGAGTTATGGAAATGTTAGCTTTCTTGATTGTGGTGATGGTTTTCTGGGTGTAGACATCTATCAAACTGATCAAATAGGACATGTGAAATATGTGTAATTTACTATACAGGAATCATACCACAATAAAGGTGCCTGTAAAATAAAAAAAAAAAAAACAAGAAAAGTTTGGCGATATTGTGTCCTCCATTTTTATGTGGCTTTAGTGAGTGGGTCTTCAAGTTTCCGGTCTGCCATATTTTCTGAACCAGAAGTGCCCTCTTCCCTTTTCTTTGATAAAAATGTCAGTGGGTGGCATTTATTCCCGTTGCTTCAACTTCTCTCTGTCCACTGATTATCTGTCAAATCTTTCCCAGCAAGGACATTTCATTTCAGTCCCAGAAATATACTTATAATTGACAAGTAGACATTCCCACTTGATTAGTCCATAAAAATCTCAAGCTCTGTATGTTTGGATTTACACTCGCTCAGAACTAGGTTTACTTCTTCAAACAATGGCATCACTATCCCATCTGTTTTCCGTGACATACATCTGGGAGTTTTCCTTTACTTTTCCACTCCTTCACCCCCGTCAGTACTACAATTCTATTCCTTAATGTCCCCCAACTAAGTCCCCGCCCCTAGCTCCCCACTGCATTAATGCCCACCCTTTGCTAGTCTCCCCAGTGCTGTTCTTTAGAGAGAACAATCCACTTTTCTCACTTTTAATGACTAATCTGTGTCACTCTCCTCCTTAAAACCCCAAAGAATTCCCCGTTGCGTATGTGAGGAAATCCACGCTCCCTGATTTAACGTCACACCTTCTCATCACCTAGTTGCTGCTTTTTTTCAGCCTCAGCTTCCGTTAGTTCCCCACAACCTCTAGCCTCACTGACCTTCCTTCCCTAAGTGCAAAGTGCTCTTAGACACGACCAGACCTCTGCACTAGACACGCAAGCTGCCGAGATTCCCGTGCCCAGCACGCACTCTCCTGGTCTAGAGATTTGCTGGAATCCGTCAGATGTCAGTGCAGAAAGCATTTCCTCTCTGACACCTTCCCTACCTTCTAGAACCCTGCCTCAGGCAGTGCAAGAGCCCCTCTGAACATATAGTATATATGATGCCAAGTGAGTCTTACCACATTGTTTTGAAAACCTATTTAAATTTTTCTCTTCCACGACACACTGTGATCTCCTTGAGGGATGGGGGGCTGTGTGGTATTTGTCTAGACAGCTAATGTCTGGCACAGACCCCGGGCCATCGGAAACAGTCTGACTCATCAAGAAGACTTGTTGTCTTTGCGATGTAAGAAAGACTACATGCTCTCTGATCTTACACCATCCCGCAAGGGTCAAAATAATTTCACATAGAACTACAGAGGCAAAATATGTGTATTCTTTTCCTCTTTGTGAGCCCGAGATCATAGGCATCCTGGAACGGAGGTGTCACTCAAAGCTGTCTGTCCCCTAGGTTCTCACGCCCAGCTTCAACATATTTTTTAGAAGTTGTAGGTATAAGTGTACATCACCCCGTCTTAGAGTAAACGGTGCTTCAGCCTGACCAAGTTTAATGTCCATATAAAAATCAGAAATCTTCCAAACTGAAGCCTGAAGAAACATTTCCCTTTTGTCCTTCCAGTCTGTCTGCCATCTGCATCCCACATCCCCACTGCTCATCTGCGTCAGGCCACGTTCTATCTAGAAACATTTCCGGTGGGACACTTGGATAAGAACTAATTACAGCAGTAATGAAACTGGTCCCATGAACGCAGGCTCTGCACAACAAGGATGCTTTGACCGGAGGCCTCAGCCGCGGCCTGCAGGGTCTGTTCACGTTTTCTGCCTGGATTCCCTGCAGATGTTGTGCAGAAAATCAAGCCTGCAGTTAAAGTCATAGAAGGCCCAAGAAATCCAGAAAAATGGAGTGAGATTCATCTCCTTGGGAATATTTTTGAAAACAATCCACTAATAAGAAGAAGAGATTTAAGAGGTTCGTTTCAGAGCAGATGATGTCCAACTGCAGGTGGGTCAGTTTTGTCATTGTTGCTCGCTAGTTGTCTTTCTGCTGCCTCTAACACGCCGCTTTTAAGAGAAGTGGCCTGAGTCGGCCCTCAGAGCAGAAAGGTGAGCTGGGCCTAGAGACAGCCAAGCTCCTCTGCTGTGTAGTGACCCTCTGAGAAGGAAGGGTTGGCCCAGGGCTTCCTCTGACTCTCTCCCTCAGTTATAAACTCTATGAAGGGAAAATGGAACAAAAATCTGAATTCAATATGGTATTGTCAAAGTATAAAAATAATTGTCTTTGGAGGGGATGGTATAGTTCAAGGGGTAGAGTACGTGCTGGATTCAATTTGCGGTACCTCAGTGTAAAAAATAATAAGAAAAAGCCTTTAAAAAAAAGAAAAATAATGAAGAAGAAAAGAGATCTCAAACAACCCCAGTTTAAAAAGAAAAAAGTCTTTTAAAAATAGTAGTCAACAAGGTCTTTTGCTAGATTAGGAGTTTGGGATTAACAGGTACACAGTACTATGCACAAAATAAATAACCAACTCTCAGGTCCTTAATAAATTATTTCAACCTGAATCCTTTTTCTTTTTTCCCCTAAGCAACCCATGGAAGCCTCTGAAATTCTCATCTTATAAAAGAATTCATTTAAAGGTGGTTTGAAAGTTACTGGTTAAAACAGTTATTTGTGGTTCCATGAATATAGGTCTAGTAAGAAAGACAGTAAACTAGTAAGCAAATAAATATATGATGTACTGCCAGGTACTAATAATTGCCACAAAGAAGCATAAAGCATATTAGGAGAGAAAATGTTTGAATAGGAAATATGTGCGTGCTATTTTAAATAATCTGGTCAGATAAGTCCTCTCTGAGGGTAAATAATTTGAATAAAGTCCTGAATAAAGCAAAAGAATAAGCCACGTAGGTAACAGACAAGAAAAGCCTCCCAGGCTGGAAGAAGTGTAAGTACGAGACTTGGAGTTAGAAACACAGCTGTCCTGGTGGGGACCATCGGGGCAGTGAAGATGGGCTGGAGCAGAACGGTGAGAGCTGAGGCTGCAGAGATCGGTGAGGGCCCAGATCACATAGGGCCTTGGTAGGGACTCTGGATATCCTTCTGAATACAATGGAAAATCACGAAAGTATTTTGCAAAGTGGAACAACTTGATCTGATTCATACTTTAATAAGACCGTTGTGGGTAACGTATGGGGAATAAGCAATGGAAGCAGGGCAAGGTAAGCTGATGGGAAGCCAGTGGGAAGAGTGCTGATGACCTGGAGAGAGACAATGAAGTTGAGCTGGGATGATGGCGGGAGGCGGGCTGAAAGGGGGAAACGATTTAACAGTAACGGTCACAGGCCTTAATGCTCGAGTTGGACACAGGCACAGGGTGGTACAGGGTGATGGGTATGTGATATTTGGGGATGAGCCACAGTTTTTGTGCAGAGACCTGACAGGAGAATAAAATAGGGACGTTGACGTCGGTAAGAAAGGTTGGTGGGTTTTGAATTCCCGCTACAGTCGCGTCTCTGTATCTCTGTATATGACGTCAGCAGAGCAGGGATGGGTGTTCCTACTTCTGCAGAGAATTGCGTGTCCTCCTCATCGACTAATTTGAGAGGCCGACCTGCCCATCCAATTGCAACATCTTGAATCTGCTTCTTTCTATCCAGGAGGAGATTTCCAACTAAGATGCCAATCAAAAATTCCCGTGTCCAGAGTTAGAGCTGTGTGCCTTTGGGAGGATCTCAGAGACGCCTCCACAGAGGCTCGGTGTGCTCTCTCTCCCTCAGAGCACACAGTTACCTTCATCCCACTGGGTCTCAGCAGAGAAGATTTCACACATAGCCCCTCTCAGGCCCTGGGGACCAACCACCCTCTTGGCCTAGCTCTGAAAATGAGCACGAGTTCCGGGCAAAGGGCCTTCTTCAGGGGGCCATCTGGCAGATTACATGAGGACAGTGTACAAAAGAGTGGGAGGGTTAATGGTATAAATGCATTTTAATTTTTGCTCCAAAACTGATTCTGTCCTTCCATTTTGTTAAGCAAGTGTTCTTGGGCCAGACATGATTCTCCTTTTTTCTTTCTATTTGATCATCCAAGAGGTTTAGATAGGGGATTTGTTTTAGGGTAAGAATCTTTAAAAAAAACCTTGCAAATAGCGTCTTGTTAGGCATTTTGACAAGTGAATTCTCCAGGCAGTATTGAACCCCCTTGTTCCTCCAGGGGGTCTCAAAAGGTATACATGCTGCAATTCTGACCCAAAACCAATGAGCCTTTTCTTTTTTTAAGAACTTCACCATGGACAAAAAATGTCACTAAAGACGGTGAGAAAAGAGCAGGTCCCCATCATCCAGAGTCCCTCCCAAAGAGCCCACAGAAGTAAAGAGGAGATGAACGAGAGAAATGTTTTATTTATACACACGCAGGAGCCAACCAGAAAAGTACCTACCATGATAAATGGTGAAAGTTAAAGGCTTTTTTATCAACCTAACTTAATAGGGAAAAGGGAAAGGAGAGAATTGGCTTCCATGACAGGTTTTCTTCTACATCTTTTGAATCTCAGTTATCTTCAGCTTAAAGAGGTTTTGTATTAACCGTGGGTTCTATCTGACTTTCCATTCCTCGAACTTTGTTCTTCTTTTTCAAGATTCATTCATGTATTCTGACCCCCTGGATTTTCCACGTGAATTTTAGATTGATTGTCAATTCCTGCAAAATACCACCTGGGATTTGGGTAGGCATTCTTTGAATCCTTAGATCTATTCGTGGACTATTGTCATCTTAGTAGAATGAAGCCTTCTGCTCCATGAATATGGGATTATTCTCTTTGAATGTAGGTCTTAATTTCTCTCAACAGACTCTCTCATCTATTGTAGTCTTCAGTGTCCAAGTCGGGTACTTCTTGCTCACCTCTATTGGATGTTGATTCAGAAGAGACACGACCTCCTGGAGAACCTCTGTTTCCACTGAGCTGACATGGAGCTGAGTCCTGAGAAGGCTTTAAATTCTTTTAAAAATAGGATTAATGTACTTTAATTACTCCATAGATGAGTAATGAATGGGTCACATTAGCATAGGATTTTAATCCTTTTAGAATTAGTAGAGTAATACAGACACATTACAAAAAATTGAAATATTGCCTAAAAGAGAAGAGATTTGTAATTCCCACCCACAGCGGTGACTGTCATGAATGATTTGGTCCTTATGTCTCAGTCTCTGTGTCTCTCAGTATGTCTCTCTCCATCTCTGTCTCTCACACACTCACAATCAGATCAATTTCCATCTATATTGATTTCACACACATGTGGTCGTGCAGATGGGACCCTGGATGCAGATAGTGGGTCTGCATACTTCCACCCTGAGGCCTCCCTTGACATTGGGTTGAGACCAGGCATCCACTTTTCCAACTGCACAGCATTCATTCATCCACATGAACCAGAACGAATGGACCCCATCCCCTCTCCATCAATATTAGTGTTGCTTTAATTCCGACTGTTTCAACCAGTGCTGTGATGAACACCCTTGAAAAGGCATCTTTGAATAGGTGTGTAAGGATTTTAATGGGATGAACTGTAAGTATCAGATCTTCTGGGGAGGAGATGCATCTGTGGCCCTTTGATGCGTCCTGCACCCTGTTCTCCTGAAGAGGAGCGTCCCTTCACTCTTCCCTCCAGGGGATCTGCTGGAGCCTCTGCCTGCTTACATTGTCACCAGGGCTGGTTGTCACCTGACTAAAGAACCGCCAGTGTGATGGTGACCGGTGATGTCTCTGAAGTGTTGCCGTCTGCCTCTGTTCTCACCTGAGAGGTCAAGCATCTCTAACACACACTGGCCACCTGCATTGCCTCTCATTGGAACTGCCCATGCCTGTTCTGTTTCTGTTTAGAACACCGGGTTTCAAAAGGATTTTGGACTACAGGGATGGGAAAAATTTCTCCAACCTTGGGTTATGAGGAATGCATTTTCCAGATTGTGGTTTGTCTTTGAAGCAATTTTTCTGGGCTTTTACTAATTTTTTTGATTATTTTGGTTTTGTTTTTGCCACAGGAAGAGCTAAGCATCTCCCTTGTGTCTTCTGGCTGTGGTGTCACAGGGGGAACAGCAGTGTCTACCCTGAGATTATGCACAGAGTTACTAAAAGGGCTTCATTTTGTGCATCACATCTTTAATCCCCCTGGATATCCCCTGAAAATAATAAAAATACTGTTTCAAGTGAAAACAAACAAAAATCCTCAGCCCCAGCTTAAAACATGTGGGCAGGGAGGAAAAAACCCTTTTTTAAAATTTCATTGGCAGGGAACAACCAGTAGAGGTAAAGACAAGCAAAGAGAAAGAGGACTTGGGGTTGTCAGGGGCTGGGTGAGGAGGGAGGGAAGTGCATGCTCTGGATCCAAGGTTTCACTTTGAGGAAAGAAATACTGTGAAACTAGATGGTAGTGATGGTCGCACAACATTGTGAATGCCCCAAATGCTCCTGAATTGCACAATTTAAAAGGGGAAAAGTCTATATTTTATTACATGAAACTCTGAAAGAAAATAAAGGATGTCATAAATGATGTGAAACAAGCAAAGGAAACTAAAGAAAATGAAACAAAATCATCTCCAGCGGAAGGGACGTCAAGTTTGGGGGGGGGCTGATGATGGGATTTTGGAGAACATTTTGGAGAAGAAGGTGTGGGTGGGTGCAGAGGGGGCTCTACCCCAGGGGGTGGTGATGCCTGAACTGGTTCTCCGTTACCCAGCAGTCCAGCTGCAGATGCAGGTTCAGGAGGAGCTGCAGGAGTGGCAGGAGGGAGCTCGGGGTCTCCTGCTGGATCCAGTTTGTCCCATTTTTGGTCTCTGACATCTTCCCATGCCACTGCCTCCTCTGTAACTATTGGATGTGGAGAGAGTTTTAAGTCTTGTGGAAGAGCTCATGCTGTGAGAAAGGAAAAATTTACTCACCTGCCTCCCTTTCCATGTGCCTCTACAAGGACAGAAACCTTCCCAGAGCTTTCCAGACAGCTCCCACCCAGAAAGTGCCCACAGGATGTGTTCTGTGACTGAATTTTTCCAGACAGGTGGTCTGAGGCCATTCTTTTCTCTGGTCCCAAAAGTAGCCTCTAGGGACACCTCCCTGTGTGGCCCAGCCCTCACCCCTCCCTCACCTACACACATACACCAGCCCTGCCTTTCTGACCTTTGGTCTCTGCTTCGGGGGCTCCTGGTCCTCCACCTGACTTTCAGCGAGGTGGGCACGGTGCTCCAGGTCAGACCCGGGTGTGCTGGGCTACCCGTCAGCCCTGGGTAGGTCCCTGGGAGAGCCCTGGGTGATGTCTGGGTCGGAGGCCTGCCCCTCTGACTTGTGGGCCATGGTGGTGGGGACCCCTCCATATACAGACCCACCAGGAGTCTGCGCTGGCCCTCAGAATAGTGACACACCAGCCCTTCACTTGGGGAGGGGGCACTGGTGTTCTTATTCATCAGCTTCTGTTCAATATGTGGTATCTGGCTCTGCAATGATAGTGACCAGCAGCTGACCCAGCATGGAAGTCTCAGAGTCCTTCCCGGCCAGGAACACTCCTGATTCCTTAGACTCTACCCTCTGCTGCTAGATCAGACCGGAACCTTGTTCAGCTCAGACATCGGGAGGGAAAATACATACCCAGAAAGCATGGGCTCCACCTCGGGCAGCAGGACCCTTCCCCGGCTCTCCACATCCAAGCCAGCCAGCTTTGTCCTGGGCTGTCTATGTGACCGGGACCCCCAGGCCTCTGTCCTGCTCTTTCTTGAGGCAGATACCCATCCCCAACATGACTGCTCCACCTCCACCAGCCAGGACAGGGCCGTGTGGCTACCTGGGTGGAATCTGAGTGGTGGCCCAGCCTGGGCGGGCCTGCCCTGGGCCTCCCTGTGTTACCTTTGGGTCTCTCTGGCCAAAAGGCCAGAGGCGCCTTGGGTGAGACCTGACCCAGTGCCGGCAGCGTTGGTAGAGCCCCTCGCTGCGGGCTTTCCGGGGCTGCGGCCTCTGGATATTGGGATGCAGCAGAACATGCCTCTGTCTCCAACCAGGTGAGCTGAGTAGGGTCTTCTCTACAGAGTGGGTGCCTGGTGACTTCGGTTCCAAGTTCTGTTGGGCTCTATTGCCAGGGAAGTGAGGTCACTTCCTGGGGTCCACTTATCCAAGCTCCTCAAGGGCCTTTCTGGGCTGCCAACCTCTCATTTCTCACTCCATGCCATGTCCACACACAGTGACACCAACTCAGCCCCCCCATAGCCCTGGGGAAGCCTGGATGCAACAAGTGCCGCAGCTCTGAAGACACAGCTGGGTTCAGACCTGGCTCCCCCTACTCAGCAGTGTTATCATCCTGGACAAGCCACGTGCCTCTCAGGGTCTCCCCAATCCCCCATCGGCACAGTGGGGATCATTCTGGCCCCTGCTTCCTAGAGAAGCCATCCTGTCTCTAGACCTAGAAACACCTATTGCACCTGTCACCCCCACGGGCTGGCATCAAAGGGAGATCGTGCACAGACTCAGCAAAGGAAGGACCTCACAGAGGGCTGGCGGAGTGCAAAGCACACCCCACATAGGCCGGGGTCTGCCCTGGGGTCTGGAGAAAGTCACTTTCCTTGCTGCTTGCTTCCCCACTCCCAGTCGTGAGACTGAAATTAAATACAACTCTGATATCGTCCGCTCTGGCATACAACCTCCTAGGTCATTCTGTCATGTTGACATACAGGCCCAGTGTCCCATCTCGGCCTCTGTGGTGGGCTACCCCACAATGGCTTCCTATTTTTTGCCTTCTGTTCCCACACCCTTGTGGGATCCCCACTCCCTCCCCTGGAGGGTGGATGGACTTTGGGACCAGGTTCTGACACATAGACTGACTTGTGAAAATGTATGTGAGTTCCACTCATTACCAGCTCCAGTGTTCCTTCTCTCTGTCTCTGTCTCTCAGTGCCTCTCTCTCTGACTTGTCTCTCTCTCTGTTTCTCTGTCTCCCCCTGCTTCTCTGTGTTTCAGTCTGTCTGTCTGTTTTCCTGTATGTATGTGTGTATATATTTATGTGTATATGTGTGTATTTATGTGTGTGTATTGTTCGGGTAGAGGGCAGGTCACTTCTGAATATCCCTTGATGACATATTGATTATTTTGAACTCATGTTACTGAAGAAACATTATCTTTGAAAATTGTGCAAGCACTTTGGTGGGATCTTCTCTAAGGATCAGCACTGCTAGGGAAGGGATGCACCTGTGGCACTTTGATGTATCCTGCACCTTGTTCTGCCGGAGAGGAGCGTCCATTTGCTCTTCCCTCCAGGGGACCTCCTGGGGCCTCTGCCTGCTCACGTTGTCACCAGGGCTGGTTGTCACCGGGCTAAAGACCTGCCAGGGTGATGGTGGCCAATGCTGTCTCTGCAGTCTGTCTGTCTGCCTGTGTCCTCACCTGAGAGGGCGAGCATTTCTAGCACAAACCGGCCACCTGCACTGCCTCTCGTTGGAACTCACTCTGTGTGTTTTGTTTCTTTTCAGAACACTGGGCTTCAAGAGCTTTTTGGACCACAGGTATGTGAAGCTTTTTTCTGACCTTGGGTCATGAGGAAAGGTTTTTCCAGGCTGTGGTTTGTCTTTCCAGCTGTCTTTCTTGGCCTTTGTTTTCTGCTTTTGTTTGGTTTTATTTTGCCACAAGAAGACCTAAGCATCTCCCTTCTGGCTCTGGTTTCACACTTAGAACAGCAGTGCCTACCACGAGATTATGCACAGAGTTACTAAAAGGGCTTCATTTGGTACATCTCATCTTTAATCCATCTGGATTTTCCTCTCAAAATACAAAAATGCTAATTCACATGAAAACAAACAAAAAATTTACCCATCCCTACTTAAGATATGTGGGCACACAAACCAAAAAAAGCCACCTTTTATATGATTTCATTGATAGGGAACCTCCAGGATAGGTAAAGACATAGAGAGAGAAAGGGGATTAGGGCTTGTCATGGGCTGGGGGAGGTAGGACGTGGGGTGCGCTTTGTATAAAAGCTTTTACTTTGAGGAAGGAAATAGTCTGAAACCAGTGGTGCTGGTCTCACAGCACTGTGAATGCAATTAATGCTCCTTAAAATTGCACAATTTAAAATGGGAAAAGGCTAAACTTTATTCTTATATACTTAAAACAAAAATAGAATATAGTATAATAGAAAAGAAAAAATCTGACTCCATAGAAGATCTGTCCTTTTGGCTTTAACCCTTTGCCCTCTTTTCTAGGCTTAGTTTTACTAGCTCTGCACCTTTTGTAAAACAATGTTGCCTTTAGCCTTAAATATACAGGAGAGCCTACTTTCAAGGCTCTGATCTTTAAGGATATTAACACTTTTGCACTTATATAAAGACAACAGGTTGTAGAATAGAAAACTACTTTTGTTTTGTTAGAGGATTTACAGAGGCACTATGACCTGGTCTCCGTAAACAGCTGCAAACCAAGATAATGGCGGACTAATATCTTGGAGAACCATCTTCCCCATGTCAACTTCAGGCTCCTTTTCTACTAAAAAGGGGAGGGGCTGTGGTTGGTTGTTGCAAACTTCTTGGTGTAGGAATTCTTTGTTCTTGGAATCCTTTGCAGCTGTCCACGTGGGTCAGATCATGGTGTTCCTGCAAAACCTGCAACAAAACAAACTTTTTCTATTCTGCAACTTGTTATGTTTATAGGAGTGCAAAGTGTTAATATCCTTAAAGCTCAGAGTTTTGAGAATAGGCTCTCCTGTTTATTTCAGGCTAAAGGCAACATTGTTTTACAAAAGATGCAGAGCTAGCAAGTCTAAGCCTAGAAAACACGGCAGAGGGTTTAAGGAAAAGGAACAGATCCAATATGGAGTCAGATTTGTTCTTCTCTATTACAGTGACTTTTGGTGAGAGCTAAGGGGATGATTCCTGGGTGGGTCCTCCACTGTCCCAGGCTGGATTTCAGGCAGGATCCCTGCCAGATTCACCATGATTTTGGACCTAATCTACTGCAGAGAAAGTGACAATTATTGGATTAAAATTACCTTTCAAAATCCCTTCAATTGCCTGTAAACTATACCACAGCAGGGGATGTCTCATTGGCCAGTCAACTGCCAGTCTCCCCTGATGCAAGGGACAAGTGTCGCGGGGAGATCCATGGTGGTCTGACCAGTGCACCTTCCTACATTGCTCTAAAGCTTTGGCTTCCTCACTTTGACGCTTTAAAAGCTCCCTTCCCTCTTCCCTCTGGCCTGGTGTGAATGAACAAGTTCCCTGCACCCACCTGGGCTGAGGCCAGGCCATGCACACAGCCCCATTCACACAGCCCACCATCTGCTGTCTACCCCTGGGATCAAGTGCAAACTCTGAACTCCCCCACCCAAAAGGTCCGCGTGCCCAGTGCCTCCGCCCTAGGGGTCCAGATCACCATCAGAACCATCAACCAACCAAAGCCCAAGGCCAGTGGCTGGCAGCCTGGGATCAACCTGACCTATCGGGTCAGTTGAGGCACAGGTTGCAGGGATCAGGGTGCCAAGGAGGGAATTAGAACCACCTTCAGCCCAGCCTGCCTCACCCTGTAGCCTCAGACATTAACTATGAAGGTGCACACTAGGCTGGATCCCCCACTGGTGGCAGTAGTCATCATTACTGGAGGACGGATATCCCCACCCCAACCACAGGGTGAGGGGTGAGTGAGTGAGCGCAGGGTAGGGGTACACTCAGAGTGAAGGGGATCCCATGGTGAGGGGGTACAGGTTGAGAGGTGTGGGGCCCGATCAGAGTGGAAATGACCTGGCTGAGAGGTGAGGGGGACAATTTCAGGATGTTGGGTGTCCTGTGCTGAGGCATGAGGGGTAAGCTTGTGGGTGTAGGGGCCATAGGTTAGGACCTAGCAGGATGGAGTGTCAGGGCAGGGACCTCGGCGTGAGGAGAAGGAGCCCTGTCTTCAAGGTCTGGTGGGAGACTGGGCCTGGCCAGGGGTGGGAGGGTAGTAACAGGGAGGGGAAGTTGAGCAGGGGAAGTGGGGCTGGGTGGGTGAGGCCTGGCCTAGGGCAGTCGTGGTTCTAGTTCAGTGCCAGGACCCAGTCGGTGGCTGGGTGAAGGCTCTGGGGATGGATACCCGGCGGGACGAGCAGGAGGGGCCCCACCTGGCTCCTCCCGGCCCCAGCGGCCAGGGCCGGTAAAGCAGGAGACCCACCGGAGCAGTTTGCGCTGCGGGCGGGAGGAGGAGAGGCGCGCACGCGCAGACGGGCAGACGCGCGGACCCCAGAACCCGCCCAGAACGCGTGGAAGCTGGCGGCAGCCGGTTGCTCCTGGACCAGCTCCTGGAAGAGGAACACGGCCTGGGGTCTGGGCCGCCGCTTGCCCGCGGCTCGGCTGCCGCTGCCGGGCAGTTAAGAGGGCGCTGGTAGGGGCGCGCTGCTCGGGGAGCCGGCGGGTGACGCCTGGGCTGTGTGGCTGGGGAGGCGCCCAGTGAGGGGTGCGGAGGTGAGGTCCCGGCCGCGCGTCCGGTTAGGACCCTGAGGCGGGTCCCAGCCGCTGCTGTGGTTCGTGGCAACCCCGGTATTCTTAGTTCCTGAACACCGCGTTTTTGCCGCCGCTTATAGCCGGGTTTAGGAGAGCAGGTACAGCCCCAGGAGGTGGGAGGGCGCCGGACGGTTCCAGAGCATCTCCAACTGGCCCGCAGACGATGGCCTGCTCCTGGTAGGCGAGTGCGGTGCGGTCGCGGGGCCTCGGATGGAATGGGGACTGCCCCATGAGAGCTCCTGGATTTGCTCCCATCTTACACGTGGCCTGACCTTGGGGCGGCCTCTAAAGACCCAGGATCGTGGGACTCAGGTTACAGGTCAGTCTGCTCCTGGGAGGTGGGCTCGGTGCGATCAGTGTGCTGGGATGGCTGCAGCAGCAGCGGGAAATGGTCGCAACACCCGCGCTCTCACAGGGCAGCCCCAATCCCGCCATCGCAGCTGCTGCCTTTCCCTGAGAGCACAGCACCCGCCTTCCAGGAGCAGGCTGACCTGTAACCTGAGTTCCACGAACCTGAGGCAGCAGAGGCCAAGCTCAGGCCATGTGCTGGGGAGTTTGAAGCAAATCCACGGGCTCCCATGGGCAGACCCCATAACCCGCCACTGCCTTCGACCACACCGTGGCCTCCTCCCGGGAGCAGGCTGACCTGTGGACCATGCCTGGAGCAGCAGAGGCCGAGCCCTTGGTAGGCCATGGGGAAGATGGGGGCAAGTCGACCAGCTTGCCAGGTCGCTGCCCATCTCCCTGCCGCTACCCCAGGTTCGTGGATCACTTGTTTTCAATCAGTGGTTTCCTGAGAGGCAGGCGTGGTGCAGTCAGTTGGCGAGGGCTGCAGGGAGGGGTGCTGCCCCAAGGGGAGCAGGTGGACTTTCTCCCATCTCCCCCAGGGCCAGACCTGGAGACGGCCTCTGCTGCCCCAGGTTTGCAGGACGCATGTCATGTCAGCCTGTCCCTGGGAGGAAAGCTCAGTGTACACGGGGCAGCCTCAGTGGCTGACAAGGATTTTAGAAGTGGGCTCTAGCCCAGCATAACTAACTCTCCTTTCTTCTCTTGCTTCCTCAGTTGGTGGCTGTATCGGCTTTTTCATTATAGGTTATTGCCAGATAATGAACATAGGTTTCTGTGCTATATAGAAGAAACTTAATTTAAAATCTCTTTTTATATGTAGTGGCTAACATTTGTAAATCTCGAACTCCCAAATTTATCCCTTCCTATCCCCTTTCCCTGGTAAACTTAAGATTGTTTACTAAGTCTGCAAGTCTGTTTCTGTTCTGTAGATGAGTTCACAGTGTCTTTTTCTCTCTTTTTTTAGATTGCACATATGAGTGGTTTCATTTGGTATTTTTCGGTTTCTGGCTGCTTTCACTTAGAATGACGATCTCTAGCTCCATCCATGTTGCTGCAAATGGTTTTATTTTGTCCTATTCATGGTAGAGTAGTATTCCAGTGTATAAATATGCCACAACTTCTTTATCCAGTCATCTGTTGCTACATTTAGCTTGCCTCCATGTCTCGGCTATTGTATACAGTGGTGCTGTGAATACTGGTGTGCAGGTATCTTTTCACATTGGAGTTCTTTCCAGTTATATATCCAGATGTGGGATTTCTGGGTCATAGGGTAAGTCTGCTTTTTGTTTTTTCAGGGATTTCCATGCTTTCCATAATGACTACACCAAACTAGATTCCCACCAGCAGTGTAAGAGGGTACCCTTCACTCTACAGCCTCTCTAGCATTTATCATTCATGAACTTCTGAGCGATGGCCATTCTGACTGGTGTGAGCTGATACTTCATTATAGTTTTGATTTGAATTTCTCGGTTTATTAGTGATATCGAGCATTTTTTCATGTGCCTATTGACCAATTGTGTTTTCATTGGAGAAATGCTTGTTTAGGTCTTCTGCCTATTTTAGGATTGAGTTGTTTGTTTTTTTTGTTATTAAGTTGTATGAGCTGTTTATATATTCTGAAAATTAAGCCTTTGTTAGTCGTATCATTTGCAAATATTTTCTCCCATTTGTAGGTTGTTGTTTCCTTTTGTTATACTTATGGTTGTCTTTGCTGTGAAGAAATTTATTAGTTTAATTACGTCCCTTTTGTTTATTTTTTTTCTCTTATTTCCATTCCCTGGGTAGATTACCCTAGGAGAATGTTGCTAAGATTTATGTCAGATAATGTTTTGCCTATGTTTTCTTTTAGGAGATTTATCATGTCTTGTCCATCTGCATCTTAAGCCTGTACTCTACATCTGTGCTTCAGTTTTGAATTTTGAGCTTCTTAGAGAAAACCTACTCTTAGCTCATCTGTCAGATTCAACATGTCTAAAGCTGATTTCATAATCTTTTTTCTTGCAGGGTCTCCACTTATTCAGTGGGATAATCATTCTTCCGGTCTTGAATACACAAAGGCTTGGAGTGGTTTTTGATTCATCTTTCTCTCACCACTCCGCATTTTGTCAGCTTCTTGAACTGTATGTTTTTGGTTTCAAGTGTCTATTCTGATTGCTGATACTCTGATGAAGAGCTTTCATCCCTGATACATGAATTTTTCCTTCTGCTGAATTCTTGGATATTCTCTCCCCCCCTTTCAGTCAACCTACAGTTTTGGCGCTCCAACATCTAGAGTCAAGTCAAAGACTTAACACAACCAGATCTCAGCCAGGTAGTCTCGACCCTTCATCATTTTGGACTTACCATATGTGTTCCAATCATTATGTAACTTAGCCTCCTAGGGTAACATGTGCCTTATTAAAAACCAGGAGTCACCAGCCTTTTCCTATCCAGTCCTCAGTTAAAACAGCTTAGAATTGCCCTGAGAACTAGTTGGAGCCCCATCCCCTTCATAGAGTCTTCCCTATTTATTCCAAATACTTCTAGCTCCTCTTTGTATTCCTACACTGTTTATGATCAGTAGCCTGTAATCTTGGCTTTGAGTACTGACTTGGTACCATTCCTGGGTGGTTTCCAATGTTTCTGCTCACTTAGCTGGTAACTGGAGAAGACTCACTTGTTCAGACTCCTTTATACCCCTCACCCTGCTTAGCATGGGGCAATAACAGGCACCCAGGCAGTGCTTACCTACTTTATTTATTCACAGGGGTGGTGGTGTGGATTATAGCTAATAACTATTAATTCAGTGTTGCAATTAAAAAAGAAAGCCAAGAAAATCCATAAAACTTTATCTCCATGTTCAGTTTAGCGCTTTACCTCAATAGTTTTCTGAAGACTGTGTTTACATTCACATAGTGTTCAGTTCTTGTACAGTTCCCTGAAGCAAGCAGATGAGATGTCATTATGTTTGACTTTCATGTTACATTTCATATTGGATATATTTGTGCAATGACAAAACCTTCTTTTATAAGTAAACAGCCGGAAGCCCAGAGAGACTAAGAGCCTAACCCAGGGTCACCTGGTTAGTGTTTGGCACAGGCCAGGACCGCGGTTCACATCTTCCAGCTGATCGTCTTCCAGTGCCTTTTCATTCCAGTGCTGGGAAATGTAGCCCCATCAGCCAAACGGCCAAGTCACATTGCTGCCCCTTTACCTGCCAGTGATGGAAGTGCTACAAAAAGTGGCAAAGGAAAGGTCAGAAATAGGAGTGATAAACGACATGGAAGTGCTGGAAATGGATCCTCAACCTCCTCCTATTTGAGCGCCTCACAAGTGTCCCACTCTGACAGTGCTGTTCATTGTTTAAAACATAGCCTTAAAATCAGACTGATCTTTTATAGGACATGCTTTTATCCTGGTCCTTTTCCTGCTAGTAGTCACTGTCATGGGCAGAAAGTGCCTGGCTGTGCTCTGTTTGTCACGTAGGTGGGAGGGAAAGTGGGAGAGAGAGTGGGTTGAACTGAAGCCAAGCTTTTTACAGCTCTGTTGTTCTAGGACCAGAGCAGTTCCACTCTTGGTTTCATCATCTCTCCACCTCCGAGTCCCAGCCACCCTTTCCTGCCTGCTTCCCCACATGCCACGTCCTGGGGGAGGACAGAGTGGTGGGCAATGCCCCCTCCGCCCTCTGCTGTGGGAGGTGCAGGAGTCTGCTTTAACTTTTGAGCTGTTTTGGTAATTGGGCTTTTCCAGATTTTCTAGACATCTCCTTTCCATCTCTGAGAAATTGGAGATGTAACTTAACCATACATGGACTATACTAATGTATTCAGTGACATTAGTGTCATGTTGTCTGTAAGGTGTTCTGTGACTGGATAAGAGGTTTTTTATGTCACAGGATGCTTCACATCCAATTCTAAAGGCCTACAGTCTGCAAGTGTAATCCAAGTTCTTACATGTCTGTAAGGTAGACATGAACATTATTTGATAATATGACCATATGTTCATAGATTACAGTTAGTCCACCGGCTCTGTATCTAATGAAAGTTTAAATTCCAAACGTTTGAAGAAAATTTGCGGACCATGTCTTTTTGCCTGTAACTAATTGCAAAAACTGAAATCACAACTCTACCACAAGCCACAGTGTTTCCCATTAGAGAAAGCCCTCTAATTTTACAACCTCTAAGTAATGCAGTGGTTCTTTGAGTGAGACGAGGGATGCCAGAGTATTTTTTGGGACACTAGAGAGGCATGACAAGTATTCTGGGACTGGTTACAGTTGAATCTCTATTTCCTATATCCTGGACTGATTACAGAGGCAATGTTAGTGCGGTAACCATCTTGTGGATGCAAGTGTAGCTAGGAAGACAACAGAGAAAATAGAAGGGATAAAAAGTAATGGAGGGACTTCATAGCAGTACAAATGGTGACTTTGACACCACCAGCTGCTGACGTGAACTTGGCAAGAATTTGTGAGAAGTGGTGGGTGTCACTGCAAGCAGGAGAGTCCTGCAGTTTTGGGGTGAACAGGCAAAGGGGAGAGCAGATATGATGGCTATCCAGGAGCTATTTTTGTCCTGAATGTGAAAAAGTCCAGTCCCCTGTTCAATTTTGCAGCCACAACTTCATATGACTCAGGGAATTATTTCCACCAGAACACCATAAAAATATAAACAACCTCTGTTTCCCAAAGTGTTTGTTCTCGATCTGAGATGATTGTCCTGTGGTGGGAGGTAAGTGGGCGATGGGGCCTATTGCATCACCCCCTTTCACTAGAAGTCTACCTCGCTACTTTTCACCCTACTCCTAGAGGTGCTGTCATTCTGTTACACCTAGGCCTGTAAGACGGGCTTGCCTGAATCCTCACGTGAAGAGGGATGGTTATGCGCAGTTTTAAAAAATTGCTTGGGTCATGGGGTCCTTTGGTCCTTCCATTGGAAATCACTATTCCAGGGCATATAGTATGCCTCTATAGAAACTATATTGTTTGTAAGATGTCTTCAGAGGTTTTGCAGTGGGTTTAAGTATTTGCTTGGTGATGGCATCTTGATTGTTTGAAGGAGGCAACCCTCACTAGGGGCTTTGTGTGCTTTCGGTCTGAGAGTTCCTTCACTGGCAGCAGAGTGTTCGTAGGCAGAGTTAGAAAGTTACCTGGTCTGAGAAGCCGAATTTGCCCACAGCTGGGAATTGGCGGAAGAGTCTGTTATGGAAGGAAAGCTTTAGGATTATCTGGTAGCAGAGTTCTGGGATCCAAACCCTGGGAAACCTCAGCTTTTGTAGAGTATGTTCTGTAACAATAGGCTATAGGATAATTTTTACACTTGTTATAGGATGTAGAGTTGGGGAAAGGCTTAAATGTGAAAGAACCTTAAAAGAGAATCTCCGAATATTTTAAAGAAGACAGTTCTCAGAATGAGATCTTTTCTGGAAAAGACTAGTTCTTCACTTCACAGGGGAAGCAGGGAGCAGGTGTAACTGCACTTACGGTAACTTAAAAGGTAAACCTTACCCTCCCACTTAGCTGTTTCCTGGTGTACGTTCATCTTCCACATCTGTAGTTTTAGACATGATGTGTCATTTCCTGGTACTCCTTTCTGCTTCTGAGTGAGAGACTGACACAAAGTCACATAGCAATTGAAAAACTGTGCAAAGGACTTTATTGTTAAAAATGTAGACCTGTGGCAGGGTGCTGCATTTGCAAGTGACTTTCAGTACAGAGAACACTGAAAAGAATGCAGTGCTATTTCTTTTTTTATTCCTTTAAGCCTTTGAATAGAAGGTTTTCTTTGCAGAGTGTCTGGAGTACATCAGAACAAGCAGGAACTAAAATAGCTTTAAGAAAGCTCCAGTATAGACGTTGCTTATAGTGTGGTATCTGTCTTAATGTTAATTCTTTAAAGCAGGAAGTTGTAACTCTCAATTTCTTAAGCAAATATAAACATTCTTGACTCTTATTGACATTCTTTGTGGGGTGAAGCTGCTTTTGCTTCCATTCTGAGCATTGAAAGGCCTTCTATGATACTTTTACCAGTCCTCAGTATTTTATTTTCCCTCTGTTGTGAACTTGTTTTTAAACTTGAAGCAGATATAAATATCATCAACTTGCTACATATGTAGATATTCAGTGTTACATAGTCAGAAAGTTTGTGTACATCACACGTATCTACATAATTCCCCCCTTTCCAACTGTGTTCCTGATGAAAGGATGGTGGGAAATGGCATTATGGGTATATGTCTTACGGTACACAGTGTTTCCCCTGTTCCCTTTACCATTTCTGGATGTTCTTTCATCTTTCAGCTTCTAGACTTACTAGCTCTTTTTCTTAAGCCAGGTGTATCTCATCCCCCTGCGCATACACGCATGTGTACACACACACACTCACATTCTACCGTAGGGAGTAGCGTGCACCATCCAATTCTCCCACTCCAGCTCTGGACCCACCCATTGGAGGCAGTGTCTTGCACGAATTCATTTGTAAGTTGTTTTTTAAAACTCGAGTGGTCAGGAAATAGGACTGATATCCACACCTAATAGGCAGGCCCTCAAGGACAACTTCTATGGGTAATGCCAGGTTATCTTAATGTTTGAGTACCTGGGTTTCATGTCTTCCTATGCCACCTGTGTGACCCATGATTCCCACATTCCTGTCTCCTGCTAGACTTTTTCTCTCCAACTCTGGACTCTTACAATCTTCTGCTGATTTGACATCTTCACTTGAATCTCTGATATCTTAAAAGCAACATGTGTAAAAACTGAGCTCTTGGTTCTCCTACCCCCCAAACTGGTTCTTCCTGCAACCTCCCCCATTCAGTTAGTGGAAACTTAATCCATCCAGCTGCTTGGGTCCAAAAACTTGGAGTTATTTTGACTTTCACTGACATATCACATGAATTCTGTCAATAGATCTGGTTTAACACTGCCTTTAAAACATATCCAGAACCCAGCCACTTCTCACCATGGCTCCTGCCTCCACTGCTGCTTCCCTGCCCTGAGCCACTGTCCTCTCCTCCTGCACAGCCCTTCTCAGAGGCTTCCCACCTTTCATCTCTGACCCGTTTCGACTATTCTCACCCGGCAGTCAAGTGAGCCTCGAAAACCTAAGTTAGATTGTGTCGTCCTTCTGCAGTGCCTCCCCATTTCACTCTGGGTAAAAGCCACAGTCCTTACAACGTCCTCCAAGGCCATACAGGACCTGCACTGACCCTTCTCCGCAGCTCCAGCCGTGCCCCCATTCTGGAACATGCGAGGTGCACGCTGCCCTTGGTGATGGTTATTCCGTCCACCTGGGACTTCTCACCTCCTAGTCTTAGTTCTAACCTCAGTCCTCAGTGTGGCCTGCTCTGGTATTTAATACAACATCACCCTCATCCCATACCCTCAACTCTCTTTACCTTGCCCTTGTTTCATTTTTCCATGGTTCCTCTTTCCTAACATGCCACCTCCTCTGCTGCTCTTTTGTGTGAATTGTCATCTCCACACCCATCCCAGCTAGACTCCAACCAAGCTCCGTGAGGACAGGAGTTTTGTTTTGTTTATTGATCTATTCCAAGTTCCTAGACTACTCCTGGGTACATAGTAGGCAGTCAAAAATTATTTGCTGAATAAATTAAAAGACTATTTTAAAAATGAATCATCCTTTCAGGAACGGGAGAGGATAGGAAGCTGCATGAAGGAAAATGGTGCAGTAAATAATGATATTTGCCTATTGTTCTTTGTGTGATATATGTATGTGTTTTAGTCTTAATTTGGTATCCCAGTTTCTTAATTTAATAGCTGTATTAAGGTGTAATTTACAGGCCATAAAATTCACACATTATAATTGTACAAGTCAGCCATTTTAGCTATTTCTAGATTTGTGCAACTTTGTCCTCATAAAGTCCCCTTGTGTCCGTTCATATGCAGTTTGCCCTCCCCTCAGTGGCACCCTGATTTTCTTTTTTTTTTTTTTTTGGCAATCACATCTCAAACGGATAATTTACACAGCAGTACTAATATAGCTTTGCACTTTTAGAAATGACACACTTAAATATGAAATTAGCGGTCATTGCTGAATGTAGGTAGCAGTATCAGACATTGGTGAGAAGAATGGACTTGAGTGTCAGACTGGCTGCAGTCTTACCCAGCTCCACCATTTACCAAGTTACCCAAATTATTTTCTGCCTCAAGCTCTTTATCTGTTATATGGGGGTAATAATAGCAGCTTACAGAGTTGTTGTGAGGATTAAGCAAACAGGGAAACAAAATTTAGTATAGTGGCCTGCTTATGTTATTACCTAAGAAATAGCCTTGCAGGTAGAGAGCAAAATTCAAATCAGTTTCTAAAGTATATGTAAAATATAATCCAGTTCCTGCCTGGTTTGTAAACACTTATGCCTACTGAAGAATGTAAAAGCAGGCTAATTTCCAACAGAAAAGATCATTTCTCAGCATTTCTTTCAAAGAGAGCTGCAAAGTCACTTTTACTAACTAAATGTTCCATGCCCAACTCTGACAGAAATTTGACACCAGGGACGTAATTATCTACATTTTTGTTAAAATGATGCTGACCATCAGGAAGTGTTCTCAATTATATTTTAGCCTTTATGTTGAGAAATACTGTGAGACTTCTTCTAAATTAATGGGTGGGGGCATTCATTGTAGCTCTTGCAGCCTGATAAGCCTGCACTAAATTATCTTTTTTCAACTTTTAATTAAAGTAATAAATTAATTTTTTGCTGAGGGTGGTAATTAGGTTTTTATTTATTTATTTTATTTTTAGAAGAAGTACTGGGGATTGAACCCAGGCCCTTGTGCATGCTAAGAACATGATCGTTCACTTCAGCTATACCCTCCCCCCTAAATTATTTTAATAAGGTCTTTTTCTCTGTTTTGTTACTTTATGTACAGATGCACAAAGCAGGGTCATCAGAAGCCTCTCAATCACAAAGATGATAATAGTGAAAACACTGTGCAGTGACAGTGAATCCTTGGCATATGAAGAAAGATTGTAAAGTCCTGAATGAATTAAGAAGGTATTGTTACATTAACATACATGTAAGCATGGCTCTCTTACCGTTATTTTTCACTTTATAATGAAGATAATCCCCACCCGTCAAGGTTGCTTTGTTTGATAGAGGGAATATCTAAACCCTTTTCTGCAAGTTTTTTAAATAAGTAAGAGCAGTTAATTTATCAGAAGTGTGAATGGTGTAATCTGGTCTGTCTAGTATGGTAGCCACCAGCCACATGTGGCTATTGTGAATTGAGATGTTCTATAAGTGGAAAATACATAATAGATTTTCAAGACTTCATACAACAAAAATGATGTAAAATATTATTAATAAGCTTTAAAATTGTCAATCACACTTTTGAAATGATAGTGTATTGGATATTTTGGTATAAATGTAATTATTACTAGAATTAATTTCACTTGTTCCTTTTTATTTTCTAAATGGGATTACTGGAAAATTGTGACTTGCACTATGTTTCTATTGACAGTGCTGGCTTCTAACTTATTGCAAATAATATGAAAAGAAAACTTTGATTAAAAATTTTGTAATTGAGTAGTTGATTTACATCATATTAGTTTCAGGTGTACAAAATAGAGGCTCAACATTTTTATAGATTATATTCCATTTAATGTCACCATAAAATAATGGCTATATTTCCCTGTGCTGTATGATACAGCCCTGTAACCTATCCATTTTATATGTAGTACTTTTTACCTCAATCCCCTAACCCCTTCCTGCCTCCCCTCTTCTCCTTCTCCCCATTGGTAACCACCAGTCTGTTCTGTGTACCTGTGAGTCTATTTCTGTTTTATTATAGTCATTAATTTGTTTTATTTTTAGATATACATATAAGTTAATACATAGAATATTTGTTTATCTTTCTCCAACTTATTTCACTTAGCATAAAACCCTGTAGGTCCATCCATGTTATTGCAAATGGCATTATTTTATTTTTTAATGGATGAACAGTATTTCATTTCTGTGTGTGTTCATGTGTATATATGCGTGTGTATATATATGTATACATGTATATATATATATATATATATATATATATATATATATATAAAATATACCACAACTTCTTTATCCAGTCATCTGTCAGTGAACATTTGGGTTGTTTCAGTGTCTTGGCTATTTTAAATAGTGCTGTTGTGAACATTGGGGTGCATGTGTCTTTTTGAATTAAATTTTTCTCCAAACATATACCCATGAATGGGATTGCTGGATCACACGGAAGTCTATTTACATTTTTTTATGGAACCTCTTTTCTGTCCTCCATAGAGGCTGCACCAATTTACATTCCCACCAACCGAGTAGGAGGGTTCCTTTTTCTCTTAAAAGGTAAAAAATTCTCTACATTTACCTACTTTCCTTTCAGTTTAGGACACAGTTTGGCAAAAGCCAGATAGAATTTAATAGGAGTAAATACAGTATTTATTTTGAATGTCCATGCATTATGGATAGATATGTTATTGATGAGTTGGTTCCCTAATTTTGTAGATGCAGATGTTTTTATAGCTTCACAGACATTTCAGTCTTGCAGAGAGGAAAATTTCTTTGTATTTTGCTGAACTTGTCCGGGTGTCTTTATCGGATTTGGCCCAGGCCTGCAGAGGTGAATACACATCCAAACCTGAACCATTTGAATGTCTGCAAGATTTTAAGAGTCTAGAATATCAGATCTGGACTGTAACTCTGGTAAATGACATCAGTGACTGGACTCAAGAAAACTCCATTTGAGGGCAAAACCTTTCATAAGCCAAAAAGGCTTTGAAATTGTGGCAAAGGCAGAGACTTTTGTGCACCACTTATGGCCACAAACCCATGAGGACAACCACAGGCCTTCTGGACTGCCAAGGGAATTCCATGTGAGGAGTCTAGCACTCACAGGAATCCAACAAGTCCCTGTCTGCCAGAGCACCTTCATTGCTACTGTGCTGTTTTGAGTAAATGTCTTTTCATCAGGTTCAAATTGGTTTGTTGTTATTTTTTTGCATTAAAAAACAACTTCTTGTTCCCTGGTGAAAGTAAAACCTAACATTTTCTGATTTCTTTTGACAGAGAAAACATGAGCCTGTGGATCTAACCTCATCTGTGATGGTCTGCAGCTGGGAGCAACCAGTCAGTGTCAGTCCCCTTGCAGCCACTGGCTGGGAGACTGCATGTTCCTTGTAATGGTATTTGAAACATGTCACACTAGCGGTGCCTTCGCTGTGGACTGGGAGGTGAGTCAGTCAGAATCTGCATTATGGAATGTATGTTTCAGATTCACAGTTAGGAGATCTTTTTTAATAGCCAGAGAATATAGTCATAAATATATCTATTAATATATTTATGCAAGAACCTTTTAAAAGACATTTTTATTATTAAAAGTTACCCTCCAAAATTGAAAATGAAAGAACAGTGGAATTAAAAATCATCTGTACCTTAATTATACATGAAGAATCATAAAATCCTTTTAAACTTGTTTTTGTTCAAATGAAGATATTTTTCCCTTCCAAAAAGGAAAATTATTGTTTCACATTTTTTTGCTTTCTCCTTCTATTATATATTCCATATCAATAAATGTAAATCTTTTAAATCCCTTTTAATGGCTGTTTAACAATATATTGAACAGATAACTAAATAGTCCTAGGTTTCACAAATTTAAAAAATTGTCATTACAATACCACTGCAAAGAATATTTTGGTGTTTCTATTTTTAGTTACTAATTTGGACTAAAAATTAACAAGTTTGCTTTTCTTCATCTAAAACATTGGTTATTTTATGAAGGAAATGTAAGGATTTTAAATAACTTTTCAGTAATTTCAACAAAGAAATTATCTTTAAGGCAAAAATGTATGATGGTTTGCAAATCTATTTTTATTATATCTTCACTTTTACCAGTGCCATATGTGTGTGTGTTTACACAAGTGCTTTAACTACCAGCAACGTAAGAAAAATCTGTGTACTAAAAATGTGAAAATAGTTTCCTGGTTTGTGTTTTCTTTCTCCCAATATAGGTTTTCGATGACAAGCTTGTATTTGCAAAAGTACACACCCTGTGGGAGGTGCTGTGTACATACGCTGAGATACTGCACATAATATTGCCTCTGAAGCTCAATGATCTGAAAACCCGGTCCTCAGCCTTTGGTAACTTCAGCTGTTTTATGAAAGTCCTCCAAGTGGATCAAAGTATCATCAAGCCGAAGCAAGAGTTTTTCATTGCCCTATTTGAGAAGAGCTCCGTGAATGACTTTTATATTCAGGATAGAGATACATTCTTCAATCCAACCACCAGAAACTGCATTGTAAGTCTAAACCGAGTTTAGCTGCTGTCTTGGGGGTGATTTAGAACCTGCTGTTGAATTATCAGTGACTTGGTTTGGTTGGTTTGATTTGGTTTTTAAAAGCTGCCCATAAAAAGGAAAAAAAGAGAAAGAAAAGAAATATGCCTACAGACTCCTGTTAGGATAGTAAACAGTGGCTGGTTAGTTACCTTGTATAAACCACAAGCTCTCTAAGAACATTTTTAGGTTTACTTCATCCTTTCCCAGATCAAGTATCAAGTAAGGGACAGTGTTAAAAAAAATTCAGGATTAACAGGTTTGTGAGTTCCAGGATTTGCAAGGCAGATTTCCCTCCCAATGGTGTAAGTCAAATGGCAGAATTGAATTAAAGCACCTCATGTATCCTCCGGTGTTAACAGGAAAAGGCTAATCTTCTTGACCTTGTTTCTTCCTGGGTAAAATGAAGATAATATATCAGGAGGCGACAAGCTCATTTAAGGCAGGAAGCATGTTGTCTTGTTCACTGCTGAATCCCAGGCATCGGGAAGGCTGAGTTTAACGAGTGAATGAATGAACTGTAGTTCCCCCAGAGTAACCATGTGGGACAGTGAAGATTAGCAGCTAAGAGCATAGACTCTAGAGGGGAGGGTACAGCTCAAGTGATGGGGCGCATGCTTAGCAAGTATACGGTCCTGGGTTCAGCCCCCATCACATCCTCTAAAATAGACCTATAATCCTAATTACCTCCCCACCCCCCACCAGAATTACCTTATTAACTCCCCACCACCAAAAAAAAAAAAAAAAAAGAGAAGTGGCCAAGAGCATAGACTCAAGCTGGAACACCTGTGTTGGTTTCTCGCTGTCGACCTGGTAAATGTCATTTACCCTCTGTGTCTATCAAGTTCTTCACCAATAAAATGGGGATAATTGTAGTACCCACTTCGTAGAGATGCTATGGGGATTAATGAATCTGTGTCAGTGATACAACAGTCCTGGCTTATATTAAGTACTATGCATCTGTCAGCTCTTTTCATAATTACTGACAGATGTTATTATCGACAAAAGACGTATTAGTTCTTTGAAAGGGAAATGCATGTTAGACGATTTCATTTATCACTTTCTGTAATTCAGGCTTTTCCCTCTGAAACACCATTTTATGTCTGTACACTAGAAAGCCACAGGGCTTTCCAAATTTCATCTGTCTGGGTTCTTGTCATGATGGCAATACTGCAGAGTGCTGACATTTTTTAGGGACTCCGTCTGAGATGACAGCAACCCCTCAAATTCAGGAGCGCTTCTCTAACTGATAACATCTCGCTAGAAATGAAGTTTTTATAATGTAACAGCTTCAGACGCTTAATGATGCCATAAATGCAAGGATGTTATATCTAAGCTCTTTAAATAAATCCTGTCATTGAAATAAAGGAAATACTATATTATAGCGCTCTATGACTTTGTTATCTTTGTTATCCATTTATCTGACTCTCTAAGACCAAAGAAAGCAAATAATAAGATTGATCATTACTACTGTGTGGTACACGTATTTGTGGATGAAGACAATATTGAAATGCACTGTTTAAGATATTAAAATGGACACTAAACAGCTTCTTGATGCACATGCATGAACAGAAAAGGGAGCTGGGTGCAGGGAGCAGACACTGAGCTTCCTGGATTAGAGACCCAGCTTAGCAGTCCAGCCCAGTAGTCCACATGTTTCATATTTATGTCCCAGCAACATTATCAGTGAGAGTCTTAAATGAACTTTGGGGACACTTGCAAACAGCTGTCATGATTACTAATGTGGGACACCAGGATTCTACAGTGTTTAGTTGGCATCTGTGCATAACCAGTTCTTTTCCACTAAAGCTTCTTGTAATTGCTGGTCCCACATCCAGGCTGAGGAATCATCTCATGTGGTGTTTGGGAGGGAGGTAAGTGGAGTCAGGACCCATGTTAAGGCTGGGTGGGTAATAATCTGGTTCTAGTATAGGAGAAAGGAAAGTAGGTCAGGTGGGAAGGAGAATGACTGGATTTAAATTTTGTTTCTTGAGTAAGCTAAATATATAACATCATGTCAAGTTACTTTGTTGTTTATATTCCATGTGCTGTCACCGAATAACTACTGAATTGTGGGGACAAAAAAGCCTGGGTTGTAGAATTGACCCTGCCCCTAACCTGCCAGAATCCAGGTTCCTCTGGGTGTCCAAAAAGGGGGCTGGACCGTCAGGTGTCCCTCCACTGCAGCAGTTTGGGCACTTGGGTGGCCTAGATTTTTGCTGTGGAAGACTGGCCCGGTTGTAGGACATTAAGCAACTGCAAGACTCTCACCAGGTACCCACGGTGGTCCCAGGACTGTAACATCCAAGCGTTCCTTTCCACCCACGTTTGCAAATGACCCTCAAGGGGTTAATATTAATCCTAGGTGAGAATTATGAAAAATTATATGGTACCTCCATCCCTCCTGGCAAGTGAGGGCCCCATATTTACAAATGAACACGAAGTGTTAGCACCAAATTTTATCAACAGAACATGTGAACACGTTGTGACGGTGACGCTCACCTGTTTGCTTCTGATTCCCAGTGCCACTTCAGCCTCCGTCAGAGGACCTCAGCTGCCCCAGAGATCAGGGCCTTCTGTACAGGGAATGGGATCCTCCTCGAAGCACAGACAAGCAGCAGCCCTTAGATCTCATCAGGTGAGCTGTTGTGGAGAGCACTCCAGTGGGAAGGGCTCAGGGTTGTCCTCATGGCATCTGAAAGTGACAGTCCTCCAAGAGTGTTACCAACCAGGAAGCTCACAGGAGCTCTGAGCTTCATTGTCCCAAGTTTTTACTGCAGGCTTTATTACAAAGCCATGATTTATTGGGTCACTACTGACATGGTTAACCCAAACCCTAACTGTAAGTCAAACCTTTCCTTAGCCCTAAACTTTGAGCCCCTTCCTCTCCTGGTGGCTACTCACTTGTCACAAAGCTCAAAGCCCCACTCCTCTAATCACATGGTTGGTGTCTCTGGCTGGCCAGTCCCCATCCTGAGTCATCTCATGAACACAAACCATCCAAGTTTCCACCATGAATAGCAAAGACAATCCTATCTCGGGAAATTTCGAGGCTTTAGTGGTTGCTGTCTAGGAACTGGGAACAAAGACCTACCAAATTCTTTATTAAACAGTAGTAAATGTTATATTTCATTTAAATTATAAAATAAGAGAGAAATTCTCACTGCTTTGCTATATCTGCTGTTCGACACCGTTTCACTACACCACGTGATTGTAATGTCGCTCTCAGCATGTGTCTTCTCAGAGCACCAGTGCTGGCTGCTCCCCGGGAGTTTATGCTGTTTGGGCAAGGCTGCTGGGGGGATGTAGGACAAGGACAACCGAGAAAAAAAAATAATCGGGCGAGTAAGGAAACAATGTCAGATTGAAATGAAGAAATAACACAGTGTTGAGATGGGAGACTTGGGGGAAGTGAGTCAAGAAAGCTATATTTGAGTAGGTTACATGTGAGCTGAGATGGCGATAAGGAGGCTGGACTTTGAGGATCTGGGAAAAGTCACCCATGGAATAGAGGCAGCTTGTCCATTGACCCCGAGGCACAAATGTGCTCAGCAGGTTTGAGGAGATACTGGAGCCAGCGCTGGTGAGAGTGCTGAGATGCGCAGTTTAGAAGGGCATCAGGAGCACGGAAAGGAGTGTAGACTCTAAGCGCAGTGAGAAGCAGTCATGATAGTTTAAGCACCAAAGTAATTTTCTCTCACTCACATTTTGCAAAGATAATGTGGAGAATGAATGGCAGGGACCCAGGAAGCAGAGAGGCCGGGTAGGAGGCTCTTGGATTGGGCCAGATGAGAGATGGTGGGAGCCAATGAGGAATGCGTTTGGGGAGTGGGGCTAACAGGATGTAGTTATGGGCTGGCTGTGGATGGTTAGGAGAAGAGGAGGGTCAAGGTAGCCCCAGGTCGGTCTGGAGCCAGGTGTCTGTTCTTTCTTATCTCAGTGCCCCGTGCAGGTGCCCACCTACTTGGGCAAACCTCTTAACCTTCAAAGTGAGGGTTTTAAAACACTTAAGTCTATTTGTTGTTTCATATGTTATGGAAAGATTCAAACATGTACAGAAATACAGAGAACAGTACAGCCAGCCTGCCTGTATCAGTCACCCAGCTCCAGAATTATAAACTCAGAGTCACTGTTGTTGCATCTTTCATCTCCATCTCCTCCCTTCCCCCACTACAGGGTCATTCTGAAGACAATCCTACATAGCTTAACCTTTCATTAGTGAAATGACAAGGTCTCTTTCAAATAAAATTGGAATAGTCCTTTTTTTTAGGGTTACAAAATAATTCCCTGCTTGTCACAAAAATACACTTTAAAGTAGTTTCGGGGTTGAAATCAAGATCCAGACAAGATTCAGACATTGCAGCTAGCATATGTCTCAAGTGCGTTCTAATCTATAATTTTCCTGTTTCTCATTTTCCTTGAAATTGCTGAGGGGTTTCTCTATTTCCTGTTTGGCTGATTTCATTCTCCCCTATGGTGTTAGACTTGTTTCTCCATCCTATGTATTGGCTTTAGCTAAGTGATTTGATCCTCCCCTAAAAGCTTGATCTGATTGAGGTTCAACTTTGTGCAAAATAATTGTTATGTGAAGTTTTGTACTCCTGTCATAAGGTACATAATTTCCATTTGACTCTCTTTTTTGTGATGACAGCAGCCAATAATGATTGTAACCCGTGATCATTATTTCATAAGGAATTTTATTTCATGTGGTCATACTCTAATTTCCTCCCTCAATTATCAGCAGGATCACAGTCATGAAGAGGCACTTTCTCCTCAACCCGGGTTATCCTTTAGAACACAGTTTTAAAGGAGGATATTTGTTAATATGCAAATATTTAAAATTGATAAATTTTTTTCTTTTTAATTTTTTTTTCTAATGGAGGTACTGAAGATTGAATCTAGGACCTTATGCATGCTGAGCACACACTCTGCCACTGAATGTACCCCATCCCCCTTGAGATTCATATTTATATGATATTTTCCTTCTGTTATTTTTGTTTTATGTTATACAGAATTTGAAGGCAGGGCAATGGGTTTGACCGCTCTTTAATCACTCTTTATGGGCTTTTGGGGTTTGTGTGTGTGTTTGTGTTTGTAAGGAAAACAATTTTCCCACTATTTTAAGTATGTATTGCTAAGGCAATTATGTTGATCTTTTCCCTGCTCCTGGTCCATGTATTCCCTTGTTACTTCCCACTAGTGGCCCCTTGAGCTCTGTGACAAGACTAGCATGTCGTTAATCCATGTGGAAGGAGATCTGAAGAGATTTATTCAAGGAGATGAAATTTGTAGACAATGTATTGGAAAGTATTGTGAAAGTTGTTCGTTAAGGGAAGGTCTGAGGTTGAATTGTTAAGTGCACAGAAATCTAAGCTATGAACCACCAAGACAATTATTAACTCCAGGAAAACGAAGTAGGGAAGAAAAGGTAAGACTAGCAAAAATTGTTACAGCTTTGAATAGTCTGTACAGAGTAATAATAATGTAAAGCAAGGATACTGAGCTGATCAAAATTATAATGTAATTGTATCAAAAGTTTGGAAGAATGAAGGTTTGGGTGTGTAGATGAGATGGGGTTTGAAAGAGAGCTTAATCCTCATTTTCCAAAATAGAATGTTAAATAGGTGATACATAAAGCTGAAAAAGTCAGTAGGCTGTGTTACAAGGATATTAGTCAGAGAAAGGAAGTAAGTATTCCAAGAGTCAGCAGTAGGAGCTGAACGTGGTTGTTTCTGGCCAGGAAATGGGGCGGTTGTTGGGAACTGCTCCTTTTTACAATCGGTGTTCGAGAACTGTTTGACTCTTTATTGAATGTATGGCATTACTTTGATAAAAAGAAATCAAAGCTGAATTTTGAAAAATTTATGTTAAGAATTGGGGTGCTTTTGACAGAGAGAGATAACAATCAGACAAAACTACATTTGAAGGGATCCTCATTATTCCTTGCCTTTCAGCAAGGACTAGGAGGCTGACATCTGTTTAAGGTTCAAAAATTCTGTCTGACCTTCTTTCCGACATGTAACCTTTGGAAGTAATGAACTCCCCGTCATTGTAAATATCCAGGCAGAGGCTGCCTGACCAGCTCTCTAACTGTAGCAGGGTGTGCTTACCATTGGCCAGTTGGAGCAGGCAACTTCTAACATTCTTTCAGTTTTGAATTTGGCATTTTCAGGATGGATAGTTGATAAGAATGTATTACAAAAAGCTTAACAAGAAAGAGTCCAAGACATCTCAAACCCATTGCCAGGGTTTTCTCTGCCAGACACCATCCTGAGCCTGCCACCCGTGAGCCAGGCCACAAAGCCCAGTCACATGAGAATGAACACATTTTGTCGCTCCTATCTGATTTGGCATCGGGCTCAGCCCTTTTCCCCATGGAATGGTCCACGCCCAGGTCTCTGACGATGGAGCTGGTCTCACAGCAGCCCTGTGAGCGCTGGTCCAGCCCAAGGGGTTCCTGCGTGAAGTTTTCCAGGATTCCAGGCTATTCTCAGATCTGAGTCCCCCCTAGGCTAAGCCCACGGAACTCATCTCAGCTCCAGACTGAGCCGGAAGCCTCAGAGAGAACTCAGAGCTGAGGAAATCCACAGGTTTTACCCAGCACTGCCGAGTCAGCAGTGAGCCAGTTGAGGGAATTATCAGCAACAGCAAGACACACCTGAGCCGCCGTCTCATTGTTCCGCCTCATCCCTAAACTCTCTGTGTCTGCCTGTCTGTGTCTGTCTCCCTTTTAGGATCAGCCTGGCACCGCTTCATGCCCTGCCTCCTTTCTTCTAATCTTGCCTCCCTGGCCTGTTCCATCTACTCCAGATTAACTGAGAAACACTGAGGAGATTCTAAAACCTAAGAACAACAGACGTGCTAGATACAAAGAATACAGGGCAGTGCCTTCCTCAGTCACATCCCTCCTGCCCTCTCCCAGTCCCACAATGAGTTTTATAAATATTTTGTCAGACAGACATTGCACTCCCAGTTTTTATCATTATCAGCCATTTCCTTATTATCTGCGGTTTACGATGCATTTGCTCCAGGGAAGTTCCCGAGATAAGGCAGCAGCAGATGACTGAGCCACTTGTTGATGTCCACTTGTGTCAAGCCTGTTAAGAATGATTTTTGGGGGGATTTGTTGAATGTGCCAGACTGTCCAGTGAGTGGTGATTATCCCCTGCATCTGCTCTGGAGTCGGCCTCGTCCCCTCCTTTGCTCTGTTCTCATTTATCTCTCTTCAGCAGGTGAGCCAGCGATCTGTACTTCTATGATACGTAAAATACTTCTAATTTCACAGTAGAATTTGGGGGCTGCTATGAAAACGCATATGTTTTAAGAGTGAATTGAGTCAGAGGTTTAAACATAAAGCCCCCTTGATTTAGAATCAGAAATTAATATGATGGAGGGAGGGTATAGCTCAGTGGTAGAGTGCATGTCTAGCATGCATGATGTCCTGGGTACAATCCCCATTGCCTCCATTTAAAAACAAATAAATAAACCTAATTATGCCCCCCAAAAAGAAAAAATAAATTAACATGAGGATGAAGCTACAGAGTGATTATGCGTGTCTTCTGAAACTTCCTTCTGTCTTTCTGCAGGAAATTCTACGGAGAGAAGTTCGGAATCTACTTTGCTTGGCTGGGCTGTTACACTCAGATGCTCCTCCTGGCAGCAGTCGTGGGGGTGACTTGCTTTCTGTGTGGATATTTTAATCAAAATAACTGTACCTGTGGGTAACTTGTCTTTATTCGTTGTTACCGTGCTTACTTAACTTAGAATGACATTCTCCAGGAGCATCAATTTTGCTGCAAATGGCCCTATATTGTCAGGTTTATGGCTGAGTCGTATTCCATTGTATAAATATACCACTTCTTTAGCCAGTCATCCGCTGATGGACATTTAGGCTGTAACCATGTCTTAGCTACTGTAAATAGTGCTGCTATGAACATTGGGATGCAGGTGTCATCCTGAAGTAGGGTTCCTTCAGGATACATGCCCAGGAGCAGGATTCCTGGGTCATATGGCAAGTCTTTTCCTAGACATTTGAGGGAACTCAATACTGTTTTCCACAGTGGCTGCACCAAACTGCATTCCACCCAGAAGTGTAGGAAGTACCCCTTTCTCCACAGCCTCTCTAGCATTTGTCATTTGTGGATTTTTGAATGATGGCCATTATGACTGGTTTGAGATGATACCTCATTGTAGTTTTGATTTGCATTTCTCTGATAATTAGTGATATTGAGCATTTTTTCATGTGCCCATTGATCATTTGTATGTCATCCTTGGAGAATTACTTGTTTAGGTCTTCTGCCCATTTTTGGTTTAGGTTATTTGGTTGTTTCTTATTAAGTCATTTGAGCTGCTTATATATTCTGGAGATCAAGCCTTTGTCAGTTTCATTTGCAAAAATATTCTCCCATTCTGTAGGTTGTCTTTTTTTTTACTTATGGTATCCTTTGCTGTGCAGAATCTTGTAAGTTTCTTTAGGTCCCATATGTTTATTCTTGCTTTTATTTCTATTGCTTGGGTAGACTGCCCTAAGGGAACATTTCTGAGATGTATGTCAGATATTTTGCCTGTATTTTCTTCTAGGAGGTTTATTGTATCTTGTCTTATGTTTATCTTGCTGAAGAGACTGTCTTTATTCCATTGTATATTCTTGCCTCCTTTGTCGAAGATTAGTTGACCAAAAGTTTGTGGGTTCATTTCTGGGATCTCTATTCTGTTCCATTGGTCTATATGTATGTTTTTGTACCAATAACATGCTGTCTTGATGACTGTAACTCTATAGTATTGTCTGAAGTCTGGGAGAGTTATTCCTCCAGGCTCTTTCTTTTTTTTCTTCAGTAATACCCTGGAATTTCTATGTCTTTGATGGTTCCATATAAATTTTATTGTGATTTGTTCTAGTTCTATGAAATATGTCTGGGGTAATTTTACAGGGATTGCATTAAATCTGTAGATTGCCTTGGGCAGTGTGACAATTTTAACAATATTGATTCTTGCAATCCAAGAGCATGGGATACCTTTCCATTTTTTAAAGTCTTCTTCAATTACCTTCACCAATGGTTTATAGTTTTCTGTGTATAATTCTCTCACCTCTGTGGTTAGATTTATTCCTAGAAATTTTATTACTTTGGGTGCTATTTTAAAGTGTTTTATTTCTTTACTTCCTTTTTCTGTTGATTCATCATTAGTGTAAAGAAATGCAACTGATTTTTGAACATTAATCTTGTAACCTGCTACCTTGCTAAATTCTTCAATCAGCTTTAGTAGTTTTGGTGTGGACCTTTTAGGGTTTCCTATATATAGTGTCGTGTCATCTGCATGTAGTGACACTTTTACCTCTTCTTTTCCAATTTAGACCCCTTTTACTTCTCTTACTTGCCTGATTGCTATGGTCAGGACTTCCAAGACTATGTTGAATAGGAGTAGTGATAGTGGCATCCTTGTCTTGTCCCAGAATTTAGTGAGAAGCTTTTGAGGTTTTCACCATTTAGTGCTATGCTGGCTGTAGGTTTGTCTTATATAGCTTTCATGATGTTGAGTTATGTTCCCTCAATACCCACTTTGGTGAGAATTTTTATCATAAATGGGTGTTGAATTTTATCAAAAGCTTTTATGCATCTATTGAAATGATCATGTGGTTTTAATCCTTTCTCTTGTTGATATGAAGTATTACATTGATTGATTTGCATATGTTGAACCACCTTTGTGTCCCTGAGATGAACCCCATTTGAGCATGTTGTATAATCTTTTTTATGTGCTGTAGGATTCTATTTGCTAGTATTTTGGAAAGGATTTTTTTGCATCTGTGTTCATCAGTGATATTGGTCTGTAATTCTCTTTTTTGGTGGTGTCTTTGCCTGGTTTTGGTGTCAGGGTGATGGTGGCTTCATAGAATGAGTTTGGGAATATTCCTTCTTTTCAATCTTCTGGAAGAGTTTGAGAAGGACTGGTATGAGTACTTTTTGTATGTGTGGTAGAATTCCCTGGTGAAGCTGTCCAGTTCTGGACTTTTATTTGTAGGGATTTTTTTTTTATTGTTAATTCGATTTCATTCCTAGTGATCGGTTTGTTCAAGTGGTCAGTTTCTTCTTGATTCAGTCTTAGTGGACTATATGTTTCCAGAAACTTGTCCATCTCCTCTAGGTTATCCCTTTTTTTATGTTGTTTTTCATGATATCCTCATATGATATTCTATATTTCTATGTTATTTGTTGTAATTTCTCCATTTTCCTTTCTTATTTTGCAAATTTGTGCTCTCACTTTTTTCTTCTTTGTGAGTTTGGCCAGAGGTTCTCGATTTTATTTACTCTTTCAAAAAATTGCTTTTGGTTTGATTGATTATTTTCTCTATTTCTTTGAATCTATTTTATTTATTTCCTCCCAGATCTTAATTATTTCCTTCCTTCTGCTGACTTTTGGGTGTTTTTGCTCTTCTGTTTCTAGTTCCTATAACTGGTGGGTTAGATTGTTTATTTGATATTGTTCTTCTTTTTTGAGGAAGGCCTGTATCGCCCTAAACTTTCCTCTTAGCACTGCTTTTGCTTTGTCCCATGAGTTTTTTGTGGTTGTTTTCATTTTCATATGTCTCAAGGTATTCCTTAATTTCAACTTTGATTTCATCATTGACCCATTTTTTTTAATAACATGTTGTTTAATCTCTATGCTTTCCTTTTTTTTATGCTTTGTTTCTCTGAAGTTGATTTCTAGTTTCAATGGCATTGTGGTCAGTAAGGATGCTTGAGATAATTTCTGTCTTCTTAAAATTGTTGAGGCTTCTTTTGTGACCAAGTACATGATGAATCCTAGAAAATGTTCCACGCACACTTGAAAAGAATGTATATCCTATTTTGGGTGGTTGTAATGCTCTGAAAATATCCACTAAATCTAATTTTTCTATTGTATCATTTAATTTCTCTGTTGCCTTATTTATTTTTTGTGTGGAAGATCTGTCTAGTGATGTTAATGTGGTGTTAAAACTTCTGACAATGATTGTATTCCCATCAATTTCCCCGTTTATCTCTGTTAGTAGTTGTTTTATGTACTTAGGTGTTCATGTTGGATGCATATATATTAATGATTGTAATATCCTCATCTTGTATTGCTCCTTTAATCATTATAAAATGCCTTTATTTATCTTTCTTTATGGCCCTTCTTTTAAAGTCTATTTTGTCTGAAATCAGAACCGCTACACCTGCTGTTTTGGAGTTTCCATTTGCATGGAATATCTTTTTCCGTCCATTCACTCTCAATCTATATGTGTCCTTCTCCCTAAAGTATGTCTCTTTGTATGCAGTTTATTGAAGTTTCTTGCTTTATTATCCAGTCTGCCACTCTGTCTTTTCACTGGAGCATTTAGTTCATTATCATTAAGAGTAATTAATGATAAATGAGTGTTTATTACTATTTTGAACTTATATTTGCAGTTGATTTTGTATTTCTTCTTTGTTCCTTTCTTCTTCCTTTTGTGGTTTGGTAATTTTCCTTTGTGTTATCTTGGATTCTATTTAGTTTTTGTGACTCACTTGTAAGTTTTGGCTTGTGGTTACACTTTTTTGTAAGTCTGTTAACCAATTACTGTAACTGTGTGTACTAAACATATAGTAATGTAATCTCAAACCCATCCTACCGAGAATAAAAAATTTAAGAAAAAAGAAGAAAGAAAAAATACTCTATATTTTCTTGCTTCCCTCTCCCACTCAATGATTTAGATGTCTTCTTTTACAATTTCATGTTTATTCTATTTGTAATTCATGGTAGTTATCACCTTTCCAGTTATGAGCTCTCATTTCTGTATCATCCTGCTTCTTTTTTATTTAGAGTATACCTTACAATATTTCTTTTAGCATGGGTTTAGTGTTGCTAAAGTCTTTTAGCTTTTCTTCTCTGTGAAATTCATTACCTCTCCTTCTATTCTAAAGGATAGCCTTGCTGCAGAAAGTATCCTAGGCTGCATCTGTTTTTTCATTCAGGACTTTGAATATATCTTTCCACTCCCTTCTGGCCTGTAGTGTTTCTGTAGAGAAATCAGCTGAGAGACTTATCTTGTAACTCACTCTTTGTTTTTCTCTTGCTGCCTTTAGGATCATTTCTTTATCCTTCAGTCTGGCCATCTTGATTTTGATATGTCTTGGTGTGAGTCTCTTTAGGCTCTTCCTGTTTGGGAACCTCTGGGCCTCCTGTACTTGGGTGTCTGATTCTTTTTTTATGTTTGGGAATTTTTCATTCATGATTTATTTAAATACCTTTTCCATCCCCTTTGTTCTTTCTTCCCCTTCTGGAACTCTTATGATGCATAGATTGGCATGCTTTATATTATCTCATAGGTTCCTTATATTGTTTTCATTGTTTTTTATTTTTTTCTCTCAACTGTTCTGATTGTGTGCTTTCTGTTGTCCTGTCTTCTAGGTCACTTATTCGTTCCTCTGCATTATCTAGCCTGCTTTGTACAGCCTTTAGGTCAGATCTCATTTCAGCCAATGAATTTACCAATTCTACTTGGCTCTTCTTTATAGCTACTATTTTGTTTTTGACAT
Organism: Vicugna pacos; assembly: GCF_048564905.1. Taxonomy (NCBI): domain Eukaryota; kingdom Metazoa; phylum Chordata; class Mammalia; order Artiodactyla; family Camelidae; genus Vicugna; species Vicugna pacos. Next base: position 4,553,888 of record NC_133008.1, on the reverse strand, counting down.
ATTTTATGTCTCTAAACACTATCTCTTTTAGTTCCTTCAGTAATTCGATCACTTCTTTTTAGAAATCTTGATCTAGTAGGCCATCAATGTCTATTTCATTGATCGTACTTTCAGGGGATTTCTCTTGCTCTTTTAATTGGGAATACTTCCTCTGCTTCTTCAACTGCTCATATCTCTCTGGCACTGTGGCTTAAGGAGTATCACTTATCTTTTGTGGCCCTTAAAGGGGTTTATTTCTTTATCTATCTAAGGCCTATGCTGGAATAAAACTTAAAAACGAGAGAGAGAAAGAGAATTTTAAAAGAATGGAGGAAAAGAAGGTTTGAAAACATTGTATAATCAATAATAGAAGAGCAAGTTGAAGAAGAATAGGAATCGAGTTGAGATGTCTTTAAAACCTTAATAAAAAGAAGAAAAAAATCAATACACAATATTTAAAACCTGTGAATAATCAATAACAGATCAAATCCAAGAGAATTAAAAATGAAATGAGAATTGTAAACGTATAGAACTGTTTAAAAAGTAAAGATTAAAAAGCTAATAGAAAATAAAACAGGTATAAAAAGATTTAAAAAACAAAGATGTGTTCTCCTAGAGACTGAATGCTCTTAATGGTTTTATTGAGAGGTCTTTGTGTCTTCACCCTGTTTCATGAACTCAGCTTGCTCTCTTGGTCCCCTTGTCTGTGCTGCTCACAGTGTCCATTGGCAAGAAGATTGTGCCCCTCCAACACTGGGTCAGGTGCTGCTCTCCTTTGCGGTGGGCGGGTGAGTCACTCCCCATCTGGATGCCACAGTCAGTGCTGTGTCAATTGCTCCATAGGTGGGCTCAGCTTCAAGAATAACAGGTTTATGGAGATATAATTCACATACCATAAAATGCAGCCTTTGAAAGTGTGCATTAGGGTTTTATGTACATTTCAGGTTTGTGTAGCCATCACCCCCAAAAGGAACCTGTACCCTTTAGTAAGTCAGTCCCTAACCTTCCTTTCCCTTAGCCCTCAGCAGCCACCACTCTACTTTCTGCCTCTATGGGTTTGCCTGTTCTAGGCATTTCATATAAGTAGAACCATACAGTATGCTGCCTTTTTTGATTATCGTTTTTCATTTAGTGTGACGTTGTCAAGGCTCATCCATCGTGTAGCATATATCAATACCCAAATTCCTTTTTGTATTCAAATAATATGCCATAGTTATAAATACACCACATTGCTTATCCATCCATCAGTTGATGATGAATAATTCTGCTGTAAATGCTCATGGACAAGTTTTTGTGTGAACACATATTTCCACTTCTCTTCAGGATATATCAAAAAATGGAATTGCTGGGATGTATTCTACTTTTAACATTTTGAGGAATTGCTAATATAGCTTTTAAAGTGACTGAAGCATTGTATATTTCCAGAAGTAATGTATGAGGAGTCCAGTTTCTCCACATCCTCATCTACACTTTTTATTAATGGGTTTATAGATTCATATTTATATATCATATATCATATATATTTGTCATCCTAGTTGGTATGAAGTGGTATGTCATTGTGATTTTGATTTCTGTTTCCCTAATGCCTACTGATGTTGAACATCTTTTTATGTGCTTAGTTCCCATTCGTATGTCTTCTTTGGAGAAACATCTACTCAAATTCTTTGCCCATTTTAATTATATTTGTCTTTTTATTGTCATGTTTTAAGCCTTCTTTATCTATTCTGGATAAAAGTCCCTTATCAGGGAAAATTTTGGAAATATTTTCATCCATCCTGTGGATTGTCTTCTTACTTTCTTGATGAAGACCTTTGAAGCACAGAAGTTTTTAATTTTACTGAATTCCAGTTTACTTAATTTTTTTTCTTTTGTTGTTTGTGCTTTTGGTGTCATATATTACAAGTATTTGTAATCCAAAATCCTGAAGATTTTCTCATTGTTCATTTTCTAAATGTTTTATACTTTCAAGTCTGTGATTTATTTTGAGTTAATTTTCATAAATGGTGTTAAGATAAAAGTTCAGTTTTCTTTCTTTCCAGGTGTAAGTACAGGTGTCCCAGCATCATTTTTGTAAAGATTATTTTTTCCCCCTTTGGATTGTCATGGCACCTTTGTCAAAAATTAAATGGCTGCATGTAAGACTTTGTTTATGGTCTCTTAGTTCTTTTCTCTCAATCTATTTTTCTGTCCTTTCAGCAAGTACCACACTGTATGGATCACAGTTTTGTTAGTGAGTTTTGAATTTGGAAACTTCAAAACTTTGTTCTTTTTCAAGATTGTTTTGACTATTTTGGGTATCTTGCATTTCCATATTAGTTTTAGGATCAGCTTGTTCATTTCTGCCAAAAAGCCAGAGCATCATTGAATATATAGGTCATTTTGAGGACAATGGCCATCCTAACAATAATAAGGCTTCTGATCTATGAACACAGAAGAGCTTTCCATTTATTTTAGGTCATTTTTAACTTCTATCAGTAGTATTTTAGTTTTCAATATACAAGTTTCAGATATTTTTCTCAGTATTTCACATATTTTTCTTAATATTACTAATTATTTTATTCATTTTGATGCTATTGTAAATGAAAAGGTTTCCTTCATTTTATTTTTAGATTATTCACTGCTGTTGGATAGAAATATAATTACTTTTTATATATTGATTTGTGTCTTACAAATTTGGTCAGACTGGGTTATTAATTCTAAGAGGATTTTTTTCTATTCTCTCTATTTTTCCTTTGTGGATTCCTTGTGATCTCAATATATAATATCATGTCATCTGGAATTGAAACAGTTTTATTTCTTTCTTTCTAATCTAGAGACTTTATTTTCTTTGTCTGATTGCTTTGACTAGAACCTCTAGTACAATGTTGATTTTGGGAGGGAATAATTCAGTGCTTCTGCATTATGTATGATCTTTGCTTCAGGTTTTTCATAGATGTTCTTTGTCAAGTTGAGGAAGTTCTCTTCTATTCCTAGTTTATATCCATTATTCTATTAATATGGTGTATTACATGAATTGACTTTTGTATTTTGTACTGCCTTTGCATACCTGGATACATCCCACTTAATGGTGGTCTATTTTATATGTTACTGTTTTGGATTTGCTTGTATTCTGTTGAGGATTTTTGCATTTATATTCATAAGAGATAGTCTTTAGTTTTCTTGTGATGCCTTTGTCTGGTTTTTGTATCAGTGTGATACTAGTCTCATTGAATGAATTGGGAAGTGTGCCCACCTCTTTATTTTCAGACGAATTTGTGAAGCATTTTTTGTTTGTTTTTGTTTTTTCTTTAAGTAGTTGATGGAATTCACCAGCAAAGCCATACGGGCCTAGCATTTCTTTCTGTGAATGTTTTGGATTGTTATTTCAGTCACTACTTACTGTAGGCTTATTTGAGTTTTCTACTTCTCCTTGAATTAACTTCAGTCATTTATGTACTTCTAGGAATTTATCCATTTCATCTAGGTTATCTCATTTATTGGCTATATAATTATTCATGGTATTCCCTTATATTCCTTGTTATTTTTGTAAGGGCAGTAGTGACATCCTTCCTTTCATTTCTCATTTTACTAATTTGAATCTTCTCTCTTTTATTTTTTCAGTACTAGATAAAATTTGTCAATTTTATTAATCTTTTCAAAGAACCAACTATTCCTTTTGTTGATTATTCTCTGTTGTTTATCTATTGTCTATTCCATTTATTTCTGCCTTTAGTATTTTGATTAGAATGTTTAATTCATTTACATTAATGTAATTTCTTATCAGGTTGAAGTTATATCTGCTGTCTACTTTCTATATGTCTTTTTTTCCCATTCCTCTATTACCTACACATTTTTGTACAAAGTAAGCATTTTGAAGTGTGTCATTTTAATTTGTTTATTTTATCTTTTTCTTCTCCTCCTCCTCCTCTTCCTCCTCCTCCTTCTCTTCCATTGCCCTGGAGATTATAATTAACATCTTGTTTTAAAGCAATCTAGTTCACATGAATACCAACTTAATTTCAACAGTACACAAAAACTTTGCTTTGGTAACAGTCTTTTTCCTCCCCCTCCTCATGCTGTGACTGTCATACAAATTGCACCTTTATGCATTTATAAGTGCATCTACACAGTTTCATAAGTATTGTTTTATGCAATTGTCTTTTACATCAAATAGAACAAAACATTTACATGTAATACTTGATTTATACTGTTTTATTTTTTTACTCATGTAGTAGTGCTCTTTATTTTTCAGGTGAGTGTCCCTTCATTTACACCTGCTGGACTTTCCTTAGTATTTCTTGTAGGGCAGTCCTGCTAGAAATGGATTCTTTCAGATTTTGTTTTTGTCTTAATTTCTCCTTTAATTTTTTTAAAGAATCATTTTGCTGGCTATAAAATACTTGGTGACAGTCTTTTCCTTTTATCTCTTTGATGATACCATCCACTGTCTTCTGGTCTCCATAGTTTTCGATGAGAAATCAACTGTCTTACTGAGGAGCCTTTCTATATGTTGAGCCACTTTTCTCTTTTGGCTGTCAAGATACTTTATTCTTGTGTTTTGACACACTGAATCTGATGTGCCTATTTTAGATGTCTCTACGTTTATACCACGTGGAGTTTGTTGAGCTGCTGGGATGTACAAATTAATGTTTTCATCAAATTTGGGACGTTTTCAGCCATTATTTCTTTATATATTCTTTCTCCCCCTTTTTTTCTCTCCCTACTTTTGGCGCTCCCATTATGTGTGTATTGGTATTGTTGATGGTGTCCCACCTATCTCTGACACAGTGTTCATTTTTTTTTATTCCTTTTTCTTTCTGTTCCACAGACTGGATAATCTCAGTAGTTTTAATTTAACTGACTTTTTCTTCAACAAGTTCATATCTACAGAGAAACCTCTTATTGAAGTTTTTATTTTAGTCATTATATTTGTATCTCTTGAATTTCTAGTTGGTTTTTATTATAAATTTTATTTATTGATATTCTCTGTACAATGAGATGTGCACATAATTTAATCCTTTAGGCATGGTTTCTGTTAGTATTTTGAACATATGTGTAATTGCTTATTTATGTCTTTGTCTAGTAAGTCCAGTGTCTGGGCTTCCTCAGGGAGTTTCTATTGACTACTTTTTCCCCTTCTGTTATGGGCAAACTTTTCTGTTTCTTTGTACATCTTCTAATTTTCTGTTGAAAACTGGACATTTAAAATATTGCAATGTGGCAGATCTGAAAGCCTGATTTTCCTCATCTCCAGGGTTTATCGTTGCTTTCATTGTCATTGCTGCTGCTGCTATTTATTTAGTTACTTTCCTGAACAAATTCTGTAAAGTCTGTATTCTTTATCATACATGACCATGAGATCAGTGTGTGTGCAGAAAGCCTAGTTGCCATCACTGTAATAATGATTGGACAGTGATTTCTTTCAATGCCTGGAGCCAATCGTTTGAGCTGTTGCCAGGTGGCTGTGTGTCTGCGTGCTGAGGGATGCCCTCAGCACCGGCAGGCAGTCTGCAGCTCTTCCGTAGCCTTTAGTTCTTGCTTATGCAGAACCTCAAGTTCAGTCAAAGTTGAAGGCTTAGGATTTTCTCAGATCTTTCCTTACCATGTGCCACACATGTATATTGCCTTCTACAATTCTCAGAATTTTTTTGGACATTTTTAACCCTACCTCCACCCCCAGAACGTCTCATTACTCAATTTTGCCTTCTTAGTTTCCTAGTCAGCACCTAGTTAGCCTCTGCTGGTACCACTGCCTCAGGCGGTTGTAATGTTAGATACTCACTGCTGATTGTTTCCCACACACACCCTGGGGACGGGCTGTTTGCACAGCATGAGTTTGTGACAGGTCACATAGTGACAGCTCTCTGGGGGCGGAATTTTTGGGTAACTTTAAATCACTTCTGCCCCTACCTTGATTGTGAGACTACTGCTTTTAAAGTCCAACATTTAGGTGAGGATACAGGAATGGGGTAGATCAAGTTACAATGCAACATAACTCACTATCTTTATGAAGATTTTGCTGGTTTTTTTTTTTCTCAAATAAAGACTCCCCGTATTGCTGGAAGCCTTGGTTTAATTTCCAGAGTTCTGCAGAGGTTAATTTTGACAAATTTTGCCATTGTCATTGCTTCATAGAGGAGTAAGTTTTGCAAGATGTTTACTCAGATATTCTAGACGTGTATCCCAATTGCATTTGTTTTTAACTGAGTTTCTTGCAAGACTAACTAATTCTACAGCTCCAACCCCATTCACATGAGTCCATCTGCATGGATTCTCCTACAGGGAGCAGTGTGCAACCTGTTGTCAATTTGTTGTTTTTCTTATTAAAGGGTAGGGGTTTTTAAAAATATGCTCATGAATAGCCCTTTGTCATTTTTACACGTTACAAAACTTCCACTACTCTGTGGCTATTTTTTTCCCTCTCTTTTCGTTGCTTTAATGAAGATCTCACTTTTAAGAATTTTCAGTATAGCAATATGTGGATGGTGATCACACAGGTGAGACATTTAACTACTGTCTAAACCTCAGTCTTTGCTCTGATTCACTGTCTAGAACATCTGAACACATCTACTGAACCCCATATACCAAAGGATGCTGACAGCCCTAATTAAAAAAATGCTTTTTAAGTAAAGCAAAAAATATTAACTTTGACACTGGAAAAGACAAATCTGAAATTTCCTAGCTGATCTTGCTTTCTGTGATCATTAGCTACATCATGTTTATTGAGCCGACAGGCATATTGAGCTACTGATTTTATTTCATCGGATTTTAGAATGCAGAACACATTTCAGGCCCACTTATAGCACCATATGTATATCTTTAAGGATATATACATATGATGGTGTCTTTATTATAAGTACCTTATTTTATTTTAAGTATCAACTGCTGTTAACCTCATTAAGGAAATCTTGGAACTGCAGAACTGAAATTTTTGATACTACCATCATCCCGTAGCATCTCCTTTGCACTTAGATGTTGTGTGGCAGAATATTTTTCTGCTCCCTAGAAATGATCAATGTTGAAGGGGAAAAACCCTCCTCTAATAAATATAGTCCAAATCACACACTTATCTGAAAAATGGCCACCATTTTAGTCCACACCAATCCATCTACTCATACTGACTCAGAGTCCTCAACACAGACAATCCACCCCTGAAGTCAGGGTCCTCAGCACACGTTCTATCCCCTCCCCATTCCTTGTTGATTCTGACCTACTTTTGTCCAACGCATCCTGCCAGGCCCTTTGCTGCCTGACTGCAGTTTCTAATTTTTACCTTTGAGTTCCAGACTGCGCCTAGTGATTTCCAGAGAAACGCCAGACACCTGACTCATCAGGACGGGTGGGGAGGATTTCAGGAAGCTGTTACCCTAACTCACTTGCAGATCAGTTAGTGGCTATTGCGAGCATTCCTTCTAGATCTCTGACATGCCGGCTGCATCTACCCCAGCAAAATAACGTAGTTCCTCCAACCACCTCTGCCTCCATTCATCTGGCTTTCTGCTTTCAGTGACACTCAGATGCTGCTGATGGGCATTATATTTATATGTATTTTTTTAATTGAAGTATAGTCAGTTACAATGTGTCAATTTCTGATGCACAGCCCAATGTTCCAGTCATTCATATACACATTCATATGTATGAATTCCTTTTCATATTCTTTTTCATTAAAGGTTATTACAAGATATTAAGTATAGTTCCCTGTGCTATACAGAAGAAATTTAGTTATTTTAGCTATTTTTATATATAGTAGTTAATATTTGCATATCTCAATCTCTGATGAGCATTTTTGAAGCCACATCTGGAACCCTTGCTGCAGAAGAGTCTGAGAAATATATTTTCAACCTCATAGCCTTTTGGTTAGGAAGTTGGAATAAAGGCTGAGCTGGCTCACCTAACTTGTCTGCCTTTGTGAGTAAAGAGGTCTGGAGTTTCAAGGCCCAATGAAATGTACCAGCCTTTCAGTAGCAAACTTAAAGCAACCAAAATGCTCCCATCTACCAGAGCATGACTTGTCCTTTGACACTGCTGGACATAACCGCCAATGCTGTCTAAGGCATTGTCTTCATCTGGTGCACACGTTCTTTAGATGTGTAATATGCTGATTAACAGGACAAGATGGTTTGGATTCCCAAGGTCACAGGCAGCCTTCTGCCTGACTTTGGTGTATATATGTTCATTGAAGGGTCCTCTCTCAGATCATCTAGAGCTGCCTAGTGTGTGGTTTGCCAGAGAATGTGGGTGCAGTGCTCCCCACCATAGTCCTTGTTGTTTTATTGCAGGAAGAGAGAGAGCAAAAGAGACAGAACAGGAAGTTCTTGTTCAGCCTCAAACACAGTGACCCCCGCCCAGGGCTCTTGCTCTGGGACACACAGAAGTGCATGTCAGCAGCGATGTGGCCTCGGTGTACTCCAAAACATGGCGTGGTTGTACTGGGCTGTGTCTTTCATGGACCCTGAAAAATTCTCGGCGTTGTGAAATGGGGAACTAAGGAACTCTCACCCATGCCTGTAGCTCCCAGGGTTTGCACCCTTACGTGTTTTGAGGATTTGCTGGTAACTCATTCTTTTTCACCAGGTCATTTCTCAGTTACACGGCAGTTCTGTGACTTCCTTATCAGAACTGCTCCTTAAGTTCGGGGTTTAGTGAAAGATGCCATTTTACCCTGTAAGTTCATGTTCAGGGAGGAGGAGGAAGACAGCACAGATGAGAATTGCTGTTTTGCTTTTTTTGTTGTTGTTTTCATAAGCCGTCTCCTGTTGTCAAATAGACACTGAGCAAATGAATGACTGTTACACTCCCATTTGAAGGTTGAGGAAAATGACACTCAGGGAGAGGAGGCAAATTTCCTGAGGTCCCAAAGACAAAAAGGGATGAGTACAGAATAAGATCCCTGCAAATTTCTTGGCTGTCATCAGCCTTTCGGTCAGTGACAGAGTGTCGTGTGTAGTAGTAAAGTTGTGGGGGTGCTTTTAGAAGGGTGCAGATGTTCTTGTTTTGTTGATAAAATCACAGTGTTTTGTCTGGGACTCTGAAAAAGAGAAATGGGTACGAAAATGTTGGTTTCTCGTCCTTGGTCCTTCCTCACCCACACAGATATGGACCCTTCCATCTGTAGCTGGAATAAGAGCCCCAGCTTTCCCATCTCATGAGATCAGTACTCATTCATTTCATCCCTGCCCACCTGTAGGTGATAAAGCACAGTGTGATTTTCATGTTCTGCTTCACTGATTCTTGTGAAATTAGGTGTTTGAAGATAGAAACTCATGAAAGGAAGCTGTTTTTTTTTATATAAAGTGCAGTAATTTTCTTAGCAGAGAAGGAAATTGAGGATTTTCTTCATTGAAAATCAATAGAGATTTCAAAAACATCTGTATTTTTGATGCGTAGATTAAAATGACAAAATTTAGCGGGATTACAGAAACAGAAGGAAGATACCAGAAGTGTTTTTAAAGAGCTTTTCTAAGACTGGGCTTGTGAAGAGACTGTTAGTTGACAGAGGCCCTCTTCTCACCCATAGTCCCTCTCCTTAGGTTGGAAAGGGCCAGCGTTTCCCCTGTGTGCAGTCCTGGTGCTTCAAGTGAGTTGTGGGGTAGGGCGGTGCACATGGTGCTGCCTTCAGTTTTTCCATCCTAAGTAACCCCTGGCAGTCAGAGGGCGAATGTGTTGCAACCTCATGAACCATCCGCCATGCTCTCCGGGGTGTGTGATCATCTCAGCTCATCCCGGCTCAGGTGATGGCAGAGCAGAGAGTGGTGGCAAGAGGTCAGCCATGAGTAGCAGGGAGCAACTGGGGTCAGCTGGGGCCCAACTGGCTAGGAGTTCCAGGTGGAAATCCCAGGACTTCCCACAGCTCATTCATTCAGCTAACACTTCTCCAGCACCTGTTATGTGCTGGTGCTTCCGTTGTGAACAGAACCAAATCCCTGTCCTCATGAAGGTGACATTCTAGTGGACATAAAAAATGATACATGCAGAAGCAGATCCAGGTCAGGACACATGAGTGTTGTCTATTTTGGAGTGCACAAGGTGAGATCTTTTGGGAAGGAATGTATGATACAGGAAAATGTGGGGGAGAGGACGGGCCGTATCCCAGGTCTTACTTGGGTCCCTGGGATGTACCTCGCCAAGTGTGGGTCCTTGGTTTGCCCAGGAACGAATTCAAGAGAGCCAGAGTTCAGTAAATGTAGATTTATTCAGAGAGATATATACTCCACAGACAGAGTGGGCGGTTTCAGAAGGCAAGAGAAAGGCCATGAGGCGTGGGGTTTGGGTGCTCCAGTTTAAAGTAAAAGTAGATACACACTCCACAGACAGAGTGTGGGCTGTCTCCCTCAGCAGAGAGAGCAGCCATGAGGTGTGGGGTTGTTAGTTTTTATGCACTCAGTATCTTCATATGCTAATAAGTGGGAGGAATATTCCAACCGCTTTGTGGAAGGTGTTGGGATTCCCAGAAATTGGGCCACTACTCATCCTTTGACCTTTTATAGTCAGACTTGAACCTGTCCTGGAACCTGTGTGAGTGCCATTTAGCATCCAGCGGTATTTCGGTGAGTGTGTATTGAAGCTCAAGATCTACTGGGAGTTGACTTTTCCACCGTCTCGGTGCTAATGGCTCTGCCACCCTTTTAATGGCTGTGCCCTGCCCCCTTCCCTCCTGTCTCATGAAGGAGCTCTGGACTGATTGCACAATTGCAGAGCAGGGAATAGAGAGGAAAAAACTTCATAAGTGGAAGGTGGAAGGCACTGTTGGCAGTAGAATTCTTGTCAATTATAAAGTAAGGGCAGTCTGTTTGCTGGGATTACCTGGTGTCACATTAGGGAGCTGTGAGCCTTGGGGATATCAGTGAGTGGGTGGCTCACTGTGTACACTGTGTTGCTTCTTACGTGGCCCGAGGACAGTTGGCATATAGGTGACCCATTCATTCAAGCAGGGGTCTCTTTAGGGATTTTCTGCATGTGAGGCTAACATGGGTCACATGGCGGACAGGACCAGGCAGTCACAGCTTGGTCCACAGTCACCAAGTGCCCTCAAGGCTTTCATCCCATGGATGCGTCACCTCCCCCTGGATGGGGGCAAGGGAGCAAGTGGTGTGGCAGCTTCTCAGTGGTGGAGGCATTGCTCTCCAGAGCCAACACTCAACAGCATGGACCCATGGTTTTGGCCACAGTCTTGGCTTGATGAGACTGTTGGGTAGCTGTGCTCATGAGACGTGGGTGCAATGCTTCCACTCTCACCAAGAACTCTATTTTGAAGATTCTGGTCAGAGAGCCACAAATACTCCCTAGCCCATAAACAAAGAACAGTCTCTTTCCCTCAGGGAAGGGCACACAGAAGGAGAACAGATCATCCTGAGAGCAGGAAAGGCCAAATCAGTCCTGCCATCAGGGGTCTGACAGACGAACCATCTCAGTTCCTCTTACTAGTTGTTTACTTGGAGGATCTGTGGTATTTGGGTGACCTGCAAGTGTCAGGAAATTGTACACGAGGGCTTTGTAGATTTTCTGATCCGGTGTTAACTCACCCCATTGTAGCTGTCGTGCAAGGAAACAAAACTTGGTGGACAACAGGCCATGGCCTCTGCTCCCTGGTGGGGCCAGGAGGTTACAATGTTAAGTACGATTGCGGGGGTATCATTTCTATGTTAAGAGGCCAGAAGGCCTTACATAGCTCTCATGCAGGATGTCTAAGTTGCAGAGGGAAACTAGATTCCATCCAGCTCTCCAGCCAAGGAGGAGACCAGAAGTGGCCTCCTCCACCAACTGTGAGCTCTTTGCCTCCACTGACAGCAGCAGCTATAGCAAAAAGCTGGGCTGCCACCTGCGTTTCCGTGTAAACATCCGAGTAGCCACAGCAATGGCCTCGTGGGGGATGGTGTGCCCAAGGAAGCGCTGCGTGGGTCGGAGGGAGGAGTGCCAGGGTCAGACACCGGGCCGGCAGGCAGGCAGTGAGGACATCTGTGCAGCGCAGGCGCCATGGAACTGAGACAAAGGGAGGCAGGTTTTGCAGCAGGGAGGCTGGGCAGTGCCGTGTTGCTCGTAAGATCCTGGGTTCTGTATCCACGAAGTCTTTGGCTTGAATCCTGACCCTAACCCTCATCTTGGGCAAATGTTTGAAGCTATCTGCACCTCTGTTTCTTGGTGTCCCAAATGAGGACAATAGTAGCAATTACGTCTGAGAGTCAGGAGGGCCTTTATAGGTGTCATTGCATTACGCTCACAGCAGCCCACAAGCACGGTTCTATTTCCCCCATTTTACACGTGGCAGACGGGTAACCTTTTAATCAGTAATCACGCAGCTAAGAATGGTCAGAACCAGCATTTGAATTTGATCCCTGTGTCCAGGTTATTTCTATTCTCACACAGTATTACTGGAAAACTAGTAAAGTCAGAACAAACACTGCTGGGAAGTGGGTGCTTGAAACATGTTTGTCGTCTTCGCCATTGGGGAGTGTTGGGTTCACGTTCCTCACAGCCCGTCCCAGGCTCCCTGCGTCTCCGGCTGCCCCTGGTGGGGTCTGCAGGGCTCTGGGCAGCTTCTCCTTGATCTCTACCCACAAGGCTCTCTGCTCTCTACAGGTTGATTCTCAGCCCTTACTGATCAGTAGAGCTAATGCCTAAAAACAAAAAAGGTGGGGATGGTACGGCTCAGTAGTAGAGCACGTGCTTAGCATGCAAGAGGTCATGGGTTCCATTCCCAGTACCTCCATTAAAATAAATAAAGCTAAATACCCCCCAAAAAAGGAAAGAAGTATTTAAAAAACAATAAAGAGTACAAAGACCCCACTCCAGGCTGGGGCGCACTATATTTTAAAGGCTCCCAGATGCTTCCCATGTGCAGGAGGGTGAGAGCTACCCCTCTACACCTCTTCTCTTGAGCTTGTCCACTCACACCCATTAGCCTCTTGAAACAGGAAAACTACTTGGCTCAGCCTAGAACTTCCTCACGATTTCTAGACTTTTATTTGCCTACTGGACATCTCTCCTGGAGCCCACAGGCACCCAGCCAGAACTGAATCAGCTGTATCCTCTCATGACTTACCCCTCTTCCTGCCCTTTTTATTTCAGGGAATGGCACTATAATTTAGGACACTGCCAAAGCCAGAAAGCTGGCTGGCATCTTTGATCTCTTCCTGCACTTCCATCACACCTGTGGCCAATCTGTCCACCTGCTGAAATGTTTTCTCCTCTCTCCTCCTGGCGGGGCCTCAGCAGGCCTTCACAAGAACCTGCCAATATGTCTCTCTGCCTCTATCTTGTCTCTTTCTAGATCACTTTGTATGTCACCTCTACCTTGGAGGCACACAGAATCCTGTGTGATGTGCACCTGTGATCTCTCCACCTGGTTGCCTCAAGTGCCTCCCACACCCTGTGCTCACTTCTAGACTATTTGCAGTTCCTGGAAGGGACCTGGCTCTCTTTGGCCTCCCTCCTTTGCATGCACAGCTCCCCAGGGAGAAATGGCCTTAACATTATACCTTCACCTGATCATTTCTAGGGCATCTCAGAACTCAGCACAGTGGTTCCCTCCTCTGGGAGAGCCTTGGCTACAGTTCCATCTCTCTGCCCTGAGCACCCTCTGCTGACTGTTATCCAAGCCCTCTTAACACGCCTTCTCAGCCATCATTTCACGGTGACTCCTGTGCACCTAGGAGTTCCTGGAAGCAGGAACTGTGCCTTTTTTCCCTTTATTCTGAGAGCGTGGTAGAGACTCAGGTATAATGGTGGAGGGAACAGTGGTTATTCTGGAATCTCTCTAGAGTTGGGGCCTAGGGGTAACAGTCTGGTTGGAAGAAGGGCTTAGGGGATTTACCCTGAAGCCACATTTTCAATTAACATGTCATGTTGTTTTTGTCTACTATTTGAAGTTACGAGTCTTAAAACAGAATGATGAATTCTAAAAATTTCTCTACCGAAGATTGAGGAAAATGGCATTTTTCCATATTTAAGAATATTATTTTAATTTTGTGTGACTGGGGTGGTGGAAAATAGAAATGCAGGGGCTACTAAAGCATTCTCATCCCCTTCCCCACCCTCAGGCCCTTCGGACAGAAGAGAAAGAGGGATGTGAGGAGAAGACTTGGACGGTGGACCGTGCACTGCTTTTAAATCATGACAGTTACTTGTGCTTATTTTTTAACTTTCTTTTTTAATGGAGGTACTGGTGCTTGAACCCAGGACCTTGTACATGCTAAGCACGTGCTGTACCACTGAGCTATACCCATCCTTCCCCCAATATTTGTGTTTTTAGTGGGCATAATGTGCTGGTAGCAGGTACTTTAGTGTGAGACACAGTCACCTGCCTCTGAGCATCACGTTAATACCTTTCCCCTGAGCTAGAGAGCTAGATAGTCTGTTTCCAAAAGTTCAATAAATTATCTACATTTCCTTTTTTCTTAAAAAAGGCATTAACTCATGTTTCTCTTTAGTATCGTCTATAAATAAAATTTGAGTTTATTAACCATTTACCAAAGTTTTAAGGGTAATAAATATTAAGTACAGATTTCTGAAACATCAGTCATCACTGAAGATCCACATCTACTGTTCTCTCTCTCTGTTAGTCACCTTACTTCTGGAGTTCTGGAAGCGGCTCCAGGCAGAACTTGAGTACGAATGGGACACGGTTGAGCAGGAAGAACAAGTCCGGCCAGAATAGGAGGCGCGGTGTCCCCACGTGGAGATAGATGAGATTACCCAGGAAAAACGGGCGCTGTTTTGATGCACTTTAGTCTGTTTACTTCTGGACTTGTCAGCATTGGCTGCATGTTGGAATCACCAGGGGAACTTAAAAAATGTTGGTGCCTGGATTCCATCACTGCAAACTCTGATGGTCCTTAGTAGCCTGGTGTGCATTCTGGCATAAGGAAGTTTTTAAAGCTCCTCTGGTTATTCTAATGTGCAGTCAAGGTGAAGGAGCACTGCCTGGAATGGTGGACACAGAAGAGACGTGTGGTCCTTCCTTCACAATAACAGTAAAAATGGAAAAAAGAAAAAAAGTCTGGTATAAGTGTATAAGAAAAGAGGCATTGATTTGTATCCTTTCATAACATTAATAAAAAAATCCAAAAAAAAATTGGCCGCTATTACATGGATGTAGAAGGAAAGACACATTGGTTTTTATAGTTGACTCCCATTTTTTCACATGTGCCTTCATTATTGCGGCCTCCTTATCATCGTAGACTAGGTGCCCCTTTGTCTTGAACTAAGCCCCGCTCACTGCTCCCCTTTCCGGTTGGGATGTGCACAAAGCAGCATGGCTCTCATCCTAAAGTCAGAGAAAGTGTAGAAGAAGCAGGGAAACATTTGTTGAGGTGCCATCAGTATTTGAGCAGTGTTTGAGCTAGGCATTTTACATAATTGGAAATGTAAATTTATTGCTGCCACTCCTGTAGCAAAAGTAAAAAAATAAAACTCTGTATCTTTGTATCAACATTTCAGAGCTATGAAAAGATAATTTTTGAGTCATTTGTATTATTGCTTCTTTCCATCAGCTGAGATAATTTAGAGCTGATGGTGCTTGCAGTCAGCAGCAGCAGGAAAGTAGGTTGTGAGCATGAATTATTCTTGGAAAGAAAATGCTTTTACTAGGAGCATCTAAAATATCTCCAACTATAGATTTTATAAATTGAATCTGATCTACAGAATTTTTGCACTGAAAACGTCTGGAGGAAGCAGGTCAAATTCCTCTTTTTATAAATGGAAAAAAAATGTGGTTCAGCTACCAGTAGAAAGTGACATTTGTCTTTTACAATGTAATAAGCTTGTAATAATCCCCATTATGAATAGTTCCCATTGTTTACAACTGAAGATGGGGGTCAAAGCGTATGTTGGTGAAAGACTGTACATTCAGAGATGAAAGCTGAAACTTAGACAAAATTAGATGTTCATAATGTTTTTGAGTCCTGAGAAACAAAAGCGTATCATATTGGCAGCATACAAAAAATACTGAAGAAAAGTTTTTGGTCACTTAAACTGACAATTTTAAATTTAAAATTGCCAACTAATAAGTGTAAATTTTCATTGGAACATTCTTGTTGAAAAATTGAAAATGAAGACACATTTCACTTTATCGTTCTTCCTTATTTAAAATTGTTTAATTTGTTTTTTAGTTTTTTAATTGAAGCGTTTAACTTTTATTGCGAATGCATGTTCCATTGTTCAGAGAGGCCAGCGTTGTGGTAGTGAGACCTTGGGAATGAAGTTGCCGAAATCCATATTTGAACACAGCAGCTTGCTTCCTGAGTGATCTTGGACAACTTAAATTCTCTGTGCTGTAGTTTCTTATAAAATAAGAATAAGAGAGTTGATTCCTCATGACTGTGGTAAGGACGGGTCGAATTAATGTACAGAATCTACTTGGAAGAATTCCTGGCACAGAGGAAGGGCCATGTGCTTAGTGACAGCTATTATTATACTATATCTGCTTTTATAATCCAGGTAAATCTTGAGTCTTACTGATATCATCTCTAAAGAAAAAATCTAAATATAAACTCTAAAATGGAAACTCTAATAGTTCATAGTTATAGATAATTAATACATAAAGCTCAACGAAGAAACACACAGTGGAGACCAGTTAGCTGCAGACACCTGTGAAACGTTCTGTCCTGCACGGACTCTCAGCTGTCACTACCGTCACTTCTGAAATCCAAGACAAGCTCAGGAGTAGAGCTTTACACCTTGGCCTCGTCAGGTACCCAGACCCCTAAGCTCAGACCATGGCAGGGAAACAGTTTGCTGTTCACATGTGTATTTTCAAAAAATAGTATTAAAATGGACACTATACTTATTTTGTTGTATGCTTGACATCGTTAACAGAAAAGAAAAAAAAACTAAAAAGGAAAAAAACCCATTCAGCAACAAATAAGGAGACTATGTCTGAAAATTATTATTTTTTTTAAATTATGTGTAAGATTTAGTGACCTGTTAGGAGAAAAATCATTTCATTGGTGTAATCCCTTGATTGACTAAACCTGTTGTTTAATTAGGAAGAAGAGCGTGTTCCTTTTACCACCTGGGGAAAATGTATACATATAACCATTTGTGCAAGTGCTCTTTTTCTGGGTAAGAACCTGCCACAGACTTTTTAAAATATAATGTGAAATGCTGAGAAAACTGAAAGTCAAGCTGGGAAATATGTAGTCTCATAGAGAAAACTTTTTCCAGAAAACATCTGAGCCAACCCAGGGTGCCACTCTGGAGGTTCCACAGTCTCTTCTGCTCACAGTGCTTCCCCCAATTCTTTTCACCTCATTTATTCAAATCAGATCAGTGGTTTAGGATTCTCCAGGGTTTGATTAAGAGACCAGATGGAGGCATGAAGAATCCTAAAATTTTCCAAAAGTAACAGCCAAGGTAACATGTCTAAGAATAACCTAACAAAAGGATAGTAGGAACTATCAAATAAATAAAAGTTAAATCTACTGAAAGATATAAAAGATGCTTCAATCACATGATTCTAGATTAAAAGATCGTATCTCCAAAGTATTAGAAGTTATAAAATTGATTTGGGGTTTATTGTGAATAAAATAATATTAGTAATATAATAATAAATAAGATAATGAGAGGTTTGCAAGTTCAAGAATAGCCAGAGTAGAAAATAGACAGGAAGTCCAGATATGGACTCTCATATCAATAATAAATTAATATAAGAAATGGAAGGCATTACAAATATGGAGAGAAATAAAGGTTATTCAGTAAATGGAACACGTTAGCTACTTGGGGAGAAAAGAAAAGATTGAAATCATACAGTGAACCATATATTGGGATAAATTCCAGAAAGATTTAAAAAAGTAACACAATTAGAAAAAAACTAGAAATAAATATGGATGAATATACAACCTCTAGATGAGCAGTAAGTTTCAGAGGAAAATATATACAGATTTCCATGCATCAGAAGCATCCTAATTTTAAACAAAACACCAGAGGATGTTATTTGTTTACAAATCCGACAAGGGACTAATTCCATCAATACATAGAGAGTTCAGATCACTTCAAAGGTAACATCCAAAAATCTCAGGAGCGTAGAAGGCAGAAAAGATGAACACACCTTCACAAAGGAAAAAACAGATGTCACACTCCAATGGTAATTCAGTCATTTCACGTTAGAATGAAATAATTTTCCACCTCTCAACTGACACAGCTCTGTTTATGAGGATGAAGTGCCAGTGATCACCAATCCCAAGCCTAGGTTACTGGACATTTTTTGTGAAGTATGGTTGATTTACAATGCTGTGTTAATTTCTGGTGTACTCTTCCAGCCTTCTTAGAAAGCAGTCTGGCATTTCATATCAAGAGTCAAAAATATTCATATGCTTTAATCCACTAATTCTACTTTGAAAAACTTTTAATCAGGAATTATTTCAAAATGGCAGGGAAAAGTCAGTATGGATGCAAGTCACAGACATACTTTTTTATGTATATATATATAAAATCTCAGCCAAAATATTCTTCCAACTCTTCACATAGTAGAATATTATGCAGCCATGAAATGGTGTGTCCAGGAAAATATTTTATGACAAGTCAAAGTGTTATGCTTATGATAAGCTTGAGAATAAAATTAATATATAAAGTGATTTGTAATATACAAACAATGCACAGTTCTGAAGGGATTATGTCAACAGGTAGAAGCATTTTTCTTATTTTATTTTTTATTCATTTTCAGAGTTGGAGTCTTTTGATTGTATATGACAAAATCAATCTCCAATGTGCTTAAACAACAACCAAAAAATGGGGATGCATGGGATTTGTTGGTTCCTGTAAATGAAAACCTCAGGTCTGAGGTCTGGCTTCAGTCAAGGGGAGCTACTGTAGCCCAGATGATGTCAAGGGCTACTTTTGTCCTATCTTTATTCTGTGTCCAAGGATGTCTCAGCATGCTGCTTCTAGGCACTCAGCATCCCAGATCATCCATCCAAACCAAGAGAGGTCTCTTTTGGCAGCTTCCTTTCTTGATAGGGGAAGCTTATCATTCACATGGGCACCAGCACGTATCTCCTCACATAATAGTGGCTCTTAATGGGTTATTTGCCAATTCTTAAATCATGTGTGAGGCCAATAGAATGAGGGGTATTATTAGCCTTTAGCCAACTGAGATCTACCTCTGGTACTTCAGAAAGAGAGGGTCAATCGAGCTTAAATCACAGGACTGAAAACAGAAGGGAGGTTATTTATCCTAAAGCTAAATCTGGGTCCTCTTCTAAGACTGGGGACAGATCCAGGACAGTAGTCCTGTCCACCACTGAGTACTTTCAAATTTTCTTTAATGAG
This sequence comes from Vicugna pacos, assembly GCF_048564905.1. Lineage (NCBI taxonomy): Eukaryota > Metazoa > Chordata > Mammalia > Artiodactyla > Camelidae > Vicugna > Vicugna pacos. Next base: position 4,534,667 of record NC_133008.1, on the reverse strand, counting down.
CAAATATTAAAATTATGATCAGAAAAGATGATAAGTAGGAAGAAACTTGAGGAAGGAGAATGGAAAGCTTTCCTGTTTCTTAAGAAATATTGAACCCATTAAGTGCTTGGAAGGAAAATGGAAATGTGTCAAGTTTGTAAAAGTTCTGAAATGAATTAGAATTGATTCCGCAGACCATGTAGGAGACAGTGCTATACAGTTAGTGTGTCTTTGGGCTCTTTGAGTATTTCAGTTCTTTCACTTAATAGTTGCTTCATTTGGGGCAAATTGCATCATCTTCACGTGGTTCTATTTCCTCATCTGTAAAAGAGATATAATATTACCTTCCCCACAAGGTGATTGTGAGGATTTAGAAAAATAGATGTGTTCTGAAGCAATAGTAAGCATTTAAAAATCTTAACTATTATGATTACTTAATACATAATTAAAAAAGTATTATGCAGACTTTTTAAAAATTCATACTTTTTAAATGGCCTATATGTGCTGTACAAGAGAGCAAAGCTTAATATACCTTCTATAATACACTTTTCTCAGCCTTAACTAATTTTCACATTTAATCACACACACACCAAAAAGTTATTCCTTTCACAAGCATGAAGCCTTAACTGTGAAGAAAAGGATGATGAAAGAGTGTAGAGGAGGAAATAAAATGCTTTCTCTACAAACTGATGGCTTAAAAACTAAGAAAAACAACTTTTTAAGGCTTTGGTCACCATATTCAGTGCTAATACATAGGTAGAGATTTTCACATGCCTGTGGTTAATGTTCTAATTGTTTTCACAATTAGTAAACAATTGACTCATCACAATAGTCCTATAAATTCTTATTATTATCCCCCCATTATGTGGGTGAGGAGATTTAAGCCCCTAGAGGTTAAGAAATTTGCACAAGGCCCGACAGCTAGCATCGGAGCTGGGATCCAGATGCAGGAGTGTGGCTCCAGGAGGGGCTTGTAAACACCCCCTCTGCTCTCCCCTGCAGGTGCAAGCCAGCCGCCCGCTGTTACTGTAAATAACATGATGTGGTTCACTTAGTCTTGAAATTCACATTCGTTGTAGCTTTCTCTCTGAGGCAGCCAGCAGGAGCAGCCAGGGACACTGAGTACATGCTTCTGGACAATGACCAAGAAGCTAGATGGAAGGAAAACAGTTTAAAAATGGGATCTTTAATGTGCATTTTTCAGTGGCCAGGAAAAAACCTGCCTAGTGAGGAGCGGAAACCCTATCAGCCACGTGCAAATTATGCTTCAGACACCCCCACTGCCCTTGGGTCCACACAGTCAGAACTACAATGGATCAGGGACGTGAATCTTGTGCAAATGCAGGGAGTATGAATACCTGCCATTTTAAGATCTCAAGGAGTATGAAAAACATGTGAAGCTTCCATTAGCAGAGATCTGATGTCACTTCCACTATTTCCCTCATGGCATGTCCACAGCTTCACTGGTCCTATTCAGAATGAAGACAACATCTACTACCTGCTGGCCCCTGAATCAGTGATAGGTTCTCCCTTGAAAGGAAGCGTATCCCCTTCATGGGTTACAACTAGTTCATATTTTAAGTAATTCTATAGACATAGAAGGGCTATTTTCATTGGTTCTGCTATCACAGACTTGTCTCCAAGAGAACATGCCACCAGTTACTCCATTTTCACCCATTTAAAGATATACTTAACAGGCTTCCTTCTTTAGTGCAGTTTTAGGTTTACAGAAAAATTCACAGAAAGTGGAGTTCCCATATATTCCCTATGCCCTGCACACAACTCCTCCTGCTGTCAGCATGTTACATTAGTGGATGTGCTCATTCTTTTTGACATCCTTCATTCTTCCTCCCCTAAAGTTTAACATGCCTGATATTCACATCTCTTGTGGCATTTATGTGCGATTTACATCTCTTCTCACATTTATGTGAGGTTTACAGCCCATGCATGTTGTCTGTTTAAGCGTGGGTTGGGGGCAAATTTTCTGTGTAAGAATACGATCGTTAGTGAGTCTCATGCTGCTGGGTTTTTGGGTTGTCAGGTCCTGTTGACCATTGCTTCAGTTATTGGGATCAATGTCTACGGACTTTCAGTGTTCATAGTATTTTCTGCAAAACTTCCCAAGAACCTGAATGGAAGAGACCCAATCCAGAAGTACCTGACTGTGCAGGTGGGCCACACCCATCACTGCTTCCCTCATCAGTTTTATCATCATCGTGACCCTGAGCACCATATATGAGAAAGTGGCAATCATGATGACTGACTGTGGTAAGCTCCTCCTGCAGCTTAGGTCATTTCTACACCAGCTTTAGAACCAGGTCAAAACAGAGACTGTACCTTTTAGGCACTTCAATTCCAGTACATTACAGTCTTTAGAAAACTTCAAGTGTAAGCGTACTTTCTCTAGCCTATGGGAGAAGTGAATTAGCTCCAGCTTTGCATTAGTGAAAGGGGCAAAGGAAGCATTAGAATATCCAAGCTCTGTGTAAACAGGTCAGTGCTTAATAATAATTTCAATCACATTAGATCATGTACCCTATTGTTGAAATTAAATAATCTTGTATTGCAAATAAGTGGAAGAGGGTCGTGGTTCCAGTGGCAGATTTGCTTGTGCGTTACGGAGAGGACAGGTAATCACAGTTTTGTGTGTCTTCCCCCCATGCTGTTCATGTTAGTGTAGCTCCATTCTCATCAGCTGTGGCTTCTATAATAAATGTTTTTTCTCACTGGCTTGTATCCCACCCAGCGGCTTAGCGGCCCAAGTGCTTCCCACACGCTGCATGTGGCTGGGTCTTTCTCCCAGTGATCTGTTCAGGGGTCATCTTCTGAAAACACTAAGACCAATTCAAATTCTGAACTAGGAGGATGACCCGTTTTATGTTCCCCAAATGCTTCTAGCAAGTTGCCCCGTGTTTTGTTTACTTTCTTCAATAGCCCTACCTTACTGCCGTTCCGGGAGACAAGAGAATATCATTTAGCAGGATGTTTAAAAGTAGTTTTCTGTCAACTTACACCTGACAGAGGACAGCTCTTGCCCATTTGATACTGTTGTGCTTATAAATTTTAAGGAATGGCTGACTTTTTTTTTTTTTTGCCTTGTGGGATATTGCGTTCATAGTGGGAGAAACTCTTACAACAGTGTTTACACTTGGAATCAACATAGTAGCTATGTTAAGGAATTCAAAACAGCTTAAATGAAAACAGTGTGAATTGTGTATATATATATATATACATATTTAGAGTGTTAACTAATGTGTCCGTGGCTTTGATTAGGGTCTCAAAGCCGTTCACAGTTTTGCAGACTTAACTTTCCTTTATTCTAGCTGCAGAGCTCCCAAGGACCAGACTGACTATGGGAACAACATAGCCATGAAGGTGTTCTTCTTCCAGTTTGTCAACTACTATGCCTCTTGTTCCTACATCACATTATTTAAGGGCAGATTTGTGACTTATCCGGGAGATCTGGTGTATTGGCTGTGAAAATACAGAAATGAAGAGGTGTGAATACAGCTTTGTGTTCTGACATTCTAACCTGTTTCATGTTTTCTCTTAGTTCCCCAATGAAGAGTGTCTTTACTCTCTGTTCCTTAGATATTTTAGGCATAAAATAATGACTTTATTTCATGTTAGAGCTATCTAAAATTTAATGAGATTTCTTCCTAATACCCCAGTGTGACCCAGGTGGCTGTTTCCTTGAACTGATGGCACAGCTGACAATAATCATGGGAGGACAGTCCATCAGGAATAACATACAAGAGGTGTTACTTCCGTGAGTACTCAGTCATGTGATCTTGGGGTGAGAACGGCCCACCCATCCACGTCATTTTCCTGTGTGCCCATCTCTAAAACTGGGGAGACTCTCTGCTTATTATAGCTCTCCAGATACGATGATCCAGCCAACAGTGTAAACATACCTGCTGTTTAATAATTATGCTTAAATACCTTCCTTTTTATGTTTAACTTAAATCCCCAAGTGCTATAGTTTCTGCTTATTAGCCCATCACTGGGGACTGACTGATCAGAGCCCTTTGAGAGATGGCCCTTTTTGGGGCCGTGAACTAAGTTTTCCCACATGTTCCCACAACTTTCTCCTCCTTTTATACATGCATTTAAAAATCCATAACAGGAATTTGTTGAGTGCCTAGTATATGCTAGTCACTTTATTATATGTTGTACATATATGTGTGTGTGCATGTGTGTGTGTGTACAATTTAATCACCCAAACAATCCTTATTCTTATCTTCCTTTTGCAAATGAAGATCCTGTGGCTTAAAGAGGGTAAATGATTTGCCCAAGCTCTCATTGCCGATAAGAGACCACTGTAGTACTCAGATGTAAGACCCTATCTCTCTGAATCCATGTTCTTCTAAGAACAGAGACTCTCTTGTGTTCCTAAGGCACAGGGTTACATAATGTTTTAAGAGACACTTGTCTAAAATAATAACTACAGAGTTTTTGACTTACTGTTCTCTTCCTAAAAATGAGAAAAGCAGATGGTAGCAAAGGTCACACTGTCCTTTTGATTTTCACATAAGCCCAATCCCACATCAAAGTGGACAGTCCAGTGTTATCTGCAATTTCTGAACATTTCAAGGAGCTTACTGTATTCGCTTTCTATTGCTATTGTAACAAGTATCCCCAAACGTCATGGTAGTAGGAAGAAAAAAGAAAAAGTCTCCACTAAACAACACAAATTTAACCTTGAAGTGTTCTTGAACTCAGAAGCCTGCTGAAGTCAAAGTATTGGCAGGGCTGTTTCTGAAGGCCTCAGGGGAACCTGTAACTTTGACTTTTCTGGCTCCTAGAGGCCACCAGCTTCTCTTGGCCTGTGATCTCTTTTCTCTCTCTAAATGTCAGCATGGTTATGTGTCTCTGACTCTGATCCTGTGGTCACATGTCCTCTCCTCTCTCTCCTCTTCTGCTCCTTCGTCCTCCTTTAACGACCCTGGTGATTACACTGGGCCCACATCTATAATCCAGCTCATCTCTCTTAGAGTCAGCTGGTTAGCAACCTTAACCGCATCTGCAAACATAGGCCCCCTTTTCCAGGGAACCTGAACTCTTCATATATTCTGGGGAATAGGACATAGACATCTTGGGTGGGGGGATCATTTTTCTGCCTACCACACTAACGTTTTTAAGATAATTTCTGGCTTTGAGTTTCTGTTCTCATGAAACTCTTGATCTCTCTTCTGTGTTGCCTTCCACACCAGCATTCTACTCCTGGCCAATCTAACTGCAGAGCTCACCCCTCTCTGTGGTGTCCCCCAAAACCACTTACACAAGCAGGCCTTTCTGTTTTTTGGAGCATGGAGGAGAAACTCAATCCACTTGAACTTTGAAATAAGAAACATCCATCATTTTAAAATCTTCCATGTCACTATAAAAAATTTTATTTTTTAACATCACTTTTAATTTTTAAACTATTTTAAACTTTGTTACTTTTTTTAAACTTTACTTTTTTTCTTATCATCCTTCATTGTAGGCTCCAGAAACCTGCTATTCTGCCCACCGCATCCAAGTTCCCTTTCATTGTTTCTCCTCCCTTCCCTAACCTTCCTTCTCTCTCCCTTCTTACCAAGTTTCTGTACATTCTCTTTATAGGGCAGTTAAATTATTTTTTCTTTCTTTCTTTCTTTTTTTGCCGAGTGAAGATCTTTGGGTGTCAGTGTGTCCTTCCACATTTCTTCACAAGGGCTTCATCTTTCAGCTTCAGTATGGATTACTGGGGTCTGTCTCTAAACAAAGGCATTTCCCTTGTCCCCCAGCTCACCACGCCCCTCAAAAAAAGATTCTGATCTTCGCTGTGAAATGAATCTTTTTTTTTCCCTACTGTGTAGTAGAAAACTCTTATCCTGATCTCACAGTCAGATTTTTCCAGAGGAGTAAAAGTAGCTCAAGTGCAAATAATACTATTTTTCTCTGTGAAAAGAAATAGATCAGATAGAGGAAATACTTAAATCACATTACTCAAAAGCATTTCCTGAAAGAAATAGGTTAATTATTTAACAATAAATTTTGTAGAATCTGGTTATCAGTGAGCTATTTTTACCAATCAAGGAGAAGGATATATTCCCTAAATTGTTACTGAGCAATTAATGTGAAATGAAACTTGCTCACATGAACTAGTTTAAAGAAAAGGATGCATTATAGTATCTGTGGTCTGTTTATACCTTCGCTTAAGTAAGCACATTGTTGTAGGTTCCAGTGAACTGAACTTTGCCTCCATGAATTTCTGCTATGGGCTAAAATATTTAGGGAATATGTTTTGAATTATGTTTCCCTTGTTTGAAAACCAGGAATGCTGAATGCTAGCCAAATTCGAGGGTGGCTTGTGTTTTCCTCACTGCCTCTTCTCTTTGTATAAGGTGCCAGTATCCTTCTTAATTTTTCGTATAAAATCCTAACATACCAAAGATCTATCAATTACTCTTGCTGCACCAAAACTATACCCATCCTCAAAAATACATAGGAAGGGAAAAGAAAACTTATTAAATTTAGCGACTATTTTCATGCTATTTAAATATGTCTAAAGGAACATAATGAAATGAATTTCACCATAACTCACCTGCCTCCACCCCCCCAATTCCATGTGGGTTTCTTGAGTAGGATTCTGGGAGCAAATGGAAAAGGACAGTGATGCCGTAATCCAGGATCCCCCTGGGGTCTCCCCAGCACTTGGATCGGCACCTGGTATAAAGTAGGTCTCAGTCCGAGCCAGCTGAGTGAGTGACTCACAGTCATCAAATGTGTGACATCAGTGAATTAATAGCATTTTTTGTAGGACTCAGAGAATAAGCTGAGAGCCCTGTGGCCTTCCCAGCCTCACATATTATTTTTATATTGGGGTCATTTGTGGGAATGTTATTCTGTACTTGACAAAATGCTAGTACAATTCCAGGGTTAAGCAACTTGCCCTAGGGAAATTTTATGATAAAATATTAAGAAAAATAGTTAAATGCCCAAAATAGCATAGCATTCTCCTTTGGTGTTTAGATAATGTATGGCTATATTTTTCTTACTTTATATGTTTTCTACATTTTCCACTGTGTGTATGCACTACTATATAATAAGAAAAAGCAAATGTTTAAAAGAGAAAATCTCTCTTCTCCAGATATGATTTGGTTAGAGGATGAGTCAGATACATATAATAAGAGAATCTTAAATACATGTGTCCATAATTCACTCTTTAAATTCAGGAACAGGAAACTCAGGAATGAAATAGATTAAGAGAATCAAAGATACTTGTATTCAAGTTTAACAAGTGGGAGTGTCCTCAACAGTATTGGTGATAATCTATAATGCAGGGATTAGATGTGATAATGAAGGTACAAAGACAACATGAAGTAGAAAATGCCACATGGCAAGCACTGAGTAAAGGGCAATTTACTATGATTATGCCAATATGTGTGGTCAATTCCCAAGCAAATGATTGTGTAACCCCTGCTAGATGGAGAAATCTTCCAGCCTTGGCTGGAAAGGGGGGCGGATCCAGTGTCGGTATTTTTTAAAATGCCTACAGGTTCTTCTCATGTGCAGATTGATATCCCTGCACGAGAACCATAAACCAACAGAAATCCCAAAAGACCGAGGACAATGATGGGTAGACGACAGCCCAAGCTTTTCTGCCACAGATGAGTGGTTCCACTCAGGAAGAATGAGCAAGAGGCTCAGAGTCTTAGCTAAGGACAAGCAGGTCGGGACTTCTATTACGACCTAATGCCACCGACGGGGGAGGGCAGTTCAGCACAAGAAGGGAGCGCCAGGTGAGTTAACATGGAAGTTTCATCCTGGATCCATACCGTGATGGATTTGGGTCCAGGGGGTAAAAGCCCTGCTTCCCTGGGGCATGGACCGGATTCCACAAGAGGCT